>NC_087213.1:82645587-82675587 GCF_015104395.2 Macrobrachium nipponense | reverse complement strand
TCTCTCTCTCTCTCTCTCTCTCTCTCTCTCTCTCGTTAGGTAAAATAGATTTCGTTAAAAGAAACAAAACTCCCGCGAACCGTAGAAAGCATTTTTAAATCTTTTATTATTAACATTCATTAATTCACTAATTTTGTCTTTCGTTTATCTCGTTTATTTTATTAGCATTCGCTCATTCATTCACCTTGCTCGTTTATTCGTTAATATTTTTTTCCTTTCTCGTATCCCAATAACTCAGGTATAAAATTATTCCCTTAAAAATCCTTCGTGCGCCGTACGCAAAGAATCTACTTGCCGCTGGGTCCTGCGTATAACCATTACCTGTGGAAGGGACTTCTTTTCAAATTGGTTCAACCGTTTCTGTAATCTCGCCATTACCACAAACTTTCGTTCACAAACCTTCGTACCCCACCAGCCCGCCTTGCGCTCACCTGCCGGAGGCCCAGTAAACACGCACTTGTGACCCACCTAAACACACATCCGAGCGTCCACACTCACCCGTCCTTCGGACCTATTCGCTATTATTATAAGCATAAATGATATCTGCTGTTATATAAGCCTTATATATGGGTATACTGCCAAGAATTAACTCCACATTTTCGTGCCCATATGTAACCACGTCCCCCCCCCCAGGCGTCTCTCACACTATTTATCATTTTTTTTCTTTAACTTCTCAAGGTTTACATAGTCTGATTTTATGTATTTTTCCAGGCTCCTACTTTTATACATACAGGATGATTTCGTATCTGGGGTCACTTTTGGCTTAGCCGCACAACTCGGGCTAATTAACAATATAGACTTGTCCACCCCTCTATTGATGTACTTTTGAAGCTTGTGACCTACCAACAGATCTTCAGTAAGAGGAAGTCACATTTATAAGTTATCATCTCACAAAGATATTTCATTAATTTCAAACTTGCCAATCTTACTTGCCTATGATTTAATTCTGAAACATATATTTTGTATTCATGGGTTTGTGTTTTTCCCTCAGTTTAATTATTAACATAAATGTAACAGATCATATCCGGCAAATAGTTGAGAATTTTAAAGAACCATCGACAAACTCACAAACCCAACTTCAAACCTATTTAAAAAGAAGATAAAAATCGGGCTATAGCGACATTGTCCGTGCGTGAATTAAGCCACCAATTGCTCTCGGGAATGGGCATAAAGCTCCCGGAACTAAATTTCAGATAATTTTAACAGAAAAACTGTCCTAGAAACCCGGCCACACCGCCCTTGAAGATCGCGTTTTATACCTTTCTTTGAAGGTTGAAGGTCTGTTTTTTATCTCCCTAATGCTCGATTCATACACCCGAGCTTAACCAAGCGCGCCACGAGCTGTTCCTACCACTTCTTTACAGCCAACCAACCCCAACCCCTATTTTTTTTTTTTTTCTCTCCTCTCCCCGGCCTTGTCCTAAATCCACTCTTATACAAGCACCACGCAAGCTGGGGACTCTAAAGCATTTATAGGGATTGATAAGGGGATGGGATTGTCAGGACAACCCTTATTTAACTGAGTCCAAGAAAGGGTAACAGTTGCAAAGAAAGAGGCAGGACGAAGAAGAAAGGCAGGATAAGAGGGAAGAACAAGAAAGACTAGATAACCTTGCAAGGGAGGAACAAGAAAGGCTAGAAAAGCAGCAAGAAAGACAGGATAGAACTGAATGGGAAGAAAAGCAAAAGGACAATGAACTCCAGTTGGTTAGAGTGGGTGCTGGTAGTCTCATTCAGGCCCCCCGTACGCTCACACTCGCCCAAATGGTCCGAAACCGAACCCGAGGTGTGGCTCGATCGGGTGAAAAAGGTGCTCAACACCTACTCACTTGCTCCCGCTTTAGTTTTTCAGCTTATGGGGAAGATCAAGGTAAGCTGGAGGACATATGGAAAGCTATCTTTAAGGCCTATATGCTGGTGACAACGCTGGCGAGGCCAAATAATGGAAGTGGGCCAGACGTGGTCCTAATGGGCCTACCAATTGGACAGGACCCTCAGCAAATGGTTAGATCCTAGGTGTCTCTTCTGCAGCCGAAATCCTAGGGTGAGTCAAGATCGAAAATTTCATGTACACCCCTCCTGCGCTCGCCACCCACATCTGTAAGAAGGCTCCTTCAACCTTTGCTGCAAGCTGCCGCCTTGTGGACACATAGGACACACATCACGCCCATGCTTGTTCTTTAGGACGAAAGATCTGCCCTCCTTTCACCTCCAGTCTCCCTCCGCTCAAGAACAGGCATTTACAAATGCCATTGTCTGAGGTTTCTGCAAGAAACCAGCCATCTCATAGAGCAGTGTCGTAACAAGACCCAGGCCCCTCCCAAGGCGCCTTTCTTACCCCTCTTGGCAATCCACCCCACCGAGTCCCCCTGACTCCTTGGGTGCCAAATAACAAGCCAAATTACCCGGGGAGCAATCCCCTGAAGAGATTTTAGCAATGAGCAGTGCAAGCACTGTGACCAGAAGGGTCACACATCCGCGCGATATTGACTTTGTCCCCTCTATTTAGAAGCCCCTGACATTGCTCCGGAATTTCTGGATCCTTCATCCTTAGGCCCTCCTGCCGAGGGTCCCATATACGTGGCACCTCCTCGAGGTAATTACCCTGCACACCAGGTCAATGCTTTCGATGACACTGGTGTGCAAATATCTCTGATATGGGAGGAAAAGATCCCCCATGGCGTCCCCATTGACCATTGGAACCTCATCACCTTCGAGGGTATCAATCAAGCCAAGATGATATTCCCACTGTCCAGTTGAGGGTCTCGTGCCCTCACTAATCCAAGGTATGCACACTTGCAGTAGCAAGCTACCCTCCCGGAGGTTATGACAACCTCCTTGGACAGGACTTCCAGTCCCCCTCCAATTTATGTCACTCCAAGGGTCCTAGCACTCCAATCATCAATCAGGCATAATTACACCTCGAACCTCACTGTCAGTGCCACTCAAGTGCCGTGCGCAGTGCCAATGTCCGACCGTTAGAAACGTCAACCACCAAAGAAATGTACTTTCTGTGACTGGCTCGGCCTCGCAATCCGTGCCAGAGCACCCCTCCGAGCTCCATTCACCCCAAATGTCGAACCCATTCAAACTTCCTTATCAGTGCCAAAGGGCACCCACGATCTCCCTTCAGGAAATCCTACTCTGAGTCCGCTCTCTTCTCCCAGCCTGTCTCCGCTACCAGCGTCAGTAAGAGAGATAGATTCCCCTGACCATAGCAGAAGCTCATTCCACGGCACGGTCTCGCAACCTGTGCCCGAGCTGGTCATCGTAACCTGCGAACCTCTCACTCCCCACAGTACCTCTTCTTCTCTTTCCCTGCCCATAGCAGACAATTCCCTGAGTAAGGACTCTGCCATCTCGCAATTGGCCTTAGAACTTATGGAACTGCGACAGCTGATATTAGGACCTTTAGGAAATGCCCCTGTTCCCAGTGCCACAGTGGCCGGAACAGGTAGCACTCCATCTTCATCCGACTCAGTTCCCCCAATTCCAAATAGAACGTCGACCCGGAAGCTTGAAAGAGGCCTAAGGAAGAAAGGTAGATGGTGTAGAGCTTCCAGGAGCTTAAAAGAACCCACGAGTATTCTTCGCACTGGTGCCAACCTGGCCCAGTGCCTCAAATTACCTTTCAAAGGAATCTGGCACTTCTAAACCAGAGTAGGATGCCAGGTATCCTCCCTAATTCATACTTCCTCTAAATTCTAATCTCTCTCTTCTCGTAGTATTTGCTCTTCCCAAGCTTTGATAGTTTTCGGTTAATTTCTCTCTTGTTTTTTTTTTTTTGTATTTGTCTCCTTTTAATTCGATATTCTGTATAGCTTAATTTAATCTCTTTATCTAGTAAACTCTCGTGGCAAACTTGCCCCATTAATGAATTTATTCCTGCGCCTATAATGGATCCCCTTTTTTTTTTTTTTATTTTTTTTGTTATTTCCTTATTGTTCTCATTCTGCGAACCCAAAGTGCCAAATCGCCAGATGTATTCGTGCTGTAAGTCTCTTGACTTCCTACTTAACCAGAAGTGCCACCGTTGCATGACCACCTGGCACTCCCCACGATGATTTAGCCCTTTCAAGAGTCAAGAATTGAGAAATAAGATCTTGGAACATTAATCGTAAACTCTTCTTTAAAACATTATAAACACAGAGTATATATAAATATATACTTCTCTTGCATAGCTTGTTTAGACAGTCTTATGAAAAAAACTTTTAATTTTGGTTTCACAAATGTATCCCACCATTCCATAATGTTGAAGTATTTTATTCTTTCATTTTTAAAAAAATGCCATAATCTTTCAAATTTCTCCACGAAGTCGTCCCTCTGCAATAATGAAACATTTAACTTCCATGTTCCTCTAACTATTTTATAACGGTTATTAAGCAAAAATTTAGCTAATATTATATTATGGTCTGTTAAATATAATGGAATATTTTTACAATTCTTAATATTACTATACAAGTCAGTCACTTACACACGGTCAATTCTTGAAGCATAATTATGTAGAATGTACGTATATTCGGGAATATTGTTCAATGAAAACCAAGCATCTTTCAATCCCAAATGCTATACTAAAGATATATGTTGTTCTTTAAGTAATACAAACTATCCACAGAAAACAAGTTCTCCCTCTCTCTCTTTTTACTTGAGCCTGATGGTGCGTATACATTCAATAAGGTGGGTTCATATCATTACACCGGATCCTTGTAAATAATATGTTTCCAGTGTCATCCTTTTCACTGTTAATAACTGAAATATTTGACTTTTTATGAAACAGAAAACACGTACCATCTTTAACGCTAGTAGGCATATTCATTACAACCTCAGAGTAGTCCTTTAAATATTTTATCTTATTCATATCTCTAATATTATGTTCTTGAAGGTATAATACATCAATTCAACTAACATTACTTTCAACTGCTTATTAAGCTCATTTAATCCACAGATATTTAATGAAGTAGTAACTAAAACCATTTTAAAGGATATATTAAAATAAATGCATACTAATTATTTACCCATTTTAGAAGTTTAGAACATTTATTTTCACCATTACTATTATCATCATTATCATGTTTGTGTTTACCAGAGTTCTGATCACTAGAAAGACCATGATCTACTACATTATCAAACAACATATCCAGGCTTTCATTTAAGGGGTTTGACACCTCAGAAAAAACAAAACATTCTCCTTCGCTATTATTCGATACTTTTAAGCATTTCTGTCCATTGTCCTTTTTAATGGTAATTTTTACACCTTAACTGTCGTTAATAGCAGCTTGCCATTTTTGTCGTACTGGTATTTTACTTTTATCTCCATTCCTATTCTTATTACCCTTTTCTTTAGTTCTATTGTTGCCTTTCTTTTCACTCCCTATTAAGGATTCCTCAGGAATTTTAGTATTCCTCATAGACTCAACATCCATACCATTTTCACCTTCACCCTTTTCTTCTTTATGAACTGCTTTTTCCGTTGGTATTTGCTCATCTTCTTCACTGTTGACTATTTCATCGGTTACTATTTGCATGTAGTCTTCATATTCCACCTTTCTTCCATTTATATTTCTTTCTTGTGCACTTCTTCTTCCGTTTCTACTTGCACAACTTCATCAGGAGATAACTGCAAACGAGCACATATCTCGTCGCTACTGTCTTCACTAATTCGATAATCTTCATTTCCCGCTTCTAACCCTTCTTCTTTATTCATTTATTTACCATCTTGGTTTCCCTGAGTATTTCCTCTTGGACCTTTGTCAGCTTCACTATTTGTGTATACATCGGTTTCATTTTCAATAATATCAATTGCTCTTTGGCTATCATTTACCTCTTGTCCCTCAATGTTATTTCCTTCTCTTGTTTGTTCTCTATTACCACCATTATCCTTCTCTGATTTATTACCATTTCTTTGCCTGCTTATGTCAGGAAAGTCTTTTTCATTCCACATACCTACTAGTCCCTTCTGTAATATCGATGTTACAATCTTTCACTAGATGGCCTTCTTGTCCGCATCTGTAACAGGTTCATTTCTGCCCATTATATAATATACTTAAGTTAAAACCAGACACTTATCGATGAAGGAATTTTATCTCTAATCTTCATCTTTATTGTCCGTATCCCATTCAGCAGGCCTTTCGGGGGTCACATACTGAATCTGTTGCTTCTTATTGAATCCACTTTTCCATATCTGATCATAATGTTTATTATCAATTCATCAGACAATTCAAAGGGCGCATTCCTTATCGATACATATGCATACTGGGTACTTATATTCACAACTTTTACACTACCTCATTTATCTTAATATGCTTATCCTCAAATTGCCTTGCTATTTCCAAAAATTTGTTCTCTGAGCTGAACTTAATTAACTACTACTTTATTCCTGCTTATATTTTGTACAACCAAAAAATACCAGCGATATCAAGTTTCAATTCTCTGAATAACACAATACATACATTTTCGATGGACATATAACCTCCCAGGAATTGTAGACCAATGGAGTCCTTTCTCCTTAAAAAGCTTGGAAACGAATCCATGTTGCTTTAGTGCTGAGCAAACTCCTCGGGGTAAGAACAAACGTTTCCAAATACCCTGTCTCTTTCAGTCTCTATTTGGCACTATTCCCGTACTTCCGTACTTATAAAGGTTTCCACCTACGTTTGTGTACTCACAGCACTTCACGATGCTCCATGCATTGTTATCAGTGTTTGAGTACATTATATCACAAAAAATAAAGACCAAAGTACAGAGCGAAAATAAACACAGGCTCCCAACTAAGAAAGTAAGCCCCTAGCCCAGCTACCATGGTTGAAAAATACATCCCGTCTAAAGATCCTTGGTATAGTGTATTATACGGGGTTTGAGGAAACTTGTGATGAGACTTGGAAATTGTTGGTAAATAAAATTAGGGTAAGAGTAAATATGATGTGTGTCCGACCTTTAACAATCTTTCAAAAAGGAATACTTATCAATTCGTTGCTGTTGTCAAAGTTGTGGTATGTGGCGCATACTGTTCCGCCTATAAAGAAGTATGTTTAAGAAATAAAGTTCTGTATATTTGATTATCTTTGGAAAGGTATGTATCGCCCAATTCGAAGAGAAACACTATGTTTAAGTAAATTTGAAGGTGGTTTAGGAATTATTGATACTTATTCTAAAGCTCTGTCGATTTTTAGTTGCACGGCATTACGAGCGGTTAAAAATAATATAGGCCTATGTGTATATTATTGCAAAATGAGGATAAATTACTTGTTCGAGACGCCCAATCTACGAGAATATGCGTACAGTTCTCCGGGTTTTTTTTCGATTGCCATTTCGGTGTTTAAGATATATAAGTATAAGAGCTTTCCTGTACTGATTAACAGGGACATTCGCTCGTACTTAAAACCTAGCACTGCACCGAAGATTGAAGAACAGTATCCTCTCTATAACTGGAAAATGATATGGAGAAGAGTTAACAGTGTATTCATTGGAAATGTTGAGAGAATTTCTGTATAAATATGTACATGGCGTTATTACCACTAACCAACCGTTAAGTATTTTAAACTTAAGGATCATGACTGGTGTGATAAGTATGGAGAAAGAGAATATATCTTATACACGTTTTACTTTTGCGTTCAGTTAAGACCTATTTTGTGGTATTTTCAAAACGTGTTGTATGACACTTGTAATATAGCACAGGACTGTTTCATAATGAACCTAATGTTGTATTTTCCGAATAGACCCCGAAAGGTGACTAACAGTATGCTAGCGTTAGTTACTGGGTATCTTAATACAGTATGGGTCTGCGGAACAAAAATTGGAACCAGAGAGAATTGTTATCATTCGTCAAAAGTAAATTATGCTTTGGCTGTTGGTTATCAAAAACGGTGTACAAAGGCAGTTTGTCAAAAAATTTCACGAAACAGTATTTGGAGTATGAGTTTTAAATTGCTCAACTTTTAGTTAAGTGTCTGTTGAATATTCGTTGTGTAATTGTTAAGAAAATACCGATATTGTAAATCTATTGTAAAATTAAGTTTCTGTAGCTAAGGTATCTCATGTGTTAAGATATGTAATAGTTAATTATCTGGACAATGTTAATTTTGAAACACGAATCTGGGTTTGAACAAACAAATTTTGACTTTGTATTAGCAATGATATCAATATTTAATTGTACTTTGACAAAATGTAAGTAATGCTGCATGTTGTGATCATATTCGCATAATAAAGAAAAAAATGTAAATGTTTAAAATTGACACTCTTGAGTCGTTGAAATAATACTGCAAAAGGAAAATAAAACTGCACAAAACTGGGTCTAAAAGAGGGAACACAAAGTCAAGGCCCAGAGAGAGGAGGAATTCCTCTCTTCTTGATAAAACATAATTGGAATAATTGAAAACAAAAGAATGCTCCCTGTCCATGTTAGGGGAGCTCAGTCCGAGAGCTTTTAATTTTCTCTGAAGACGAGCTTGGACGTGGGTAAAAAATTCATTAATACTTTTAAAGAACAATTGTTTAAATAGAATCAAATCAATAGTAGATAACAATGGGAATAATTGGTCCTGAAGTTGTTGACAGCAAATCCTCTGCTCATCCGAAAAGCGTTGTCTGTAGGATATTTCTCTAGAAAATAGCTCGTCCGTGGCATCGCGGTAGAATTTAGTATGGTACAACGAGGTTTTGTAAAGTTTAAATTTAACGAATCTTGGGTAGACCTTATCTAGTTGGCCGAGAGAAAGGAGCTCCGAAGTCGAATTTTCAGGGGGAAGAGAACGGACAAAAGCAGACGAAGGATCATCATGGGGAGTAAATTCGTTAGAAAATCTTCGAGACAATAGCAGGAACGGAAGCCCCAACATAAACCAGCAGGAAAAGGATCAGTTTATTACAATAAGAGACGTTTCATGCTGACGTCAGCACATCCTCAGTCTGCAATTAACAATAATATAAGCAAAATACATGACATTTATAAAATTTAAAAAAAATTACACAAAAAAATTAAACTATGAACAAAATTAAAGTAAAAAAGGGGGAAAAGATAAAAGAATTATATATATAAAAATTATTAAATTAAAATTAATAATAACCTATTCTAGAGCAGAGAAAAGAAGGAATGACAGCGAAACGGCCATACACGCCCAAAGAAACTCGGGCCAGAGAGAGAGAGAGAGAGGCGTGGCAGAGGTATTTGCATTCAGAGGGAGAGAGGTGCTTTATATATAACGACTCAAGAGTAGTCAAGTATGTACTAGTTTGGCTGGTAGTGCCAATAATGGAAAATTGGCTCTTTTCGATGGGAATTTTGCATTTTGATGCGTGTATTCTGATATTTGAAAATTCAGGGTTCGAAATTCTAGATCCTGTCCTACAACTTATCCCAAGTGGCTGTAATGGCAAACCTGCAGCAACGTAACGTAACTTTCATGTCACCTTGGGCTTTCCTATTTGTATACAACGTTAGGCCTCATGTTGGGGCTTCCTTTCCCTGCTGTATATATATATATATATATATATATATATATATATATATATATATATATATATATATATATATATATATATATATATTCATTAGAAATAATTGCTTTAATGGCATCCATAAGATTTTTACAAGAATCTTCATATCGTCGGAGTCTTTTTTCCTATTGTCTTGCGTGAAACTTCCGTGATTAATACAAAAACTTCTAGTTTCCATTGTTGCTTTACGGCACGCCAGCTGTTTCACCACGGTATGGTACTTTCAAGTGACTACTGGGTTACAATTTGTTTTTTTATTGAATTGGCTTTATGCCAGCACGGGTTCTCGCTCACAGAGCATCCCGTAATACTTACGATTATTATTTCCAATAATTTTTCTCTCCATGCGGATAGATAAGTCGACCGAAGCAGTGACTGGTTCTGGGTTTGGGCGCGCAGTGCAGTGCCGGTCTGTGTTCGCTTGTGCATTCCTCTTCCTGCTGGAAGGGAATATGTGATCTGACTCTTGCTGGATATTAAGAGTAGGTTTCTGAATGGCGATGCTAACTGCTTCCGCTATTAAAAAGACGGCCATAGTTACTTTCTTTCTGGATGACCTGGGCGCCTTCTCTCAATTTTTCGTGTCCATAAAATGCTGGCGTATGGTCCCTTGTTTTCTGTGGGCCAACATTCGCCTCGGAAGGGTCGTAGTAGTGTGTCCGATGTAAGGGATGCTGTGAGGTTTACACATCTCCTCTGGACATAAGAATTTATGTATCTCATTCGTACAGATCTCCCTCAGTCCAACGGGAGCGGTTCTATTTCCTATTATAAGGACTGCTACTAAATTTGGTTTACTGTACAGCCTAAGCTTAATCTCCTTGTAGGGGGCCATGGGTGTTGCGCCTCTTATTAATGATTCCTTGTAGGGAGCGGCATTCCTACTTATATGCAGGCTTATAATGCAAGAGATGGTTCTCCTCTGCCTTCGTCGTGATTGGTTGGGAGAATTCGTCTACCAACTTATCTGTGAAATACCAGCGCATATCAATACAAGGGTAAAGAGAGCATTCAAAGAAAAGTAAAAAAAATTCAGTTATTTCAACGCTTAATACAGTTCAAAGCCAACGTGATCTAGTCATTAAACGAATGCAATCCGATGTAGCTATGGTACTTTTAAATGACTTTTCATATTAATCTTCGGCGTAGGTTTTGTGGTTAACGAAACTTGCATATTTAGAACTACGCCCTACTACACGATTTGACCTTGAAATTGTTTCTCTGAGAATAGTGTAAAATAGCAATGATAAGGAAAACCATGAGAGGGTTTATACAGGTGAAGTTGCTTCGTGAATTACTAACCGAACGCTCCTTTCACTGAATTCTCGTTATTATTTACATACGCAAGTGGTAAATCTAGGTCGTCACGCGCACACCTGTCGCTGAATACGGAAGTGGGATTTATAAAACAACAAAGCGACCTCGCTTCACTGTATATTACCGGACAGCAAATTCCTCAGATGTATGCGCCAGCCCGTTTTTTTTTTTTTTTTTTTTCTTTGCCATGTCCATAGGTTAGGTTAAGTTGGGTTGGGTTAGGATTGGTTAATTCGGGTGTAGGGAACATAACGAGATTATTTTAAAGAAAATTCTATGGTTTGTTTTTAAGATATGCGACCACACTTTTTCAGGGAAAGGCCTCGGTACTCGGTTACTTATCGGGAAAATACTTCTGAGGAACGTACTAGTACTTAACGAGTGTCTCAAATAAACACTGTTTTTTATTCTTTTTTTGTTATGAAGTTTCTACCACATAGCTTTGCTGCATTTGAGTGTTAGGTTATGTATAATTTCAATAATAACATATGCTGGAAGAAGACATTCATTAATTCAGGTTTTATTAGAAATAATGCCTATTTCAGCCACGTTTACTTAGTATAGAAGTTTCTCTACTCGTCTTATTACTGACATTTCTTCCGTACTCAGATTGGCTATTAAAACGCCACATGGGGGATTCATGTAAAAAACGTGGTATTTATAGAACTGAATATATTATACAAAATACAGTACAAATTGGATCTTAAGCCTAATCGACGAAAGATACTAAATGGCTCCTTCTGGATTCCTCTTGCTCAGGGGCGTCTGCTTCTCTCTCTCTCTCTCTCTCTCTCTCTCTCTCTCTCTCTCTCTCTCTCTCTCTCTCTCTCTCTCTCTCTCTCTCTCTCTCTCTCTCTCTCTCTCTCTCTCCTTTCCAGAAGAAGAAGAAGAAGGAGAGAGAGAGAGCGAGAGGAGCAGATGCCCCTGAGCAAGAGGAATCTAGAATGAGTATTATTTTAGTATCTTTTGTAGGTTAGGCTTAAGATCCAAGTTGTACTGTATCTTGTATAATATAGTCAGTTCTATAAATACCACGTTTTTTACATGAATCCCCCATGTGGCGTTTTAATAGCCAATCTGAGTACAGAAAAATATCCAGTAAGAAGAAGAATAGAGAAACTTCTATACAAAATAAACGCGGCTGAAATAGCCATTATTTTCAATAATTATAATAATAATAATAACAATAATAATAATAATAATAATAATAATAATAATAATAATAATAATAATGAACCAAAGAGTCCATAGAAAAAGAACCAAGGAACGCCTGAAACAATGCTATAATATCGAGAATTAAAAGCCACAGTAGGGTTAAATCTCCGTTTTCCTCATCAGTCCTACTAAACGTAAAACAATGAAAGGACAAGGGAGTGTTCACGCAACAACGCTAGAAACTGGTTCAACGCGGATTCTTGAAACTGTGTTGGTTAGGTAACACCTGTCCGGGTGTTCCTGTTCCTGTTGGCGATCGGCTGGACCGACTACTGTATGGGCGATTCTAGCTCAAACGAGAAACAAAACTGGAGTGTAAGGTAAGATCCATTGTGGCGACTTGCAATGTATACCTTAGGACAATTTAGCAGAATGGTTAGCATCGATTCCATGGGGTTTTGTCGAAATAATTTCAGACTCGCAATTTGATCCACTCATACGACTTTATTGAAAGGGTAAAGAATAACTTTGATGCCGACTGCAGAATGGTTAGTATAGACGTCTGAGCTTTATTCACTAATGTTCCTCTGTTTTGGATAACCGTCGGGTGAAAATTTTAGGTGAACATTTACATTCCCATTCCTTTAGTTTTTCTTGACATTAGTTAGACTAGCTAACCGACCCAGCGCTGCTTGGGATTACTCTGAATGACAATTGATAAAATCTCTCTCTCTCTTACCTAACAGTAAAAAAAAATCAAGGGTAATAATAGAAAAAGCGCAGTCATAGTGTTTCTAAAAGACGGAGCAACTGGCGAGAACATCAGAGAAAACTGATAACGGCATTCTTATAGGACTTTTGCCCAGAACCAATGTAAGCCGTTACTCACATAGCAAGGCAATTGGAATCAATGACAGACTGGAACTGATATGCCAAGTAAAAGGTATTAGGTTTGTAAACTTTTGGGGCAGATTTAAAGGAATAAAAAAAACTATATATAAAGAGATGGAAATTACTTGTATTTGAAACCCCTCAATGAACTGAACTTTCAAGGGAAGAAATCGGAAAGCTCCCAGAAGTTGATTAGTAATAGCACTGCAGGCAACAGTGACAGTAAGGTTAACTAATAAAGCCACCAAGGACAAAAGAGAAGATAGAAAAGTCCCTCAGAATGGCGCAGTTTAATGCACAATCAATTCGGAACAAAGTGGATCTCTTCAAAGCATTGGTAGCAAGTGAGGCTAGACATAATAAGTATCACAGAAACATGGATACAAGAGGCAACAAGAGACTTCGTAGGAGAGTACCAATTAGTTGGATATAAATTGTCCAAAAAGGATAGGCTCAATAAAAAAGGCGGAGGCGTTATGCTATATGTTAGGGACCACCTCAGTCCAATAGAGTGTAAAAGTACAACCATTCAAGAAGTAACTGGCATCAACTTAAACAGCCTAGGGAGGAAGATAACTCTAATACTAGTATACAGACTTCCCAACCAATCACGAATGTCTGATGAGGAGCTGTTTACACTACTAGGACAAGAGATAAACAACAAACCGCATAATAATGAGAGATTTCAATGCAGCAATTCATTGGGACACGATGACCTCCGCATCAAACATAGAAGGAAAGAGACTTAGATTTTGTGAAAAATTAATTCCTTCACCAATGGGTTGACAAACTCACTATAGATTTAACATCATACGAGACATCGTCCTATCAACGGAAGATAATCTAGTATCTGACCTTTCTGTAGGTGCAAATCTAGGCAAAAGCGACCATAAAATTATCTAATTTCAAATTAATGATCAACATAAAAAAAGAGAAGAAATTATTAATAAGAATAGAATACCGTCGACAAGACCTAAAAAAGCTGAAGTACGTTACTCGCAGCAAAAGTGGTTCAACAGAGAAATTAAAAATAAGATAAGAGAAAGAGAGACATTGCACAAATCAATGAACTCACACCCAACACCAATAGAAGCAAACAGGCATAAAGAACTCTGTAGATTGGTGGACAAATTAGTAAGAAATGCAAAGATAGATGAGGATAAGAGAGTTGCATCAGTTTGTAAAGAAAGCTCAAAAGAATTCTTTGAGCAAGTTAATAATAGGAAACCAATAAAAAATAGCATAGGTCCCTTAATGGACAATAGAGGTAACCTGGTGAACTCAGACTTGGAAAAAGCAGAGTTACTGAATAAGTGTTTTACGAGTGTTTTCACAATTAAAGACACTAGTTCAGTACCAGAACCTGCTATTAAATATGAAGGGCCAGAACAGTTGGACAAAATAATATTTACAGATGAGGACATTAAAAACAAAATAGACAAACTCAACGAGTTCAAATCTTCTGGCCCGGATGGGATTCCTCCTAGAGAAATTAAACTCTACAGAAAAAGTCCTGAACAAAGAAAGGCACCAAAAGGATGGAAACTAGGCAATGTGCCCCCAGTTTACAAAAAAGGTCCAAGAGAAGAGCCGGGAAATTATAGACCAATCTGTCTATCGTTGGTTGTTTGCAAGATTTTTGAGTCCATGATTGCAGATCAGATTGTGGATGACAAGATAGAACCAACTTGATGTTAAACAGCCAACACGGTTTCAGACAAAACAGATCCTGTCTATCAAACCTCTTGGAGTTTTTTCATAACATGCTTGGTATTTACGACAGTAGTAGAGCAATAGATATACTTTACTTATATTTCCAAAAGACCTTTGACAAAGTTCCACACAAGAAACTAATGACAAAAGTTAGAGCTTTAGGAATTGTAGGGGAAATAGCGGACTGGATCGAAGACTGGTTAACTTATAGAAAACAGAGAGTCGTAAAAAATGGTGAAGAATCAGAATGGGCAGATGTAACAAGCGGAGTTCCTCAGGGTTCTGTCCTTTTCCCTCTCTTGTTTTTGATTTACATTAATGACACTGATGTAGGCTTAACTAAGAGGATAACCAAATTTGCAGATGACACCAAACTAGGTGTAAATGCAGCAGACCCAGATGCAGTAGAAAGTTTAAGAAATGATCTAATGAAAATAGGAAAGTGGTAAAAAAAAATGGCAAATGCCTTTTAATGTAGCTAAGTGTAAAGTGTTACATATAGGAATAAATAACCCTCATGCCAGCTACATGCTACTTGGGAATGACATAAATAGTGTAGAACAAGAGAAACTAGTGGGATACATAAAGAGGCATTTCAAATACAGAAACAAGGAAACGGTGCTGCAGCTCTACACATCAATAGTTAGGCCCCATCTTGAATATGCAGTACAGTTTTGGTCACCAACACTAAGAAAAGACATAAATAGATTAGGAATACAAACAAGTCCCACAAAGTTAATACCATCCATCAGGCAAATAGGTTACCGAAGACGACTAGAGAGCCTGAACATATATGGCTTAGAAACACGACGATTGCGAGGACAACTAACAGAAACATTTAAAATACTGAAAGGCGTAACAAAAGTAGACAGTAACCTATTTACATTAAGCAAAAACCAGACAAGAAATAATGGATGGAAACTAGAACTGAAGAGATACAACACATCCCATTGTGGGAACTTCTTTACATACAAGATATGACACGTGGAATAAACTGCCATCAGAAATTGTAAACAGCAACAGTGTGGAAGAGTTTAAAAGAAAGCTAGACAAACTCATTAGGACACTGAACGAACAGTAAAACCTGCTCCTACAGATAAGTGAGCACACGATGTCTCCTCGGATGTACTAACAAGTCTTTGAGACATTCTAATCCTTATAACTCCTTGTAACTCTACTCTCTCTCCTCCTCTCCCTCTCGCTCCTTTCTCTTACTCTCTCTTTCTCTTTCCAACCATCATTGTCTCTTTCTCTTTTTCTTTTCACTAATACCAACTCTCTCTCTCTCTCCTCTCTCCAACCTCTTCCTCCCCTTCTTCTCTCTCTCTCGCTCTCTCTCTCTCTCTCTCTCTCTCTCTCTTCCCCCAAACACCCACTCTTCTCTGTCTGTCTAACCCTCCCTGTCTTTTTTCCTCTTTCTTCTCCCTAACAACCCATCTACTCTCTCCCACTTCCTGTCCCTCTCATTATCTCTCTGTCAACCCCCTTCTCAAACTCCACCTTCTTTGATGTCATTGACGTTTACCTAAAAGTATTCTTTTCCAAATGATAAGTCATATGTATATAGAAATTATGCATGATAAATTCGTAAAGAAACTAAGTCTACGGGCATAACCAGCCCCGTTTCACTGGCAGAACCAGCTCCGTTTCAGGGAATCCATTCTCAGCCCCACCCCTTCGGAGGGGGCTAGGTAGGATGAAACCCCATTATAAACCATCTTAGTGGTCCCCACTATAACCCTGCCAAGTTTCATGCCCATCGGACCAGCCGTTTGTCGTGATTGAATAACAGACGAACGGACGGATGGACATACATAACGCTCATGATAGTAAGATTGTTCTTATGTACCAATTAATTTAATTTTAATGATGTTTGTTATAAGCAATTGATTGGTGTGTCTATGGAGCTCAAAATTATCGCCCAATAGTCTGGGTCAGATTTGTTGATGATATTTTTATCCTTTTTAAAGTGGACGACACACGGCTGCAAGTTGGTTGACCGTGCCAATAGCATTCTACCAAATATTAAATTTACCACTGAACTGGAGTAAAACAATATAGTTTCATTTTTGGATATTTTGGTTATCAGAGATAAAGAAAGTAATAATTTAAATTTTACGTGTTTCTTAAGAGTACTAATGCTGAGTTTTATATTCATTTCTATTTTTTTCATTCGTTGAGGCTAAAAATGAATATTATTGTCAACTTCTGTCTTGGGGCCCTTCTCATTTGTGATATCGAGCTTCAACTTATCTTGAATGTTTTTCAGGTTTTGAAATATCCCGCCCACATTATAGAACGAGCTATCCCCAAAACAAAATGAACATATCATGGTACGAGTGCAACAGGTAGTCCTAATATAGTCAAAATACTATTTATCCTTTGCTTATAATCCGAAATGAAAATACCTGTTATCTTGCAAACAGTTATCAAAAGGATATCTAAAATGTCTTCAATTTTAAGAATACAATTAGAAATAGGTTAGTGTGTGATAATAATAATAGTATTAGGAAAACGCCTGGCGTTTACCCCATATGCCAATTGCCCTCAAAAATACTTTGGAGAAAGTGGGCTGAGTTTGGCTGTAAGACTTTCTGAACATCGTAGGACCTACGAGCTTGTTTCTCATTCGTTCGTTCCAGGTCACACCATCAATTGGAATGGCGCCTCTGTCATAGTTAAGAGTGGAGATGTTGGTGTTCGTCTCTCAGTTGAAGGGCCTGCTATAAGAAAGGGGTGCACTTTTGAAGAAAACAAAAGCTTCACTGATGAGGCTAATTTTGTTAATTCGTTAATTATTGGCCACTTTGTCGACGACTTTAAGATTCATGTTTCTGGTGATTGTGAGACCCCTGATGTTGCTTGCACATCTCTTTGGTCCTAGACGACTGACGTTGCTATAGCTGAAAGTCATGGAACCGATGGAGTCTCTGTTGAGCTGGAATCAGCCATATGACCACTTCGTCGTTCCTGCCGTTTCGCCAACAAGAACAGGCAGGTGTCACCTGACCAATACTATTTGAAGAATCCGCGTTGCACCAGTTTCTAACGTTGTCATTTTAACACTCCCTCCATTGTTTTACCGTTTAGTAGGACTGGTGAAGGATACGGAGTAGTGTCTGAAAGTTTCTCATTATTTTTACCGCTGTGCATCAATCCTTTTAACACTACCGTGCTCTTAATTCTCAATAATAATAATAATAATAATAATAATAATAATAATAATAAAATAATAATAATAATAATAATAACAACACTCTCGGCCCAATCTCTCTATATGTACTACAATTCAAGACGGAACCGAATACAGGTTCCTTAGCGTAAACAGATAAGAAGACGGTACAAGTCTATGATATCACCTGAGAACCAGGAATGCTTGCAATCACGTAACACCCGACAAGAAGCCACTCCTCGTCTCATTGTGACTAAGACTTGCAAAGTTTGATGGCTATCTTTTCTATATAAATACGACAGGAATTTGGAATTTTTCCTCTACATCTTTTTTCCCCATTTTTCCCTCTTTATAGAGACAGAGACTGCCGGTTCTTTCGAAAGTGGGTAGCAGTATTTTCCTTTTTTCTTATTTTTCCTTCAAGCCTGGTGTCAGTTCACACAAAGCCAGGCGCAACAGCTAACAACGAGTTGCATGTTTGGCTGTTTGGCTGTCAAAGTTACTCAAGGCTCATTCCCTCCTTTCTGTTCCTTTCACTCACTAACGACAGTTTGCTTGGCAGTTTTACAACTGAAGTTTCACAATTAGCGCGAAACTGAATCTACGTCGGTTATGGGTAGGATGTAAATGGATCAAGTTTTTTCGGTCTTTCGCGTCACTTTTTCTAGCATTCTTGTCATCGTGACATAATGGAAGTAGCAGAGGCCAATGGGACGCTAGATCTAATGTCCTTTTGCAACCCAGGTCCGAAGAAAAAAAGAAGAAAGAAATGGAAGGAGAAGGTGGGGTTAACCAAGACAGAAGGGAGATTACCGATATTTAGTAATAAAAAATGTACGACGAGGTTGTCTAACAGGTGCCATATGCCTCCTGAGGCGAAAAGAAACATCCGGAGCTTGATGGAACATTGAAACAGCTCCGTAGCAAGAGACAAGAAGCCAATTTAAAGCAGAGGAAGAGGAGCAAGCGAATAGGTGACAGCAACCTGCTTCGGATTCAGTCGATCTAGGAGGGAGAAGAGAACACCATCACACTTTATAAATATCACAACCTGGTCACCTAAAATATTGACACAAATGAGTGCAAAATTAGATTTTGTGAATAGAATGTATGAATTTCAGGGGGCAGGTGACCGAAAATGACGAACAACCAGTGTCAAATAAGCACTGAATTCAACGATCGCCTTCTAGATATGCAACTGAATTACCGCCAAAATATGGATAGAAAGGGTCATCAGCAAAAAGGCAGGAAAATCCAAGGAACACCACAAAAAAAAAAAGGGTGGGGGGGGGGGGGGGGGGGGGGCGGCGGGCGAACGGGAACAGATGTGCCATCAGCAACAGTAAATTTAAAACAATCAGATAAAAAGATGGAAAAAGCTTGCTGAGAGAAGGAGTGAAGCCAAAGCCATAAACAGGGAACTTAGGTTATGGACTCTTAAAATATAATCCAAAAGAGGTGACACGAGCAACGGCAAGAGGATTTTCGGGAGTCTTGCAAAGATGACCAAATATCGGAGAGAAAGGAGAATGCCAACGGCGGATCCTGCCATACAGGTAATCCGGAGGAGTTGGATTTACGGCATTTAAGAGCGCATTTCAAAATACTTTCTCATGACAGACGCCAACCACTTGTTTTTGTCACTTCACCATAGCACGATTAGGGATTGTTAAAAGTACAAACTACTTTTATAAACTGCCTTGCCTTGAATATGAAGGAAACTATATTCTTCATGTCCATATCTTAGTGACACCGTGTCGTATATACAATCAAGGAAGGAATAAAACAAAATACAGAAGAGCCTGTTTTATCCTGATCTAGTTTCATAAAGCTCCAAGCCATGTGGAATAACAGACGTTACCAAATTTAAATACTGGTCACTTGGTAGACGTTCTTTGAAAGTCTCTTCAACAAATAATAAGCGAAAAAACTGAGATCATTCAGTATATTGTAGAATTTACAAACAGGATTTTTCTATGTAGCTACTGAATAGATACCGAGACGTCAAATTTCCTTAAATTAGATCTTTAACACTAGGTAGATACTGCAACCGAGGAAGCCCAATCGCTGCAAAAACACACTTTTCAATATATATATATATATATATATATATATATATATATATATATATATATATATATATATATATATATATATATATTGAAAACAGTTTTTGCAGCGATTGGGTTTTCCTCGGTTGCAGTATCTACCTAGTGTTAAAGATCCGATTTAAGGAAATTTGACGTCTCGGTATCTATTCAGTAGCTACATAGAAAAATCCTGTTTGTAATTCTACAATATACTGATTGATGTCAGTTTTTCGCTTATTATTTGTTGAAGAGACTTTCAAAGAACGTCTACCAAGTGACCAGTAATTAAATTTGGTAACGTCTGTTATATATATATATATATAAATATATATATATATATATATATATATATATATATATTATATATATATAATATATAATATATATATATATATATATATATATATATATATATATATAAGAGGTTCAGGAGGTCCATTGATACTAAACATGAAGGCCAAGATTTATTATAAAACGTTTCGCACATAAACTTTGTGCATCTTCAGTCTGTAAAAAGAGAAATGCATATATTAAAAACTAAAAAAGTGCTGTTTTGATACATTTATTTTGCATATATTAAAAACTAAAGAAGTGCTGTTTTGATACATTTATTTTGCATTTGGTGGCATGATTCTTGATACTAGAAAATTCAGGATTACTAATTCTTTGACCTGTTCTATAACTGAAACCCATATGGCTACAAAATCTCATCTGCAGTAATCTTCGAGTCGATCCCACGTAAGTTGCAGGGCATCCTGCGCATTTGAATTTGTATACAACGTTGGATCTCATGAAGTCCTGCAGACGATCTTTGAAATTAAAAAGCGAGCCAATTTTGAAAGGATTGTTTGAGATAAGCTTAATTTTGAGATAAGGAATTTCTTGTTCTATTATTTGTGAGAGTGTAAGAGAAGACTTCGAGTTTGTTATGTATGGAATCGATGCATACATCAGTTTCTTTGGGACATCCTTTAGCGGAGGAGGTGGTTGGATATAGTTACTTACTAATTTGTTAATATTTATATACAATGTCTTTGGGATAGGAGTTTTTCGAAAAATGGGTTATTCAAAATTCCATTTCGTTATGAAAAATTTGCCAGTTGGATGAATATTTCAAAGCTCTATAGACCAGTGTGTATATGATATTAGTTTTAAAGGTTTTCTGACAAGAACTAGAGAAGTTATTGGCTAATCCCGTGAACGCCTTTTTTCGATATACTGCAGTCGTGAATTCTGAATTGACACTAGTGACAAGAATGTCCAGAAATGGTAATTTGTTTTAATTTTCTATCTCCATTGTGAATTTAATGTTGGGATGTTGTACGTTAATGTGGTCCAAAAATTTTGCTATTTGCCACTGATATCTGAAAAGTGCAAATGTGTCGTCAACATATCTTCTGTAATACATTGGTTTACAAGAAATAGGACAATTGTCTAAAAATTCTGTTTTCAAATATGACATAAAAAAGTTAGCAAATATTGGCCCATAACAAACTCGAAGTTTTCTCTTAGACTCTCACAAATAATAGAACAAGAAATTCCTTATCTCAAAATTAAGCTTATCTCAAACAATCCTTGCAAAATTGGCTCGCTTTTTAATTTCAAAGATCGTCTGCAGGACTTCATGAGATCCAACGTTGTATACAATTTCAAATGCACAGGATGCCCTGCAACTTACGTGGGATCGACTCGAAGATTACTGCAGATGAGATTTTGTAGCCATATGGGTTTCAGTTATAGAACAGGTCAAAGAATTAGTAATCCTGAATTTTCTAGTATCAAGAATCATGCCACCAAATGCAAAATAAATGTATCAAAACAGCACTTCTCGATAATAGGTTATACTAAAGACCCGGACCACCTAACTACCTTGGAATCTTTAATTATTAAAAGGCTGGTTCCCCCATTGAATAACAACACCTCGGCTTCCCCTCTACATCTGGCATAGTCAACGTCTTGGACCTGGCTCTCTCAAAAATCATTCCTTGCTTTCCTTCCATTCCAGTCGGTTGGTACCTCAGTGGTTCTTCTTCTCTATTTTAACTATTTATATTTTATTGCATTTTAACATGAATACTATTGTGAATCCTGTTTTTTAGTTTTTAATATATGCATTTCTCTTTTTACAGACTGAAGATGCACAAAGTTTATGTGCGAAACGTTTTATAATAAATCTTGGCCTTCATGTTTAGTATCAATGGACCTCCTGAACCTCTTATGTCTGCGCTCCTGTATACCTCTTATATATATATAGTATATATATATATATATATATATATATATATATATATATAATATATATATATATATATATAATCTGAAGATAAAAGGCCCATGAAACACTATTTTAACGTTGCAACCACATATTTCGAGCACTTCCTTCTTTGCTCCTGATCACTGGTAAAATATTGACATAGGATGTCTTACAAGAGTATATATATACAAAACATACGATAGGTGTGGCAGTAAGTCTCTGTTGGTGACCCAGGAAGCCGTGGAAATTAAAACTATTCCCTGGTAAATTTTTGGCCTCATTAACTCACCAGGGAATAGTTAATTTCCATCTTTCCTGGGTCACCAAGAGAGATTTACTGCCACACCTATCGTATGTTTTGTATATATACTCTTGTAACATCCTAGTCCATATTTTACCAATGATCAGGAGCACAGAAAGAAGTGCTCGAAATATATGGTTGCAACGTTAAAACAGTGTTTTATGGGCCTTTTATCCTCATACTATACTGTTGTATTACAGCAAAAAGACATTCATATATATATATATATATATATATATATATATATATATATATATATATATATATATAAACGTATATTTATGTATATAATATAGATGACTAATTTTCTGAAATTTATGAACCAATGCTTACTTCACATTTCGTCCTCGAGTGTTAACCGCTACCGTTTCCATATTACCTGTGATATCCAGAGAATAAAACTCCCCAGCCTCGCAAGAATTTCAGCAAATGTCTAAGTACCACTTAATTCCTAGCTGAAACCTCGACTCGGAAAGTTAAGAAGTTACAGGGCCATTTCAAAACACATTCAAATGAAAAAGGTGGAAAATAAGTATCAAGATCCTCTGTCAAATAGAGTCTCTCCGCTTCATTTTTAACTGACTTTACTCAAATACTTTTTCCACTGAATTGTAGGCATCTATTATCAATCCTATCTAAGCCTGAGATCTGAACCAAGTTCACATTATCTTGACATTCCTCGTCTCATACCATGCTCGAAATCTGTAATACGATTCACATTTCATTTGCACATGCAAGAGCATTCAACCCTGTATCACTTCTCGTCCGCAACGTTAAAAGACCTATAAGACAAAATAAATATCTAACTAAAACCTTCATTAGCAAAACCTATAACATTATGATAATAATAAGCGTCATAAGAAAACTTACACTACACCATCTGCTTCTGCTAAGGTTTTGACTCCAACCTTTTCTTCGGCAGATGGCTGACCTTTGCTAATAAACGAGCTATTCTGACTCAAGATCCTCTTCGGGTTCATAACTTGGAATCCTGATGGAGTAAAATTCATCTAACTCTGCGCTGTTACCACATACTGTATAAATTTTTGAGTGGAATTACATGTTGAAATCCAGATGGGGTACAGTTTGCTGCCGGTGCTTTCTCTTGAGTGTGATTTTCGTTTCCTACCAGTGTAAACAGAAATATATTTTCCAAGCTCTTTTTTATAGAACACTTTTATGTTTGAGTAAAATTCCTCATTTACACTAAACCTTTCATTAAAATGTCTTGGAAAAACTAATCCTCAAATTCTTTTTCTCTACATGATACTCATAAATCCCTGCTTAATACTAGTTTTCCTTAAATCATTTACTGACATAATTAGCTATTACTTACCGTCTTGTTAATTCACCCACTTTGTTCTCTTCACAGAATTTTCTTAGTTTCGTGAACGGCTCTCTCACTGCAGAAAAAGTATATACCAAAAAGCCTATATGAAAGTCATAGGACTGAGGACACCTGCTTTTGCTAATATCATAAAACCTTACCTGAATCTCAGCAGCATGAAACATTCCTGAAATTAAGTGAATTGTCAGTTTCATTTTTTTTCAACTTGAGCAATATGGTGATAGGAAATTAAAAATACCAATTATAAGTCTGTTACTTGATATTTTTCAAAATTTAGAGTCAAAATTCTTTATTCCATTAAAAATGGTTTTTACGTACATACATTTTTCAATGTTACATAGATATAGTACGCAACTGTTCATTCTAGGGAAACAAGTCCATTCATATTTTTATAAAGTTTATACTTAATAATAAACAATATCAATTTTCAAAGTACAGTATTTATATCTAGTGTACAGGTAGTATGTTGCAATACAATAGCTCCGATATCGGTAAAACAAAAATATGATAAAATATTTCGACTTTATGCAACAGAAATATGGCAAAGGTCAATAGCGTACATATAGCCGTAAAAGGACTGTGATCTTAAAACAATCAAGTTTGTACTCATCAGGAAAAACTTTAAAGTCAATTAAATAATAAATTAAATACTATTATATAAAAAATGCAAACTAACATTACGACCAGAGATAAAAGTTCATAACTTCCGCGCGCTATGAAAGGAGATTTTTCGAAGTCTCTGAAAAAACCCGTAACAGCGATGAAAACAAAAGGTTAAAAGATGAAGAGTTCATCATTTTTGGAGCCACTGTAGAATCAGGTGAGACTTAAATGCAGATACGGTTTCACGCCTCCTTATATCTGCAGATAAATGATAGGTCCCGGAACAGATCATTTATCCCGATGCCTCGTGTTAATGTTCTCAGCACAATTGCGGCCTATTGTCGGCAGGGAAAAAACTATTCTGGCAGAAGTTTATTTCTGGTACTGTAAATCAAGAGGTATATAACGTAAAATTATTTCTGCTCCACTCGTAGCAAATTCAATTTTCAAATATTGGAGAAACAGCCAGTTTTCGGGCACCTCCAACGACGAAATTCTGTATTTTCTAGACCCTTTCCAATGACTTTTATTAGTCGAACCGGGACCAGCTGGCAGCAGTTCAGGATACCCAGTTCCAACGAATGTACACCATGACTCGACAGTCTGGCTCAAATCTACCACTCACTCTGTCAATATCTAAGAGGATACAAGTTAAGGTTTTGCGTTGTTCGTCAATATGCACATTTATTAGATCCTTTAAAAACTCCAGGGTTTTGAACTGAGTGACGGCACAAGTGTCACAATAGTGAATTTTACGTTTGTGTTCCCAGAGATGCGAAAGATATAATTTCTTGATCCGAAGAAAATTACTAGTGCTATGCTTCCGTTAAGTAATAGGTCGTTACTGTTAAAATAATATTTTGCAGTAATCATTGTATTTTCGGCTCTGTTAAATCACCGAAATTTTTTAAGTTCCCAATCAGCAAAATCTGGGTATCATCAGCATAAATATTTACCTTATCGTATATATTGTGGCAGATCATTGATATTGGTAAAAATTAGAAATGGGTCCAGAATCGACCCACCGGGTACACCGAAAGAGGTTAGGATTGAGCCGTCACAAACTTACTAGATGCAATTGCTCATAATTTTCTAATGAAAAGGAATCGACATTGACTTGAGAAAATTTATTTATTACAATCTGGTGATAAACACTATCAAACGCTTTGGATAGATCTAATAATAACAGGAGTAATATTTTTTCTTAATTTTCTGTTTTCATATATATTCTATTGGTAACATTATGTAACGTAGTGCTGATCACGATTGCTTCTCAGTCACTGATGAATCTCAACACTATTCATCGATGAGCAAGAATACTAATTAACGATTCAATACTTCTTTGACATCTCAAGAAGTAGGAAGAAGCTATTTGTCATAATTACACTTAAAAAGATTGACGGGATGATTATTAAAGACGGATTTCCTGGATATATAGGTTAAATCGAAAGTCCCTTTACACTGTTGCTGTTTAGCAAACCCTTTATTTTATCCATTATTGCCTCTCCGCAGTGGCCAGCTAAAGCTCTGTGAATATTTACAAATATGTATAAAATCTTTGTATTGAGAGGAAATACTGTTTCAGTAAAGCATAATGATACACATCCATATAAATAAATGACAGCGTATGCAGGAGCCACATTAAAAAATCCTTTAAGACAGGAAAGGGAACCCCCTGTTAGAGATATCCAAAGCGCCTTTTCTTAGAATCCAAAGCCGTAACGTTACACACAGACCATTCTACCAGGTGACCCATTAAACTGGCATCTCTCTCTCTACACACACACACACACACACACATAATATATATATATATATATATATATATATATATATATATATATATATATATATATATATATATATATACACATTTAGGAATACAAAAATACAGCTCATTTGTCATAAGCATTTCATGTTTCATTCTCTTTGGAATATTAATTAAGTACAGATTAGAAATTACAGAGATATAATGAAACTGACGATTATATGAAAGTGTAATTTACACCACAATGTAATATAACGTTAATTTTTGAAAAAAATTAACAACGGAGGGAGTTCAAGGTAATGAATGTATTGTCCCGCTAGTAGCTTTCATTACCTTGTGGGAAATACCAAAAAAGAAAGAAAGAAAGAAAGAAAGAAAAACACGCACAAGTAATCTCATTTCAAATCTGTCTCCCGCTATGGTTAATGTGATGCTGATCATAGAATGGCGGATTTTAAGTTAATGGAAAAGTGTTTCATATAAATCCTACACTTTGAACCTCCAGTCTTATATCCCTTTATTGTTGTTCTGGGGTTTATATGCAAGATTTTGTACTCTGCAGATTTGCAACATCTGTTATTCATATTATTTAGAAATTTTTGAAGGAACACAAAGAAAGATTCCTGAAATTTCCAGTCACCAGATACGAGATAGGATTATAATCATAAGAAAGCAGTTGTCAGTTCTAATGTATACAATAGTGCAGCAGACATAATAAATATTTTCACTAAAATACTTCAGTTAATGATACAAGCGTGAAATTTGGCACATATCCTCTTAACTGGGTGTCCACTCAAATTAAAAAATGGCTACCTTTTTCAAGATGGCCGCTAGTCAATGTTTTAACATGGACTCATGCGCCTCTGGCCATGTTTTTATGCATTTGTTTTAGTTATACACATTTTAGGCAGTCACCAAGCAAAAGTACAACATATTTCTGTTAAAGATTTCATATAGCATATATATAAAGAAAGACTGCATCCAATATGGCTGCCAAACACCTTAAATAATCACGTCTCAGGATTTAGTAGTCATTATAATAGTTTGCAAGTCTATATATAATTTGTGTGGTGGTTTTATCTTTACTTTTAGTTTAAAAGAGTGAATGTCAACGTACAACCAGGCCATTCTGGTGTCTTCATTCCTGTGTAACTCAGCATGGGGTTCAGTCCCAGCTAATCTTGCTTTACTTATGCTGTACTTAGCTTTGCTTTAGTGTAGTTTAGCAGTTTAGTGTCCTAAATGCTATCTAATAACTTCACATCAATTAGCTGGTAGAAAGTATGTATTTATACAATTAGTAGATCTAGTTAGACTGGTGGTGCCAGCACGGGAGAGCCGGGCCAAGGGTTTGCATGGCTTGGTCATCTACTTACCTGGATGGTGTACAGATCACACAGGACTGGATGAATGACTGGGTTAGGTGGAGGGTAACCGAACCTAGCTGCATCCCATACATCAAGGTGAATATCACATTAAGGTAGTAAAAGGGAAGCCCCTTGGCCTTAGCTCAGGAGCTCATAATGGCAAGTGTAAGTTCAATCACAGGCAAAACAGGAGACAAGAAAAATGAAGGTCTAACCTCACCCTTGGCCTCTGTACGCCATAATCCTGAACATAATGGGTACGTAATAATTTCAACCAGTGTGCCATTGTTTCAGGCAGGAGATTGGTGAAATGCTGCTTAACGTTGACCCAGCAAGGCTGGATGAAAGCAGTGGCTTAGAGGCAACACTGCGACAAAACATGGCAAAATACCACAAGAGTGGTAGGGTCATGTAAAATAATGTATAACTTGGTCATACAAGAAAGCCAATATCTACAGTTGAAGGTAGTGGGGCACAGGAAATGCATGCTACATAGCGTCGAATGCTTTATGACAATGAAGCATGCAGTCTTTATAAAAATGTGGCGCCGCGCCTGTCTCAGATCTTCTTCAAGTAATGAGCATGAATTTCAACAGGAGACTACATGAATGCACTCACAAACTTAATGCTTAATGATGGTAAATTTTTGGTAAAACTAGGTGCAGGTGGTGCAATTGCACAAGAGCTGAAATACCACCTTGTATGTCTCACTGGCCTTTACAATAGGGAGAGGTCCCATTTCAGGAATCTTGAGAAAAAAATAATGTCACAGTGAAGAACCAAATGTGTATCCACTGGTTCTATCAGAGCTGGTTATTTATATAATTGAAACCAGCTTTAGTTATACTTTCTTGATCCGAAGAAAATTACTGCAGATGTACCCCATTTATACCAGCAGTGCCTGGAACAACTGCAAATACACGATTAAAGAACACAAGAAAGGGAGAAGTGTGCTACTTGCCTTGTAGAAAGATGTAGCTTTAGCCCTCTCTCAGGCACCTGACTACTCAGATACACTTGTGATCACTAAAGCAGCAACGATACTTAGGAAGCATGGATCATTACTCCAGGTTTGACGGCACCTTTGGTGAAGGATGCATCAATGATGCCATATCTCAAAGTCTGCTCCAAATCACTAGTATGGTCAAATATGGAACTGACAAAGTCAGAGTTAAGGTTTGGCTCATCAAAGTCAAACTATTGCTCAGCTCCTGCAGTATAACTGCTTCTCAAAACAGTCAACATATCAGGCAGGTTGCATATGGGGTCAGGCAATTCAGCACCAGCCAGAAATACAGAGTGCAACTGACTGGGGTTGGGAAAAGATTGGTGAAGACTGGAATGTTTTCTGGACAGCTAACTCCCCCATTGCAAAGAGTTGTGAACAACTTACAATATGGATGCAAGTCTAGTTCCCATGACAGGTGCAAATACTACAGGCTTGGGCTCATATGTAAAGCTTTGTGTAGCTGCAAATGTGAGGTGTAATCATAACGTGGGGTGTAGTGATAGTGTTACAAATGAGGCTCAGATACATCTTAATGAGAATTTTGTCACGCTAAAGGGTAGCACCATGCTTTTTTAAAAGCATGAGTTCATTTCAGGCTGAAAAAAAACGACATTGAGACAGTGCTTGAACATAAATAAGATCCTTTGTTATCATACTCCTTTATAGTCTTGCGCTTGTATACTTTTCAGTAGCATTATGTGGTCCCTTTCCAATACATAATACCGATAATAGCCCAATAGAATGCTAAAAACAGATTCTCTGGCCTAAGAAATGTAGACATAGATAAAAATTTCATGTCTCTATCTTTCTTAGTTGCAGTTACAAGTAAAATGTTTTATGTCGACCAATCTCTACACCATCTTTATCACAATGGTGATATCTGCAATTAACTCTTCTACCCAGGAAGACATTATCTGAATAATGATTGATGTATTTATTTCAACAATGATTTACTCAAAGTGTCAGAAATTGAAGCAACTAGCGACCATCATGAAAAGTGGCGGCCATATTAAAATTTTGCGACACCCAGATTTTTCAAAAGAGGGGGTTAAAATGAGCACTTGTGCTAAATTTCTTGCTTTTATATCAGGATTCAGTCAACACAAATCTAAGTTTTTAGTCGAACATGACTAAACGTTTCACTTTACACATACTTCCCACCTGGTATTTTGCGACATATGTTCGTTCAGAATACCCATGCCAATGACTCAATTTTTCTTCCATTTGCTGAACTATCATGACTTAGAGTAATCCATTTCATTTGACATGATTCACTGGTTAAGTAACTTTTAAAGTGAAGAAAGTCTGGAGTGTATTTACATATATAAAATGAAATTTTAAGGAAAACATGATCATCTATGTTCGAAACTATATATACACTTAACTTCACGTTTTGGGTCCTAGACACAATCAACACAAGAAATGATGTTTCATATACACCAACAACACGAATTCATGCGCCAGTGTAACTCATTTCAATTTTTGTTACTTCAATAGTTAAGTCGCTGAACATTGCTGTA
>NC_087213.1:82630587-82640587 GCF_015104395.2 Macrobrachium nipponense | reverse complement strand
AAAAGGTTAATTCTGCCTTTTCCGGGCTTAACCTTTGACAATGACATCTACGTTTCCTAAAACCACAAAACAAAAGGTTAACTTTGCCTCCTCCATGATTAACCTTTGACAAAGATTTTTTAAAAGGATAACAAAGATGTTCTATGTTTTAAAAAAGATAACTAACTTTCCAGGCTTAACCTATCTGATTAAGTTTTAATTGCCCCAACAGGACAGAAAAGCGTTTCCTCATCTTCTCCACTAAGGAGGTTACATTGGAATTCTTACAGTTCACTGTAAAAACGTAGCCTTAACATCACCCTCAGCTTTAAGGCAGAAAGACAGAATAGCATTCCCTTTACAACAGTTTAAAGAAGGGTGCTGGCAATAAATTTACTCATTAACTGTTGATAGTGCTGAATAAAAGGTTTCATAGTAAATCATTCAGATAAAGCTCAGACACGTATCTAAACTCCTGAGACAGACTGATATAGAGATAAAGGGGCTTCAATCTCAACACCTTATGGTGCTATTCCTCAGCGTGATCTAAAAGTATATGATGCAAATCCTCTAGAATGGCACCCTCAGCAACACACAGACCGCTGCTTCTGACTCAAGGCCACGGCTATCTGACAGATCCTATGATAACTTGAAAATCTCCTTACTGGGAGGGGACACTAACTTCTCCAAGCAGTTAAGGAGATGCATAAGTTAGTGGAAGTGAATGGAATAGGGTTTGTATCCCAGGATCCCAGACAATTTTCAAGGTTTAATAATCACAGGATATTTTTGCACATCCCAGGAAATCCCGAGATAAAATTAAATACAAATATAGAGACAAATTTAACAGCAGGATGTTCTATTAGAGGATGCTATTTTAAATCCAGGTACTAGGACTATGGTCAAAGTCAGGCTGAGAGAAGTGAAAAGACCCAAAGAAGTGTACATAATTGAGGGTAGTGAGAAACTAAGAGGGGTTATTAGCACCGTATCGGTGAACAGAATATCAAATACTGGAGTTACATGGGTGGAATTATTGAACTGTATTGATACAGTTAGGAAGTAACAGAAGAACACTTATGTGGTAGACCTCCAAGATTGGAATAATGATAGTGGTTCAGTGGCTATTATAGAGGGGAAAACTGAGTTTTTGGATGCAGAAATGCAAATAAGGAAGAAAATCTTTAGGGATCATTTAGCTAATGCAGACTACAAGGAGCATATAGATGCGGTAAGCGAACTTTTGGCTGAATTTGGAGAAACTGTGGCTAAAAGGGGATAAGTTAGGACTGACTAATGTGTTAGAGCATAAGGTGAATCTAGAAGAAGGAACAAAACCCATTTTTATTCATGCATACTGCATACCTTTCAAAATCAAAGAACAGGTAGAGAAAGAAGTCAGTAAATAGGAAAAGGAAAGAATTATTAGACCTAGTGCATCCTCTGTTGGCAGTGCCTAAGAAGGATGGATCTGTCTGGGAACGCATCAATTTTAGACACTTGAAAGAGAAAACAGTCTCTGACCGTTATCCAGTCGCGTGCATACCAGACCTTTCTGTAGAAATTGGGGGACATTGAAATTTTACATTGATTGACCTCGCACAAGGTTTTTCGCAAGTCCCTCTTAGTGAAAACAGGAAGGCATATACTGCATTTTTGGTTCCCAAGGGACATTTTGAATTTGTGTGGGTGCCTTTTGGTTTGTCAGGTAGTCCTATGACTTTTACGAGGTTAGTAAACTCAGTTTTGCATGGGCTATTATTGGGTAAAAATGTCTTTGTCTACGTGGATGGTATATTGATTGCAACAGACTTGATCGAGCATCACACAGAAGTGCTTAAGGAAGTACTTATGAAACTTAGTTAGCAGGATTGAAAATTAAGCTAGCTAAGTGTTCCTTCTTGAAGAAGCAAATTGCATATTTAGGTCATGTCATATATAAAGAGGGAGTTGGAGTAAATGACGATAAAATCAAAGCAATTGCAGATTTTCCTGTCCCTAAGACAAAGAAGCAAATTAAGTCATTCCTGGAGACAGCGGGTTTTTTCGTAGGTTCTTGAAAGGGTTTTAAAACATAGCAGCTCCTTTAGCAGATGTGTTACGGGAAGATATTCAATTTTACTGGGAGAACCGCAACAAGTAGCTTTTCAGAAAGTTAAGGAAGCATGAATGAATCCAACAGTTCTGAAATTTCCGGATTTCAGCGAACCTTTCACACTAGTGACTGACACCAGTCAGGAGGGTATTGGTGCTTGCCTTATGCAAAAATCTGGAGGAAAATTCCATCCAATAGGTTATTATAGCAGGAAATTTAAGAAAAAGGGCTGCAATGAAAGATTAATGGCTACCATAGATAAGGAAGCCTTTGCAATAGTATTAAGCTTAGTTTATTTTGAGATATTGCTAATGGGGAATAAAGTGGAAGTTCTTAAAGACCACAAACCATTATTGGATCTTTTTAATAAGCCAGAACTCTCACCCAAAAGAGCCTGATGGTTCTTAACCATCAGAGGCTTTTTATGCAAAGATCAAATATATAGAGGGCAAGTTAAATGTAGTCGCAGATTCCTTGAGTAGAAGTTTTCATGATACAGAAGGATTTTAAGTTGGGGTGGGTTGCTAGTGATTCTATACACTGGGATATCAGTCTCATCAAGCAAAGGCAAGATTAGGATGACCTTTTACAAAAAAGGTCCAAGAGAAGAGCCAGGAAAGTATAGACCAATCTGTCTAACGTTGGTCCTTTGCAAGATTTTTTGAGTCCATAATTGCAGATCAAATTGTGGATCACATTGATAGAAACAACTTGATAAACAGCCAACACGGTTTCAGACAAAACGGATCCTGCCTATCAAACCTCTTGAAGTTTTTCATAACATGCTTGGTATTTACAACAGTAGTAGTAGAGAAATAGATATACTCTACTTAGATTCCCAAAGGGCCTTTGACAAAGTAGCAGACTGGATCAAAGATTGGCTAACTTATAGGAAACAGAGAGTTGTAATAAATGGTGAAGAAACAGAATGGGCAGATGTGACAAGCAGAGTACCTCAGGGCTCTGTCCTTGTCCCTCTCTTGTTTTTTATTTACATTAATGACATTGATGTAGGCTTAACTAGCAGGATAGCCAAATTTGCAGATGACACCAAACTAGGTGTAAATGCAGTAGATAAAGTGAAAAGTTTAAGAAATTAGTTAAAGAAAATAAGGGTGGTCAAAAAGATGGCAAATGTCTTTTAACTTGAATAAGTGTAAAGTGTTACAAATAGAAACAAATGCTCCTCATGCCAACTACATGCTGCTTGGGAATGACATAGATAGTGTAGAACAAGGGGACCTTGGAGTTATTATTTCCAAGGACTTAAAATCCTCAAAACAGTGCATAAAAGCTGAAAAGAAGGCATCATAAAGAGCCAGTTTAAATACAGAAACAAGGAAACGGTGCTGCAGCTCTAAACATCATTAGTTAGACCTCATCTTGGATATGCAGTACAGTTTTGGTCACCAACACTAAGAAATGACTTAAGTAGATTAGAAGGGGTACAGGCAAGCGCCACAAAGTGTTAATTCCATCCATCAGGCAAATAGGTTACCAAGGATAACCAGAGAGCCTGAACATGTATGGCTTAGAAACACGATGATTACGAGGACAACTAATAAAAACATTCAAAATACTGAAAGACATATCAAAAGTAGACAGTAACCTATTTACGTTAAACTAAAACCAGACAAGAAATAATGGATGGAAACTAGAACTGTGGGAACTTCTTTACATACAAGATATGTAACACATGGAATAAACTGCAACCAGAAGTTGTAAACAGCAACAGTATGGCAGAGTTTAAAAGAAAGCTAGACAAGAGATAAGTGAGCATATGATGTCTCCCCGGATGGATTAACAAGTCTCTGAGACATCCTAATCCTAGTAACCCTTACTCTCCCCCTTTCCTGTTAATATGCTTGCTTCAATTACTTTGCTCAAAATTTTTGACACTTTATATTTCACTGCTTCTCACACCCCATTCCTATTGGGGCTGAACGTAGATTGAAGGGCATTGGGAGTGTGACTATTCACCTTAGAGACCTAGAAAACTATGGATTAGACACTAATATCTGTCGTTTTTGGTTACTTTTATATGTCACCCCCTTCCCACCCCAAGCCCCTTTGGTACCAGTGATGTCTTATTCTGCCCACAGTAATCTTTAGCAGATAGTAAGTCAAATATAGTATAACAAAATGAGTTATGATAAACTCATATACTTTATTTATTCATTAAGTATACAGAGAGCCAGCCCATTTCAGGGAAACCTTTCCAAACCGCCCTCCCCCCTCCTCTTTGGTAACCCCACACATTCTTTTCGAGATAGAAAGTCATATGTATATCAAGCTTGGTTGAAATTGCTCATTGCATTTCAGAGTTACGTTGGTACATAAATACACACATACATACATCCATTTCTTTATATAAAGACTAGCTGACTAACCTGGTGCTGCACGGAAAACATCGAATGACAACTGATAAACTCTCTCTTTTCATTTTGCTTCAAATCTATTGTTTATAATGTAAGCAGAGACACAAACATACACACATACATATGTGTGTGTCTGTGTGCAGAGTACAAAAGAATCACAAAATTTTCAAGAGATATCAAATTTATATTTACAGGGTCGTCATCAGGTGAAAACGATGAAACATAAGTACCAAGTGCCTTTTTGTACTCGGTATATATTTCAAGGTAGACTGAATAAAATAGAAGAATATTTATATGCAAGAAAACTTTATATTAGATAAATAGAATCATTTAAAAATCAAGCAACAGCTAGAAAAAGTAATAATAACACAACTACAAGTCCACTCTTATCTCACAAATGATTCAAAACATAATTAGATAAAGTTTGATGTTAAAAAACGGATGATAATATTGGTCCTTTCTAATTACAATATAAACACTAGATCCTGTAATATTCCCTTCTGGTATATCTGTTAGATATATCATTATCCAAGAGCTCTTTATTTGAATGGATTAAGTATGTGTAAAAGAATGTAAATTAGAATTGTATGGGGAGTGTTAGTTTCAAATGCTTCAGAATGTAAATTAGAATGTTATGGGGAATGTTACTGTGGGAAGTAGTTTACTTAGAGAGGCATAACGTCACTAATAAATGGAACAATGATCTAGGTGGCTAATGATTTTATTGTCCTTCCCTCTGTTTTTTCTAATTATCAGATTAGAATATTTTTCCAACTGTCTGTATGTTAGTTTGTACTGCCACTATACCTTATATATTGTACATGTCTACCACTAAGAATAGGTTTTCTTCAATGTCTTAGAAAACTAAAGGCCAAACCGGGCCGTAATCACATCTAATGTTCCATTTTCCCCTGTAATTCTGTTGACAAGCCATTTGAATGATCTTGCACAAAATCGCCACCAACCTTTTAACGTTCTTTGACTCCCGTCCTCTTCGACCACGCCCTCTATCCCACTCATGGATATAGGGTAACATTAGCATCATAATTCTCTCTTCTTGGCTTATTCTCCTCCCCTCCCCTAATCCATCTTCTTTCCTTTTCTTTTAGTCCCGCCGACCTCCCTTTCATCACTTTCTCAACCAAAAATCAACTGGTATTCCTTTCTCATCCAATTTCCTTCTTTCAGTTCCAACCCCGTTCCTTTCTTAATTAATTATTTTTCCATCTTTCTCTCCCTTCAAATCTCCTTCCGTCCCACAATGAGTAAATCAATTAGCATTATTTAGTGACAAAGTACAGCAATAAAAATAAATTCACAAAAAATTTCCTCAATTGATGATTGACATCTGTTGTTTCATACTGAGAAAACCTTGTATCGACTTTCAATTCTGTTTCGCACAATACCGATTCTCAAGCTTTAACGCAATGGGAATTGGCGTTCCACTTGCAAAATATTTTGGCTTACCGACTATTTTAGAGCTCCCATCCTCAACTCTTAACCTTTTAACCATTACAGACCAAGTTCTGGGGGGTGAGAGAGAGAGAGAGAGAGAGAGAGAGAGAGAGAGAAGTGAGAGAATTTCATCTCTATGCTTCTTATGTTGATGACTGTGAGGTAACCTTCAATCTTATCAAATAAACGGTATAGGCTTGCTCTAAACAATCCTTGTCAGATTCGACTAAAAATCCTCCTTGTTCACAGTCCGACTCACATGGACTTGATAGCCTTGGTACTCAAAGCCGAATTCCATCATGCAACAAAATTAAAAGAATCATCAACTTTTTTAAAGTCATGAAATAAACTAGCGTACTATTGTGAATGGAATCACAATCCTAATTTTCATCCGATTAAATGGGATAAAAGGTAATTTTGTACTACAATTTGTGCAACATTTCTATTCTCAAATCCAAGCTCCTCTCTAGACCGTCTCCCTGTTAATACATCCATTCCAGGCTTTGTTATTAATAAAAGAATTCATAATTTCAAGACAGGCATCACTTGCAACATTACTTTAGATTCCCTATTCTGTATTATAAATGCTTCTAAACATATATTACATTTCACATGACTTCAATTTCATTCTTCACATATCAAGTATGTAACCAGTGAATTTCAATATCAAATAGAATTCCTAAGGGGTAACTGATTTTGACTGATGAATTCTTCTTCAGGTGAATTCACTATGGCTTAAAAATAAAAAAGTTGAAGCGTCACATTAATACATCAAATAGCCACAAAATTATCAAGACAAGAGAATTACTTTCTTTCCCAAATTAACATTTAAATATGGAAAACAAATAAGATGAATTTTGAAAACATTTCTAAATTGGAAAAAAACTAAGCCCATCATTATACTTGGTGTAAAACAATTTTCTTCAATAGAACAATATCTAATTTAGCTAGTAAAATAAAAACCCAGTCATAGGAAATACGTAAAGGGGAAACATCATAACTCTCTGAGGAAGGCTACACGTCTTTCCAGTTTTACTGGACTGCCTGCGACCGAGCTCAGCATTACAGGAAAGTTGCGATTTACTGCAGAACAGCGCTGAACTGCTGCAGCAGAAATGAGAAATCTGCCGGAAGAAAAGTCACGTGGACAAGCATAAGCGACATAGATTAATACGAGCAGTCTTTTCTTTATTGTTCATGTAAATCATCAATGTAAGATTTTATGAGATACTAGTATTTTTAAGACATTAGTTCCACATTAGGTGGCATGCCATTAAATAATTTGCGCACTTCTTCCATTTCCATTCCTCTACTTCCAGAGGAAAAGTCTTGGCTTCTTATACACAATACTGTCAATGTTAGTTCTGGAAAAGGAATTGCCCTAACAAAGATAACAAAGGAAATACTTAACATTATGGGGAAAAACATGAGAGCACTTTTCCTTCAGTCTCCATATAAGTACGAATTTTCAGGCGCTTTCAAATGAAATTTTACCATTTTTAGTTACGTCGTTGATTTAATGTTTTCAATTATACTGTTATCGCCCATTAATGTTTTATCGGAATTTTTTACCAATGGACGATGGAAATACATGTATATATATATATATATATAATATATATATATATATATATATATATTATATATATATTATATATATATATATATAATCCGTGGCAAGTTCATGAGCTTTCCGTCTTGTTTTGTGTTAAAACATTAGCTTTACAGCATAACAGCAATAACGACAAAAATTGTAAAAATCTGAAAAAAATACATTGGAAAAGCTTTGCAACATAACAGCAGTAACAAAAAGAAATATAAATCTGAAAAGCATATTGTAAAAAGAGGCATTTGCAAACCGATAGCGCTGGTACTTCCAAGGGACATAAAAAGCAAATGGCCACCATAAAATCATATACGTCTGTTCGAGCCTATTTTAATGGCTTTGCTTTTGTCGTCTTTGCGCTGTTACACTGATGAATAATGGCTCGGAGATGGAAACTGAAAGGAAGGGGACAATAAGAGGCGATTTGAGGAATGGATAGAGCATGGAGGTGGGACGGAAGGAGAGGAGGGAAGAGGGTGGGAATGTAGGAGTGACACAAATCTGATGGCATTACTTATCACCGGAATTGGTCAAGACAACACTGCCTGAATAATCGTTAGGGCTACACATGATTTTGAGCATACATTCACTGAAATATACTATATTAGTCGAGTCACCAAAATGTTGACCATGCGATGGTAACTGCTGCAAACTCTTATTATAGAAATATGTTCCACTTATGTAGGACATTAAAAATAGCTTTGATGCTACTTTAATAGTATTGAGCATATTTCAGAAACCAAGGTAGTAGCTACCACCATCTTGGATTATGAGTAGTTTTCAACTGTGCATTTTAATAATCTTAATTTCTGGGTTTTCAGGGTTTCTGCGGCCATTTCTGAAGTTAGTTTTGAAATACACGGTGAAGGTGAATCAGATCAATCAAGTGCCAAATTAATTTCCAGAATGGACTGAATGTTAATTTGCATGTCTGAAATTACGATTCTCCAACCAAGAAAAGGAATCTCATGGCTTCTTACTGCCAATTTTTTACTTTAATTAACAACCATTTTTCTGTCTTTAGAATGGGACGAGGTAGTCTGATTAGTATATAAGCATTGTAGTCCTACTAATAGTAGACATATATTCTGAAGAGAGAAGTGTCTCTTCAGTCCATATAATGCCAATAGTGAGTTACAGCCATTCAAAACAGTGGCAGTGAAGATCTCTGCCACAAGCAAAGGGGATTACAACAAGCTCTATGCAAGTGGCTGAGTGGGTCAACAGTTTCAGTAAACGCACCCACTTTGACATTGCCATAGAGGATATGTACCGTGGAAATGGGAAAGAGAGGCATCGTGGTGAACCTGGCAAGGACAAGTACAAGAAGGAAGAAGGAATGAGAAAATTGGATGACGATGATAAGATGATTGCAACACAAACTAACAAGTGTATGCACATACATGATGCTGTGGATATTTGGGGTAAGCATAGATGGAATTTTCTAATTACTTGAGTGACTTCAATGATGCAATAAAAAAAGAAGGTCCAGTCATCGCAGGCATTGGAAAAGGCAGTAAATGTGAAAGGAAAGGCTTATGATGCAGAGGAGCCGAAACCTTACTGATGAGTTCTAATGCTACTACATGAAGGGTGCAAAGGCTGTGCTTATCAAGAGTCTCGGAGTTTCTATCACAAATCCACCTACTTCAAACGTTGTCTTTGTAGACGCTGGACAGCTGCAGGGAACCTGGATCAAAGCTTGGCCACTTAACTGGTCCAATACCACTCTTCTTCCAAGAAATTGATTTTGTTTGACAATGAAGTCCCCAGTCCAAAGGATCAAGAACAGACAAGAGGAGGGAGAGCTAATGAAGCTCGGCTAATCAACTAAACAGGGTCCTCTTCCCATGTCATGAAGCCATTCTTCACAATGCCACAAACAAGTCTTACCAGAACAACATCCAGTGTGGCTAAAATCTTCCATACAGTATCTAACTTTCCATAAGGAGAACTGCATGGTAACTCATGCTGAAGCAGACATTACAATCTGCAGCTACACGATTAAGGCTGCAGCAGATAGTGCCAAGACCAACTGCATCCTCAGTGATGACAGCGTCATATTTGTCCTCTTAGTGTACTGGACATCAAGAATGGAAATCACGGCAGAGATTCAAATGGAAAAATGTGGAATGATGATGTTCTTCCCATTAATGAAATCATTCAGCATTTAGGCCCAAGAAAGTAAAGTCAGCTTTTGGGTCTCCACACATTATCATGCTGCAATATGGGTACATACCAATTTAGAAAAGGCTCCTGGAAATAGCCATGCCAGACCTTGATGAAATGCTTGGACAGTCTGGTTCTACCAGTGTGCAGCTTAAAAAGACTGCAGACAACAATGAAAGATCCTCGTACCCGTTTCTTCCAAACCCTGAAAAAGTCCCCACTATTGAAACTTCCAACTGATGCCAACCTGCAGTTGCACGCGCTCCGAGTTCACCAACAGATGATCTTGTAGAAAACAGCAAACCAACAAGAGCCACC
>NC_087213.1:82598087-82625587 GCF_015104395.2 Macrobrachium nipponense | reverse complement strand
TAATCTCTACAGGTGTCCTGAATGGGGGTGAAGCCCCTCTAGACCAAGATTTTAAAAGGACGAGTCGCCATAACAGCTTGCCCTCAGATTTCCCAGACACGTCCAATTTTTGCTCCCATGCTTTCTCTGGGGATCCCACATGCGCTCTTTTACCTTCCATAATGCCCAGATCGATCAGCAGATGAGAAGAAAACAAGGCCAAGATTTTCAGGTACTGTGCGAGTAATTTCTAGTGCAGTCAATGAGTCGTTTTTGCCTCTTGTCTTTATTTCGTTTCCTTCTTCATAGGCGACTTCCCCTCCTTGGCTCAGCTTCTCACTCCCCAATTTTGGTTCAATGCCGTGATTAATTCCCCTTGTGATGCTAGTAATGATATTAAACATCCCCCAGTTAATCAAGCAACATTCTATGCACCCTTGAGTGAGCTTTAATATGAAATGCTAAGAGCAAGTAATGTGTAATGTTTTCCCACGTGTCCCTTGCCTTAGCATTGATGCTAGAAGATGACAAGTTTAGGAAGGAGCACATAGTACTGGTGCACATTTGTGGGATAAATATGAAATGGAAATCATCCGTTGATGATAAATTGCTGATTAATAATAGTAACAAAGTAGATGGAGATGAAGATCAAACCAATATAAAAAATAAAAGCCATTGTTTTAGAAAACTACGGCAATTTCCTCTCTTAAAAGAAAAACTTTACTGCTGTCACATGTATCAAGATACATACAATCTATACACTGCTTCATACATTGCCTCTTATTTGTCATACAAAAGAAAAAAAAAAAAAAAAAATTTCAGAAAACAGATCTTGATTTGAGATCACCCTCGCTCTGAGGAAACTGGAATGACAACAGTTGAAATTCCCAATAATAACATCAGGAAGTCTCCCATCTACAGTACGTTGTAAATCGCAGCTTGACAGGAGACTTGATGTCCTAACTTCAGCATTTTTTCAGGTTCTGCAACCTAGCCTCGCAAGGATGAGGTGCAGGATCAACGCTTGAAGGGAGAGGAAGCGTGGGTGGACACACTCATATATTATTTAGGGCCAAGGGTCAGGCGCTGAGGAGGAGAATGCCACTCACTGGTCAATGAGCGTCATAATGCTAGTGGACAAAAACGGTTGGTATGCAGTGCGACTGTTGAAAATAAATGAATCAACATATTCAATAAAAGATAATAATGCCAAAGAAAGTATGTTTATACAATAAATGGAAGCCAGGAAGTTGGAAAATGGAAGCTCAGTGTTGCATGCAAGACGGGGAAGCTGTCGGTACTTGACACATGGTAGAGGCAATCTATAAGGATGACGGTAGAATAATGGGAGGAGAGTTGACTCTTATTTCCTGACAGCTCTGCAGATATAGTAAAATTCATAATGGTGTATGAAGGTAAAATTATTTATGTACGAAAGATTTATTAAATCGGATAAATTTTAAATCTGTCTCCTTTATGTAAATGGCGTATATATGGTTGAAATGAAAAACTATGTAGGTAACATGGAGTAAAATGGCTGAAAATATGAACACAGAATGACGAATAAAGCTTGATTCCACTGACTTTAAGTGGGTTGGTTGAGTCGTCAAGATGATGCGGTAACGATTCTGTTATGCGATGAGTTTCATAGGCACGTCAAGGGTGACAAGAGGAAAGAGACAGCAGACACTACTCGGACGATGGATAGGGAAGTAACAGTAAATAGAACTTAAATAGTGTAATCCGGTATAGGAATTGGCATATAAAATTTAAGCCATAGACCAAGCGCTGAGACCTATGAGAGCATTCAGAGCTGAGAGTGAAAATGAGAATAAAAAATTGTTCAAGTTGTAACAGGAGGACAACCTCGCAGTTGCACTACTAAACAACTGTTAGGAGAGAGTGAAAAGTAAGATGGAAGAAAGAAAATATGAATGGGGGTACAGTAAAAGGAATGAAAGGGCCCGATAGGACGCTGCAAAGATCTTAGCTTAAGTAATTCCTACAGTGCACCGCACTGCGTGAAGTGTAATGTGTGTAGATTGGAGTGTAGCCATTCCTTATATTTAACTGACTTGAAAATAATGTCTCAAACACCAAACCACGATATGGATTTATAATCAGACAATATGAATAAATTCAACATAAAAAAATATCGCAAATAATGACAAATCCAGTTTGATTACATTTTCATTACACAGAAACCTTACTAATTTCCCATCATTCCATTCTCTTTTTGGTAAGGTAAATTAGACAGTAATCGTTTTAAATTACGAAAAGCAATGGTCTAACAGCTAATTACCCCATGCTGGAAAATCGAAAAACTAAAAGAATTGTTTTCAACGAAAGCCCTATGCACTTGGGAGAGGGGGAGAGGGTGGTAAGAGGTGTATGAAGTAGTATATCTTAGAAAAATCAATATGATGTTGACTGACGATGCTACGTAGGTTTGGATTGCAGTGGCAAAGAAACTGAAAGTAAACTGCGGGAGCATTTTTTCCACAGGTAGATAGTCACTGGTTCAGCAATAATTTGGTTGGAAGAGGCAACGACACCTGTCTTTTTATTTTCTAATCCAATACTACAGAAATTTGGAGGATAAACTATTTGGTAAACCAGTCAATCGACAAAAGCATTTACTGGCAAATCTTACACGTGCCATATATGAAATTACACTTAGTGTGTTCAATTTGCATTAAACTTTCACTGTGAAATGAAGGCATTTCATCGTCATTGAAATGTTTTGCTCTAAGGCTCTGCTTAGCAATAACTGTCTTACACAATCACATTGCACTTGGGATATTTTAGAAAAGCAAATATAAAATTTCCACAAATAGTCTTTCTGTTTCAAATCAAGGTTGCATTATAATTCATATTTTTCCCGCTTATTCAGTAAATAACATAATAAACTAGTAAAGAATCATCAGTGATCACGGACACAAGATGTTCTCTGTAACGATTAAACTGTTGGATTCTTGCAAGCGGCATTTATCACACATGATAATTGATTATAACCTCCTCCTATGCGTTTCCATAAAAGGCCCCGACAAAGTAAAACGCGACAAAACCATGTAGCAGTTAGCAATAGCAAGCAGCTGTTTTTCCTGACTGATATGAACAATGGTTTGACGCAGCGACTGACTCGAAAAGTAATGTTTTGATGCCGTTAACGATACTTTTAGCTGAACTCTCACGTACGAAGTAGCGAACGGAAAAATAAACATAAACAAACATGCACAAACAGTTACTCTAAGCAAGGTTACAACTACGAATGACCTAAAAGCCTCTGACCTGACCGTGCTGGAGCTGACCTCGACTGGTGTCCCCACATGGCGCAGAATCTCTGCCGGAGACTCTTCAAGCGCTTGCGAACAGGCGCAGTCGACAATGTATACAAGACAGGATTAACAGCTGCGTTCAGAGGGAGGACGAAGACGGCTATCCATGAGAATACCTGCGGAAGGGTTGAGAATAGAGGGATTCCTATTTGGGAAATTTCGTCCTTTTAGAACATAACACCATCCAAGCAACTATAATCGTATACTAGCGAAATGACACCCACACTATATATATATATATATATATATATATATATATATATATATATATATATATATATATATATATATATATATATAGTATATATATATATATATATATATATATACAGAAACGCATCGCCACTTCTGTGTAGGTGCAACAACAAAAGTCGAAGAGGCAACCGCGTTGGGGATGACCGTAAAAACAAACAAAAGAGTATAAACATATATATTAGTCCTAGATAACGCCCCCCGAACTTTATTGGGGGTCACCATCGAGGAAAGACCCATCAGAGAGTAATGAACACGTTCAGACTTTGCATCGTTCAGCACAAACCCAGAGATCCTTGGGTAGTTACGAAGAAGGGAGACATTGAATCAAACCTCCTTACGGTGTAATGTCCGTACGTGTCTCGACCTTCTATTCAAATCAACGTCATTGTGAATGGTATATAAAATTCTCAAGCTCGTTGTCCTGCTATTCAGTAGGTACTATTAAGGTCAATATTCTGTAGAACTACTATAGTAGATTCACATCAACTATGCATATGATGTCTAGGCCAGTCCCTTACGACTCTCCTGATTGGCTGTTGATGAGCCAATCACAGGATTGCAAACTCTCAGTCTCTCTCGCTCCTGAGGTATACTTTAAAAAAACGTATCCCTCAGGAGCGGTGGAACATGCATCCTGCCTATGTGAACTCTCGAGAGAGACTGAGAGTTTCCAGCCCTGTCATTGGCTTATCAAAAGCCAATCAGGAGCGTCGTAAGGGACTGGCCTAGACATCAAATGTACGGCTGATGTGAACCTGCTATAGTATGTCTACCAACCCCATGTCCAAGGACCATTGGTGATTATTTGACTGGTTATTTTTGAAGAGAGCAAAGAAATTTTGAACCTATGAACCGAACACATTTATCCTTCATACCAGTCACAATCAAAATTCCGAACGATCACCTGTCCCTCAGAGTAAACTTATCAAATAGAAAAGTAAAAAAAAATAATTGATTTTAAACAAAATATTGTATAATTACAATACCTTCAACTACTACATTTTTAACCATTATGATCTTTATGTTTTCCACAGACGTTTAAATAATTAATTCGGCCATCAAAGAACGCACTAGCGACTAACGTAAAGCTTCCTCTTTTTTTGTCCAGTGCTACGCACTTTAGAAGTAGAGTATGGAGCCCTTATTCATACCTTGGGAGGCACAGCTGCACCACAGAGAGAGGCGATTCCCAGGAAGATGATCGGGAGCCAGCAAGCAGCGTCGGTTGCTACAATGAGAGTCATCCTAGTGGCCATGCCGCTCTCACTAGGGCGTGCCTCAGGACCACTGCCCACGGCTGTTCGCGTTTCACGAGCAACAGCGTACATGAGGGCGTAACTCACTGCGATCACACTAAAGCTCAGCAAGTTTAATACTGTTGAAAGAAAATACAACAATTATAATAGAAATATCCCATCGAACTGAAACGGTTCAGTTAGTAATCCGTCTAATGAATGCAGCGTGCAGATTAATTTCCATGCCCGCATTTTCTGAGACCTATTGCCAATGCAATTTTTAATTTCACATGCAAACACATACTTATAATGCATTCAATCGTTTTTGTTCTGTCATTCTCAGCAAAAGTAAAGTAAAATAAAGTACTGTGCATTTGTTCGAATCTTACCAACTATTTTCATGATGGATGGTCTTTTTATGTTTAGTTACTTTTTAATTTGAAAAAATGATGAGATGAAAGATATTTTGTACAAAGAACAACCAGTAAACTGACTTTCCTCTTAAAACGCAACAAAAAGCCAAACTTATCTGACGTTTTATGACTGAGATTTCTTCGATGAATAAATGCCAAGGAAATGGACAAGGGCGGCAAATCCCTGAAGGTTGGTCATGAGAGAGAAGTTTGTTTCAATGCCGACTCTTTGATGCTTAAGCCATTTGCTACAACTGCCAACTTGTCAAGTGAAAAAGTTAAAAGATTTTTATAAATTATATTCGTAAATGTTGCAAGAGCAATTTTCCGTGAGATATGCTTCTGCCCTTTATTCATCTCTGCAAGAAGGAAGCGATACACACGTACGGGGAGGCGGGTATTACGAATCTCAGTGACTGATGTAAAAAAAAAGTTCTTGCTTGCTTGCTGTAATTCACTGTGGCAGAATACTCAGATAGCGACATTTTCCCTGAAGTTTAATGGCCCTGAACTGGCTCGGTAACTATTTAACTTTTTAAAAGGGACTTATTCTTTGCTGTTGTAAGCAAAAATGATTTAATAATCAAAAGGGAGTTTTTCGGTGTCTCGTGAGACAACCTAATCACAAAGACCGATAGACTGTTTTGAGGCGTTCTCGTATCTTTATAAATACGTGAAATTTCCCGTTGAAGCCACGACCACTTCATGCAAACGGTTTGATTGGCAAGAAAAATAGGGCTTGTTTTGACAGATATGATGTGGAAAGCACAACAATACTTCAAAATACATGAGAAAGACCTCTATCATACATCTAGTTTACACAAGGCATTCCAAACAGCGCATAAAGTGTCACAGCTGTATTTTATTGGGTATCAGAACATCGAAAACTCAGCAGCTAGGTCATTCTTTTCTATACCCAGATATACACTGTTATAAACAAAACTTGTAAAGATACACTTACAATAAAGATACAAAAATATATTCCAAGACATTGGAAATCCTCACCAAGGAAAATGAAGACTGCATACTCCCACCCATTTGGCTTCTCATTGGTGATGTGCAGAGCGAGGCAGACTCCGGACCTCCCGTAGAAGTTCTTGAAATAGTCGAGGTATGTCAGTGGAAGGGCGGCTAACAGGGTCACCAGCACCCACACTCCGCCCATCACCTGTTTCGTGACACCTCCGCCCAGGCGACGGACACCGAAGGGGAACTTGATGACCATCAGTCGATCCACAGTTATAACTGTCAATAGATATTCGTAATACATAAGCACCATTCTAGTAAAGCTATTGCTATATGAGTGTGTGTCAGAACGAATATATATATATATATATATATATATATATATATATATATGTTATATATATATATAATATATATATATCATATTATAAAAATATATAATAAATTATATATATATATTTATAAGCTATATATATAGTTTATATATATATGATAATATATATTATATAATATAATATATCTATATAATATATATATATAATATAAATATATATATATATATATATGTAAATATATATATACATATATAAACTATATATATAGTGTATATATATACGATATATATTATATTAACTTGATATATAAGTTAGACTAATATAATAAATAATATAATATATATCATATATATATGTCTATATAGTTATATATATATAAGATAAAGATATTATATATATATATATATATATATGATATCTATATATATCTATTTGTTTTTCTTCAATTCGGATCATTTCCATTACGCTTGATTTACAAACTTAAGCAACGTTGGTCAACCACGAACATCTGATCATCTATATACGGATGCCAAAGACTTGCAAACCCCACGGAGTGTGGGGAGGGCAGGAATTAGAAGCTAGCAACCTCAACGGGTGAATACATTCCATCCGCCAGTTGCTGAAAAACCAGTAATTCTTGAAATGTTATCATGAACTAGCAAACATCTGAGTATTTCTAATGACTTTTGATAACTTCAGACACAACACTATTATCATTACTGATCCTTTGAAGAAGAAGAAGAAGAAGAAGAAGAAGAAGAAGAAGAATAAGAAGAAGAAGAAGAAAAAGAAAAACCTTCGGGGAGGTCAGCCCTGCTACCGATAGGATTATCCTTCTTTATGTCTTTGAGATACAAGTAAGATTATGTTTCGACTACTGGACAAATTGAATTTTTACCAGTTCCATGGGCCACTGAACTTGAAGTAACATTAAATGGACTGGATTGTAAAAAAAAACGAGATGTATCAGATATTCTTGCCCTTATGCAAGGGTGCTCCAGAGATATAAGTAGCAATTTCATCCATTTCACCGGTGATCCAAGTTATGAAAGCCATAACATGGCAATAATAATACCCCAAAAAGCAATAACAGACTACATACCTACTCAAAGCTGTTCGGCAGCCATCCAAAATACCCTATCACGTACGTTTTCTTTCCTGAATACTAGGAAACAATTATCAAAGCACCCTAAATATACTCTGTGATTGCGTTTTATCTCACAAACCGTGGTAACAATAACAGAAGCGATGAAAAACATGGATCAAGAAACTAACTTGAATCAGTTTCAAAATGAAATCAAATCAATACCTTGGTAGGCAGAGGTAATAACTAAAAGCATAGAGGTATAATATTACTGACAGTACTGTATCCTAAATGCATATATGATAAGGGACAAATCAACAAATAGGCTACTATAAAGAATACTAATAAAACCATGTTGAAGTGATTGCAATTCTTCGTAACACACGATCAATGGTCGGAATGGTTTCCTTATACCATCCATTCGTCCAATCAAGGCTTTTTACATAACAGACTTTGGAAAGATAACTGAAAATCAGATTTTCGTGAAACTAAAATGTACAAGGCAAAATTCATTATTCTATAAAAATGGGGTTTTGCAGGTTTCGTGGATAGATAAAGACAATGCTGGGAAAATGGCACCGCGCCTCGGAAAAAGAGATTGTTTGTTGCTTAAAGTAGACATTTCTTAAAACAAAAAATTCCTCCATTATAGCACAAGCAAAAGAATAAAAACCAGCAAATAAAAATGAGTTCTGTGAATTATTATTATTTTTCATGGTAGTAGACTACGCTGGTATTCAGGTTGACAGAATTACGGGTATATATTGAAAGCAGACCACGGCCGTTATGTTACAGAATGAAACATAATTCAGGCACTAGTTTAGATATATATCAGTCGCTCGCTGTCGTTTATGGGAGATATAGCATATTTTTTTTAGTTAGCAAATTTGGAATTTGTACACTGAAAAGTTTCGGAAAACCGGAGTTTGTAAAAGGGAGGGAGAGAGAGAGAGAGAGAGAGAGAGAGAGAGAGAGAGAGAGAGAGAGAGAGAGAGAGAGAAACCACTCAATGCTAATACTTAATCTATATATCGTGAAAAACAAGAAGTCTCACTAATACAAGAAAAAGGGGGTCCAAACAACATAAATTTTGTTTGAATCAAAACGTCTTGATATCCATCCTTATATTCGGATATTGCATATCCTCTTACGTGGTTTGTTTGTTTGTTTGTTTGTTTGTATGGTGTTTTTACGGTGCGTGGAACTGGTGGTTATTCAGCAAAAGGACCAACGGCTTTACGTGACTTCCGAACCACGTCCAGAGTGAATTTCTATCACCAGAAATACACATCTCTCACACCTCAATGGAATGACCGAGAATCGAAATCGCTGCCACCGAGGTGGTACGCCAACACCATACCGACCACACCACTGAGGCGCAGCCTCGTGCTTGGTGAGAAACGTGGGATAGCCAAGGGCCAGTCATGTCACTTAACTCTAACCACAGAATAGCATACAAATTGAGATAAGGAACCTCTATGATCATACGTATGCCTTAACGAAACTTAGGCATTAGGATTATAATCAACATCATTTGAATGTCGTCAGCGAACACGCTACGAGGTAACCGTTGCTGTTACAGAAAATATCAAGATTACGACACTCGAAGAAAACAGCAGGAATCTCAGCGGACGGCGGCAACTTTTCCGTTTCTAACGAAGCCAATAGGACGCAAAATAGCTTAGCAAAAACCGGTAGTCGGGACCTGAAAATGCTTCTTGAAACTTTAATTTTCCAGAAAAATATATTTCATTTCATGGAGAAGCGTAAAAAGTCCCCTGAGAACTATTCCTTTGCTCAGCCACCTCACTCCAGTGTGGTACAATGTACCACCAAACTCTGAATTTATTTTAAATTAAACTGACGGTGATTCAAACCATGACGTCTAATGAAATTGATACGACGACTGTATGCATCTTCAAATTGAAGGTCCATAGAGCCTGTTGATGAATAATGCAATGAAACTTCAGAGAGGGTGTGGCATCAGCACTAACAACTTCAGTGCAGATTTTTTGATCAACCTTCTTTGCTTCCCACCATGTTTTCTGCTCCGTCTGTGGTTACACTTTTTAGCCTGACCCAACTTAAATTAAGGATTTTTACTGCCCGAGATAGATACTTCTAAAACTAGGCTTTCTGATGTTGTAGTATCTTTCCTACTACGTAGAATAGAATACAAAATTTAGACCAAACCCAAGCGCTGGGACCTACGAGGGCATTCAGCACTGAAAGTGAAAGTGACAGGAAAACTTTTGATAGGTGAAACCGGCGAAAATCCTCTTACAAGAGGATGGAAAGTAAAATGGGAGGAAGAAAATATGAACGGGGTTACAGTAAAGGGATGAAGGGGGTTGCAGTTAAGGGCTAAAGGAACGCTACAAAAACCTTAAGTAATGCCACCAGTACACCGCATGAGGTGTACTGAAGGCACTACCTACTTACAGGATTCATGCTTCGTAGGGCACACAACTCTTGCCCAGTCTGAAAGTTGTTGTCAACACTTCTGATAAAGATCAGAAGTTTTGCTGTATCCAGAACATCATTGGATAAAGAAAAGTACGGGAAACTGAGTACTACTTTCTCCACTCACAGCTTCCAATCGCCTTGTCGACTCTTGAAGCAGAAAAACTTAAATTGTGAAAAAGTGACAACTTTTTCGAGGCGTAATTCTTTAACCGTTTGTACCGCGGTGCACCCTTACAAATTCTCCATTATCGAGTGTCTTCGCTTTTCACATATATACTTGGCGACGACTAGCTGGCACGCACGCACGATTCGGTTTCGCTGGTTTAGCTTTTAACGAACGTTTGCTGTGCTGATACTGATTTTTTCAAAGCTGTTATCTTGTTTGAGCGCACATCACATTGAATTGAAAAAATATTTCTTATGCTGTGTTTCATAACGCGTTTTGACATGAGGGGGGGAAATGTCTATATTACAAAAACTCCAACAAAATATATATAAATAAATAGATAAAATATATACGGAGTTGAAACTGTATATTCTCGTTACAAAATAATACCACTTGACGAAATACTGCGGTCACTTTTGACCACACCATAGGGAAATTACGAACTAACATCATGTAAAGTCTCAATACAAAATATTATTCCACTTGAAGAAATGCTTTGCTCATTTTCTTTCGTAATAATTCTTTTTATTAAATTCATCCAAAACCGATTATACCGTGTTCAACAATTTTCGTCATCTACATATCACTCTTAATTTTGTTTATCTAACTCTACGTCGTCACAGGCATTAATTTTGTTACAAAATAATAGCTAATCTTTCTTTAGTTTGGTTACTACAGAAAAAGCGAGAGAAAAACAAAACGAGAACGCACCAAACCCTAAATCAGAAAGCGAAACTCACCAGAAAGGACAACAAAACACTCTTTGATAGAAATTCAACACTGAAGTTGAATCACGGTAGGCGGTAAGAGTTAACATTAAATATGCATGTTCAAATCACGTTCGGCTCGGTTCTAAGCAGTGTTATTGCATAAGTTTTTCGTCTTATGAATTGCAAAATGAAAATTTTCAGTTATTATTATCATTACTTTAGAAAGTGGTTCTGAATCACATAAAACTTGGCGCAAATATTTGAAATGTAGCAAAATACCCTGTCATGCAGTTAGCTACGCGCACTCTGTTGGACAACAAAATAATAATTCTTATATTGTTCAGAGGGCCAAACTGAACATTCTTAAGGGCTGCGGGTTGGGGATTCTTGCTCTAGGACACAGTGTGAAAGCGCGATGACCTGTCTATTGCCTAGGTCGCTCATGACTAACCTTTTAAATACTATAAATTACGTTAAGGGTCCAGAACAGCATTGCGAAATTTCAAGCTTATAAGTCAAATTTAAAATACAGATTTGGCAATGGGAATACGTTAGCGCTCTAAGACCAACTTACTATAATTATAATGCAAGTTGGTTTAGAAGAAGCTGGGTGGCCATTTGTCAGCACGGGGTCTTGCCCAACCAACAGACAAACATCCGAGCTGATGGAATGGAAAAGATGAGTTTGAAAAAATCGACCTCGATCAGGAGGAGGACCAAATACACAGAATGCGGCGAGATTCAATTCTCAGCAGAAGCACATTGAGAGATGAGGCTGACAACGGATATCCATACGAGGAAAAGAGCTTTGAGAGGAGTAAACTCCTTAAAAGCTGTTAAGGGAAAAAGTTGCTCCCTTTGCAGCAGCACACGTAAGTTACATGAAAATCTAGAGGATTTACAAAGGACGATTAGATGACATACAAGGATGAATTGAGAATACTACAAAAAAACCTAAGTGCACAGCTTAAGTAAGGTCAAGAAATGCAATTCGACAACAGAAAGAAATGCAGTTGTTTAACGACCAATGTCAATGTTATCAATAAAATATTTGTATTAACTTCCGATAATATTTAAGATGTAATAACCATAAAACAACAGACAATGTGTGAGAGAGAGAGAGAGAGAGAGAGAGAGAGAGAGAGAGAGAGAACACTGATGGCATCCGTTCGATCAGCTCATCAGCGCACTCAAACGAAATGGGCTACGGATACAGACGGGTAATAACAGGTAACCACCTGAAAATATTTTGATCCTCAATATATGATTAATATCGCTATAGCGTAGAAGTTAGTTTTCTTTTTTTTTTGTCTTTTGTTCCCATGAAACAAGACTAGTCGTTATACGTTGGTTTAATGACACTGGAATTTCGACAATGATTAATGTGCCACTTTATATTAAAACATAATGTAAATTACAGACACACACACACACACACACACACACACACACACACACACATATATATTATATATATATATATAATATATATATATATATATATATATATATATATAAAGATTATCAATATTAATTATTATTATTATATAATATATAAAATTAATACTATATATATTTTTAATAGAGGAAGGAGAGAGACGAGAGAGAGAGAGAGAGAGAGAGAGAGAGAGAGAAATTTTCACAATGGGCAGCTATCAAAAGAAGAAATAATGACAAGTTGGTTCCAACACGATTGTATTTGAAAAGGCACCTGGTAAACAAAGGGAACAATAATTTGAGCCATGTTGCCTTTTACAAAAGCAAATCCTTTGATTCCTTTCCCTCTCTTTATCATCTCTGAAATATTCTGTATATGGGTGTGTGTGTGTGTGTGTGTGTGTGTGTGTGTGTGTGTATGTGTGTTCAGGAGAAGGGTTAGGGGTGAAGGGAAGAATCACGTCCAGGTCCGTAAAAAGTAAAATCCAAATCCGACTATTGAAATTCTAACAGTTTGGATTGTCGGCTTTTACGGTACGACACTAGGGGACATCTATTCCATGGACAATAACAACCCAGTTTTAATTAATTCTTGCTGCTTATTTATGCAAAGAGCCATTAATTCTTCATTCTCAGAACTCTTCAGTTGATCCCCTTTTTATCTTTTCGATAATGTGACTCCCTCCCTGGCTGCACCTGGGAGTTCCCTTAAAATCCCTTCATAAACTATCTGTTTTCTTTCATTCTCATTTACAATAATTCTCATTTACAATAATTATTTATACGTAAGCATTTATTACAGAATAGAATTTTAATGGCTTTGGCACTCACGATTTTATCATTCGTTGGCTGTCTCTTCTTGACCCTTTAAGCTACCTTATTTTTCTAATTAAAAGCTCCATAGTCTTTCCTTTTCACTGAGATTTGCATCTGCAGAAGCACTCCAGGTTTTTCATTGTCCATATCTAATGCTATACTTTACTCAGCTTTTAGGATTTCCTTATTCTCCTATTCAATCAATGGTAAATAAGGAATCACATATCCAGTTACCAACACTTAATAAGGCATTGCTAAGTACGTTATACCGATAATATTTATACGTGATGTAAATTTGGGTATGGTTAGTACATGTATCTACCTGGGTGACTTAAAAGGCCACTTGGCCACCTCTTAGGTATATAGGGATATTGGGCTAGCCACCTACCCTCGAACCTAAGCTAGGAGACCAGGATACTAGATTTACTCTATTATCTCCTGAGGAACGTCGGTATAAGAATATGGCAGAATAGTGTGAAAGTTACTCAATGACCAGGGACCAAAATCAGTAGAATAACAAAGCACTAAGCTTTCTTGTTAAGAATGAGCGTGGATGTGGTACAGAACATAAGGCATGTATGATAGTTGATCTGTCTAATGAGACAAAGCTGGATGTTTTGAAAATTATTGAAGCAAAGGTGAAAGGGTAATGTGAGCAAGAATGGGAGGGAGAAGGAGTGTAAGAACTTGGATACTAGAAGAATCGAGATGGGTGAAAGAGTTAGTTTGAAGATAGTATGGTAAGACGGAGTTTTGTAAAAAAGAAAAAAAAACTTGAAATGTGAATGTAAGTGGCCTAGGAGAGCCTGATGGGGACATTTTCTTTTTGGAAAATACGAACCTGTGCCTGACTGTGTTTGGAGAATATAAAAGGGTTGTTGTACTAAGTTATCTAAATGCTTGAGTAGGTCACAGAAAAAGAGATGGCGGCATCAGAGTGTATGGAGCTCTGGAGTGTCTTGTGGAAATGATTTTAGAAAGTGCCTTTACTATTGGAAATCACGGTTTCCACAAAAGTATATTCATCAACATGCTTGAGAAAAGGAATTGGTGAGGAAAGAGTTTATAAAACAGCGTGTTACTAAACATTAAATGAACACAAATTGGATGGCTGTAAGCGAAGAGTGGCGAGACTAATGCATTTCTGAATAAGATAAATACAGGTTTAAATTGGAGAAGAAAAAATGAAAATGGACGAAATAAGAAGTAGGAAAGCTGATGAGTAGTATAAAATATATGATGGTGCCACAAGGACATTGAAGAGCATATGTAAGTACAGAGGGTAGGAGTAGTAGTGTCTTCAGTAAATTAAAAGTTCAGTAAAGGAAACGAGGTAGATTACTCGAGGTATAAGATGAGCAAGAACTTAGGGAGAATAAGCTGTTCTATAAGGAAGGTGTTGTAGAGAGATATGTAAGTGAACACATGGATCTCGGAATAAACGATACAAAATAAGAGATGCTGTCTGAAGTGAATGTAGTTATGTATCTCCCATTCCATGCATACATTGTAAGAGGCTCAAAATTTCTACACAAAAATGCCAAGAAAAAGAAGACTTAGCCACGCTAACGCAAAAACAGACCATTTTTGCATATTTGGCTTCAGTACACTATGTGCATATATTATCTAAATAGCACAATCTTTGCCCTTCAGTACAATATGCGCCTGTCTTTAAGTGTTAATTAAATACCCGTACACAACAAAAATGAATGTGTTACAGTATCCAGAAAAACAGCCATAATCAATGTGTGGCCAGTGTCTCTTTCAGTAAATTACAAATTGTTGTATATAGCTTCGGAGAACTTCACATGATTCTTTTAAGTTTACCTAAGAAAATGAGATAGGTTGATTGGCCTTCATATCGGTTGGAAACCTGCATCTAGATACCACATGTTTATTGTGATTATTTCTATGTACATTTCCTATTCTACTTTCATAAAATATACAGGCACTTAATGATATAAACTATGAGATATAACTGACCATATAGTTATTTCAGCCACTTCACTTGAACATACATCTTACTGACAAAAGATAAACATCAGACAACTGCCTTAAACATGCGTAAGATGTGCTCTATATTGGAGGTGATAACTTCTTTTCAATTATATTCTTGCACATTTTTTTTCTTTTTGGGGGGGGGAGATTTTTTTTTTATTATGACCCTACCTGTAAGTGTGAAGACAGAGAGTTCGGAGGAAAATGTACTGATGAATCCGGCCACCTGACAAAGAGAGGACGACCTCCAAGCCTCCTCGTAAGCTGCATACACGCCGCGGTACTGCAGGTCAACCACGGCAACGATCAGCAAATACACACCCATCATCAGATCGCCCAAGCCAAGGTTCACAATCAGGAAAGAGTGCATCTGTAAATGGGAATTAAAGATTCACGAATTTCCTTCTGGGTCCTATGAAGTCAGGAAATCTCTGCTGATTAAGTGACCTCAACAACAGAGCAATCTAACTATTGGCTTTGGATACCAAATGGATGTAAATGATTATATAAGCAATTCTGTTTAACGTGTACAGATAAATATATTCATAAAAATGCTAAAACAAAAGGACTTAAATAAGTCCGACATAGGTTACACGTTATATTCAGGAGAATCAACGTTGCACTGGCATGGTGTAAAATTGGATATCTATTTCAGTGCAATGTCGATCAAAGCACATAGATACAGAGAAATAACATCGTGATTTCTATCAAACATTTTTGGTAAAAAAAATCCTGACAAACACACACACACACACACACACACACACACACACACACACACACACACTTATATATATATATATATATATATATATATATATTATATATCTATATATATATATATGTGTGTGTGTGTGTGTATGTGTATACGTGTATAGATATATATATATATATATATATATATATATATATATTATATATATCATATATAGATCTATATAATCTATATTATATATATATATTATATATATATTATATAATATATCTATTAATTATATATATTATATATATATAAATATAGATATATCTATATAGATAGATATATACTATATATATATCTATGATGATATATTCTATATATATATCTATATATGTATATATATGAATGTGATCCCACCTTATTCCCACTGGAATAGATGCTCCTCCAGAAAATGACAAAGGAATTGCCAAAGAGAGCGATTAAACCCAGAATCCAGATGCAGACCCGAAGGACGATATTGGACATGAGGTCCTCACAGGATGAAAACTGATCTGCTTCCGGCAGGCAGGTCTCGACTTGCTTCACTAAACAGCACCAGCGCCATTCGTCAGTAGCTCTGGAAAGGGTATATAATCTGGTCAGGAATTAACCTAATGAAATTTCTCTTTGATATTTAAACATTCTTTAAATAAATGAAGACAAGCAGAGAAAAAGAAAGATAGCGTCCCTTGATATAATTCATAGCTCTCTCTGTTTCCTTTCTTGCAAGACCCACAATGACATCGTTTGTTTCCTTCATATTATTTCTAGCCCTTTATCTTCATTTCTTTCTTTCTTTCTTTTGAATGTTTCTCTCTTCCTTCGGGTTTCTTTATAATAAAGCCAGTGCTTCTGTTTCTAATCCCCTCTTCTTTTCCGCTGAGTTACCATCTCTAATTATCTCTTTACTTTCCCCTTCCGGTTTAACATTTTCCTTATTTTACACAATAAACTGACAGATAGTTCATCTGCTGGTTCGTTTTTCCTTTATGCAAGGCTTCACAAAACGATGTCGTACTTTTCTGCGTAACTCGTCTTCTTCGTCTTTCGACTTTATTAATCCCACCTTACAGCAAGGTTGGTCGCTCGAGTTAACTTTTTCCATTTATTTCGATTCCTCGCATCTTCTTCCCCCAGTCCCGCCTCACCCATATCCGTCCTCACCACATCCATCTATCTGATACGCTGACGGCGCCCCGACACTCCTCCTCCCCATCACTGGCATGTTCTACCTCCTCCTTTCTCATTACATGACCCTAGCATCTCAGAAGGGCTTCGTTAGCCTTCTTTACATTACATATCCACACATTCTTCTTATACCTTGACTCTCCCTCCTTTCCAGAAGTGATATTCCAGCAATCCATCTCACCATCTTCATCTCAGTCTTTCCAACAGTTCCTCGTCTTTCCTCTTAAGTGCTCAAGTTTCTGCCCCACCTAACAGTACAGGCATGATAACTGTCTTATATACCTTCATTTTGAGCTTTAATGACATTTTTTTTGTCTAAAACAACGTACTTTTCTGTGTAACTAATGGAATGCTAGTAAGAGGAAGGGTGCCAAAAAACTCGCCACTGTTAAACTGAATTGTGGCACTTTGCCTTAAGGAAAAACTTAAGGAAAATAAATCTTCAATATATCACCTATCAATATACAAAACTTGTGAGAGCATGATATGAACTCATATATCCACTACTTAACAATACTATAAATGACGCTCATACATTAAGCACGAAGATGTCGAAGTCAATCGTTCAACATTAAGATGAAGAAAGTGTCCAAGAATTTGGCCAAGACTGCTGCATACGGACGAGCTGGAATCTTGTCTAGAAAAATGCTAACTATGAGGTTAGTTATCTAGCTACATGAAATCAGAGACCCAGTAAAATTCGGGACCAGAGCACACCAACAGTACATTACCCAAGCGGCAATTACATCATACTATCTGGATACTTCAGCAATGTTACGATACACAAGTAACAAAATTTTCAGGAAATCTTCATCGGTCAAGTTGATGCCAGACAGTATAAAGAAGGTGATATCCTCGCAGTCCCTAAATGAATTATACTGCACCGATCTAAACTCTTCCACTTTCCGAATGAAACAAGAAATCTGTATTTTCACATAATCATCCTTTCTGAGGTGTCACGAAGTTATACTGATCGGTATCGGAGACCTTTCATTCTTCTTACTACACGATTGGGATGCCTACCTGGCCGAATTATTCACGTAAATGTTAGTAAGTTCTGAAAGGTTGCAAAGCTGCATTGCAATGTATGTGGCATTAATCAACTGGTTTTTAAGTAAGTTAACATTTATTTGTTGACCCTTTACTTTTCCTTTTTTTTATTTGATATACTCTGGTCTGCTACGTTTTTATCCTTTTTATATATAGCTTTGATTGATTCCTCCATTTAATCTGACTACGATAGCAGAAATAGGATTCTGATAGTAGGAAATGAGTTGAATTAAATCAATAAATAAAATTAAAGTACTGAATTCCACTTGAGCATTCAAACAATCTGTTTATCAGTACAATATCCACCTTCTGAAGAAATCAGCTTTCCATAACAACCTAAATATTCCACGCAATTTGCAAACTGCATCTGCCTCGAGAAACCGGGAGATCTTAGCTTCCTGACCTCAGCACAAGTAGAAGGAGAGGCTCTGAAGCACTCAAGACAGGTGCTTTGGACCAGCAACTGCTACGTAGCCAAGTGGACCAAACAGCCATTGCAGAACAACTGCAGTTGTACAGCCATTAAGAATTGTTGGTAAAGGATAATTTCCTATTTCCTACATATAATTACTTCCGACCAAGCTATTCCTCTTGATTCAGCCAAGTCTCCTGTATTTACTTCCTTTGGCTTGGGAAGTTATGTCCAGATACAAAAGGAATCTCTCAGGATACTCCTTGACAAGTTGTCTGCCCTTGCATTTCCTTGAACACAAGCGTGAAAGCCGTATGCAACACAATGTACGTCCTTGCCACAAAACCATTTCCAAATATACACTCCAAGATTTCTACTACCAATGAATACTTGATATAAACATTTATTTCGCTAAGGGTTCGAATGCCGCTTGTGAGTCGCTAAAATGATAGAGGTTCTCGGAAGGTTGTTTGCTCCATAAGAAATGGAAAAATGTGTTTAATTGTGATAATTAATACTAAAATCCAAGACTCAACTCATGTCACCCAATGACATTCCGAAATGGAAACTTTGTTTGCTTATGTTAAATGATTGCCGAGGGAATAGTCTAAACAATTTTCTGATATCAACCGTGCAAACTGGAATACAAAATCATTAATATATACATTTCTATTTCAAGATATCAGGGTGTTGAAAATTTATCATTAATACCCAGCAAAGGCTAAAAACAGTCCAAAAAGAATGTTTGCATTAATTTCCGATGCATCGTTATCAGCCGAGTTCTTCATAAAACAAAAAGGAATAACGTTGGAAATTGGCCAAGCAATAATGAACAATCAAAACATTCGGTTATTTCCTATCTGTTCAAGGGAGAACCTTAAACACACTGAATTAGCAGAGAATTTCTAACGAGGACGAGGAAAGACTGCGTACAGCGGAATGAGGTTGCAAAGTCCTATTTCTATTCTTTTTTAAAAAGAGGAAAAGATAATCCCGGTTTTTGTCTCTGAGTTTGATGCTTAACAGGAGAGTCTGGATAATGCAAGATTCGGTTTGCAATCCCAACATGCATCGCTACATAGGCTCCTGGAAGTACTAAACGACCACTCTTGTTAAATTACATTTCATGGAATATCCATCTAAGGTCAATCGCTACCTGGAATGGACTCCCATCGATACGTTACACTAAACATTCACCTCACACCCAGCTTAAAATTTTTGATGTGCGGGATATACTATCTATAGATCTTTTCTATACAACCCAGGACGTTCATATGATAAGACTACTTACATGGGAGTGTTTTGTGATGGATGCAAAGAGTGACAATAAAAACCTTTCAAAAGTTACAGTGGTACAAAGATAAAAAAAAGAATGGTAATAAGTCGGGAATACTGGAGAATGAAGTGTTTCTAATAAGTGAATTAACGTGGCAAAGCACACATCACTGCCTTAATTCAAAAATAGCCAATATAAAATCAGCAAGAATACACCGGGAGGAAGTCAGCAAATTCATCTCACGTTCATGAAAACTAAGTCGTCAGAGCATTGAGATAACGGCTGCCAGTCGGTTTTAAATGATTATACTTACTAAGGAACTTCATTTGGAAGCTGCAGTAAGACAGTGAAAAAAAAAATCGCAGTAAAGAAGAAACAGTTTAGAAACAAAGATGGCCACGGGGCTAATGACATTTTACTCCTCTCTTCAATGGCGCCATGGAATGCAAATGACATTCATAAACAAAGGAAAATTGGAAGGGTTGGATGTTGTTAGTACAATTACACAATAAAATGTGAAGGAGCTTTAAATGAGAGAGAGAGAGAGAGAGAGAGAGAGAGAGAGAGAGAGAGAGAGAGAGAGAGAGAGAGAGAGAGAGAAATTTCAAAGAAAGTAATTACAGGAATAATAAGGAGCAAACTTCGGGTATGCAAGTTTCAGCGTGTGTTAGTGCATATGAGAGAGAGAGAGAGAGAGAGAGATTTACGTACTATTCATATCTATGGACAGAAAAATACTCACAAGTGAGCCAGTCGTGGAAGCCCACTAAACGTCCGTCCACTCAATATTGCCAGCTCATTATTCGTAAGATCCCTGCGTAAGAAAATCATTGATTGAACATGACAGATAACCAACTCCGACATTCAATTTAGAGACTGACACAAAATATGTATACATTAACTCATATTTTTTTCTCATCAAAAGGACCCACTATCGTGTATTTTAGTTATTAACTCAAAAACTCCCCCTCGGACTCGGCTTCCAATTAAATTGCTCTAACTCTTCCATAAACCATTTGGTTCCGGATTAAAAGTAAACCCCTCACTCTTTCAATCACGGGTTTCGTTTCGTTTTGTGCTCTGATTTTTAAAGTAATGTTACTGATGTCATTCCTACAAGCACACACATTTGCGGTAAGTATGAGAGTAGTAGAATACGATCATACGTTCTTGAATTGGCTCCGGACATACTTACAGTTTTTGTAAATTCTTTAGGCCTGTGAACGCGGCTTCATCGAGGGACACCAGGTAGTTGTCTGGGAGATACCTGAAAAAAATAGTCACGGTTCACCATAACTATTCTATAACATTTTTATCAATAATGTACTAGTTGGTGGTTGATATGAAGAGGCCATAAGACTACGCAAAGGTCTGTCAAAACGTGATGCCAATAAGCCACATCCCACCAAAGCTATACTACACAAGTTTATCAGTAGTGTACGAATGGAGTGATTAATATGCAAGGGCCAGTTACAGCATGGAGTTCAATACAAAAGAAAAATTAATGTTACAATTAATTTTTGATAAAGAAACAAATCAGGACAAGAAGTTGGTGGAATGGAATGAGTTCTCACTTATTACCTTAATAGTTTTGAATTAAGAAAACCACTTTACAAGGAAGACTGTGAGTGACCATGTCGTTTTTTTTTTATTTCATCCTTACGTATATTTCTGTCCTTGGCATTCTGTACTTCTGCCACGCTCTTACTGCACCATGCCAACAAATCATAACGAGCCTTAAGACCTTATCAACATGAGCAAGGAAATAAAAGCAAGCCAAAAACAAGAAATAAAATCAACACACAAACAAACAAAAAGACAAAAACGCAAAATCCTTGTAAGTGCATAATTTAAATGCCTGAGACAAAGTGAACGACTATGAGTTTGAGTATAACAAGGCGTGATGCGACCTCCAACTTACTCGGGATCCGTGCAAGATTTTCCCCTCACACATAAATTGTAAACATTAACCTGAAGTGGTCTTCGTAATTAACACTCACACTTAGTACTAATTACATTAACAACAAGAATCAAATAAAAAGGTCATAAATTAAACACGTTCACATATTCTCAGTTATAAGTGGAAACAAAATACTCGAACAGAAAATAGCCTAAATTCCGTACACCAAATAAAGTAAAACGTGCTAAAATCTACAGTCGAATAGAGCCTTGTTTCACCAACGACAATCAAAATAAATACCCTATATGTTATTAGCAATATTTTTTCTGTACTGGTTAGCATATACATTAAATATTTTACGTTTTAATTCTAATAAATAAATAAAAAATATCCTATCCTAAAATTCCTGTATCTTTAACTCAATGCGAAACATCTTTTTCAGACACATTTTAGGATCTTCCAGAGATCTTTCTTACCGCCCTCCCCCCAACAACATTAACAACAAAACGTAGTTTGTAGGCTTACTCCCCATGTAAGCATAAATGACCAGAATGAGGCAGAGGAAAGATGCACAGGAAAAAATCCGGCCTTGTATCAGGGTAAGACTCAGAAAAAGAGAACAGGAAATATACAGATACCAAAAAACATGGCACGACAGAGTGGAAGATACCTGGAAAATGAAACTGCAAGACATGCAGTATGCTACATTTCAGCAGAAGAAGAATAAAAGCTAATGTGACAGGTAACGTTTGCAAGAAATAGCACAGTTAATGTTGCCTGAACTTCCCATGCCTCACTCGTAGTATGATAAATTTCCCTGTCGAAGTGTGAGTTAGGGAGGGGGTTCTGGAGAGCTCATAGGCCTACCAGCTGTGACATCAGCAGCCAATGCCTGGCTCTCCCGGCCTTAGCTTGGGTGGAGAAAGGGGCTCAGGTGCTGATCATGATTATTTTTATTCACTCTCAAGTACATTGTACGCCGGTGCATTGGCTTCTTCCTTGGTTCTGCCGTTTATGAGCACCTTTTAAACATGAGAATGAAAGTCAATAACCAACAAGAAAGTAACAGGTAAGACAGACAGGGGAGTCATTTCATTTTTCCTTGGGGGGCAGGGGAAAAGTCTTAGAGAAATAGTACGCAAAAGTTTATTTGAGGCCCCCACTCCTGAAAAGGGGGGATGGTTGGCGAGCGAAGCGAGCATAACCAGCTGGGTGTCCTGGAGACCGGTGTAAGGCCCCCCGAGAATTTGTTTAGAAATATCAACAAAATAGCAGCAATTTGAAGCCACTTGTAAAGGAAGTTTGAAAAAATTTTATTCCTTAAAAATTGTTGTAGATCAAATTTTGAGATAATAAATGAAGATGAAAAGGTAGTGGAAATTTCTAAACAAATCAAGTTATAATCTATTGTATTGGTCCTTGAATATCTGCAATTTAACATGTTGCATTAAATATAACTCACGACCTACAGTTGAGTGAGTTAAAAAGTCTTTTTAACTTGGATGAGATCTTTTGGATCCGCTTTGGTCTGCCTACTTGATTGGAGTCTTTCAAGTTTGCATCAATCTCATATGCAGCAAAAAAAAAAAAAAAAAAAACTTTAGCCTTGTCAAAGATATTAGAGAAACATTCATCTGTTCTCAAGACCTGTAGTTCTTTAATAGTTGACTGTGTGAGAGAGGAAGCTTCAAATAGCAATAATTCTTTTGCTTGTAGCTGGTCTGACAAGCTATTGGTAACTTTGAAGACTTGTTCTGCAACATGAAGGCTCATTGCAAACTTGAAAGACAGCAATTGCTTGTGGAGTCCACTTGCTACAGCTGCAGAATCAGAGCTCTCTCTCTTCAACTTTGTGAAGCACTGCTAACAAACTTCCATAACGAAGCTTAACCTTTGCAACTGAACGATAATGGTAAGACCATCTTGTTATAGCAGGTCTTTCTGTCAAAACTTGCAGGTCTTCTGCTTTCTGTGCCTCAATGAAAAGTTGGTACCTTGTATTGCTGTTAATTATAAATGTGAAACTATTATATGTTATGTCTTATTTATATTGTTCCGAACATGTTAAAAATAACTAATCTAAATGAATCCCTCTCTACACTTGAACCTTATTTATACTTTTCCGACACTTTGTTTGGTGAAGTGACCTTATTATGATTATATATATATGTATACAATACATATATATTTATATATATATATTATATATATATATGTATGTATATATACTAGTATATATATATATCTATCTATAACTATCTATATATATGTACATAATTAATTATTATATATATCTCTATATATAATATATATATATATTCCATACTAAGGTCACATATTATGATTATAATCATAATATATATAATATATATATATATATATATATATATATAGATATATATATATCTATATATACTCTATATCTATATCTATATATCTATATATGTATTATATATATATATATATATATATATATATATATATATATATATATATAATCTATATATATATATATATATATAATACTATATATCTATATAGTATATAGATATATATATATATATATATATTTATATATATATATATATATATATATATATATATATATACGAGTGTAAAACCTGTACAATCAGAATGAAGTCTATACCAGAATGTCACAGACAAACGAAAATCAGAGGCAGAATGTAATGCAAACAAAGCACGACAGAGGTTGAAAAACATAAACCTCCCACAGGCCAAGACAAATCATATTAAATTATAGCAAATCACCTGCAAGAAAGCAAGTTTCATTTGAAACTAAACCCCGAGAGCATGAAAACCACATAAACAACAGGCACGGAAAGAGTGCAAGTCCAAGTCTGGTCATTTGAGATAATGTCGAAAATTTTAAGCCATGAACCAAACTACGTCCTACTTAATTTGAAACGGGATGAGGTACGATATTACCAACACTGAAACTGTTGGTTGCACTGAATGTTTTAACTCAGTTCAGAAAGTACAATTTACTTGTGTCAATTTCGTGGAGTGAATTTTTGCAGCAATGAATTCTTTAGGGAATAATTTTTAGTGGTTAGATTTATTATTTTTTTTAAATCCGAAGATTTAAACAAAATTTTGCTTGATGTGCGTCGTCCTCCAATCTACGGAATTTTACTCTTGAGATTTCAATTTGTATAAGGGATTCCGTCCCGTTGCTGAAGGCGACGTTTTAAGAAAAGGAATATTTAACTATTTAACATTTCCTGAAGCCATAAAATCTTATTCTATTTTATTCTTTTTTTTTTCAGCGCTGTTGTATTACAAGATCACCAATCTTATGATAAAAGAACCTATAACAAGCGCAATGAAGAATCAAACAAAGAAGCCATCGATACTCCAAGGATTCCGTAACGGTTTCAGTCACTGCTGCAAACGGGGAGCAGGTACTGTCTGACGAAATGGCCACGTACGGTGCCTTGTTTTTCGTCTTCTGCTCCTGTTTGGTAGCATTCGTTTTTCTTTACTTTTGCACCTCTTTCCTTACTAACCGTGTTCTGTCAGACTCTTCATGCGAGAGAGAAACTGAAGAGAGACCCCCTACCGGCAATAGGCTAGCTTCATATTAATAACATCACAATGTATTTACCCATTATCATTTAGTTTCATGAAACTGATTATGGTGCTCAATGCATTATTGCTTTAACGTGAGCGAAATTATTTCCTTTTCAGACACGCTGCTTTGGGTTCGGTCTATGCTTGAGAAAGGACAGAAAAGTAAAACTGGCGATCATCACTGAAGGGTTTCGTGGAAAATGGGTCAATTTCGAAGTATTTCCTCCACGACGAATTGTAGGAGTTTGTGAGTGGCTTAACATCGACTCGAAAGTAAGAAGCTGTTGTGCACTTAATGCAGAAAAATGTATTTTTTGGCACCATTACTGGAGTAAAATAACTCCTATCACAACATTAGGGAATATCGTGTGGCAAGAATTACAGATGGTTAAACCCACGTCTTACATATTTTTTAAACTCGACGAAACGAGTTGAATTATTATGTTGTCATAATGCAGTAAGGCAAACACATGTATTAACAGAATGCTTAGAATACTACGTTTTCTCTGTGAAACTGACCGTCAAAACGAAAAATAATGCCTGATATGCTGATCATGTGCAGATAACGCTTGAGTAATTATAGTCTCAGGTGTATGAGGATTCGAGAACGTCGGAACTGCACTTTACTAGGTGCTGCGAAGGCACTTGGTAAACTTTCGAAAAATCATTATTTATGCATAAGACAATATCTTTCTTGACAAATCGCTCAAAATATTTTGAGATACATACATCTAATCTTCATATGCAGTCTGATCTGGAGTCCCTGGAAGGCAATAAGCGATTCTATTGTTTGGCTAGGGTTTCTCGACAGATGTCCTGGATATTTTTGAACTGATAAACTGGTAGAATTGAATCTGGATGTAATAACGCATCGTCTTGAATTGAGAGGCTGTGTCATATAAATGCAGATGATGTTGGCCTTCCTATACTCTGTTTTTTTCCATCTGTCCATCCGCCTGTTGTGTTTGCATATGGTAACACTGCGTCCCGGGCTTTGGATAGTTACATTCAGGTTACATTCAACAATAATAACAATATCCTATTTCGAATATTAACGGTGTAATTCGCATACAGTAAATTATTAAAACGCTTTTCTGTTGCAAAAGTACACCCAGATATCCTTTTATTTACCTAAAACTTACACATAGCGTAATTATCTAAAGCCTGGGACGCAGTGTTACCATGAGCGAACACCACAGGCGGATGGACAGATGGAAACAACAGAGTATAGTGAGGAGCACACTCGTAAATAGAACTAAAAACCTCTGGAGTCGTGAGTCTCACAGGAAAGGGATATTTGTCATTTAAATTTCATTTACGCTTTTAAAAAGACAAATCCTGTCTTATTAAAAGCTGGACGAGTTCTTTGAATGGTAATCACTCAAGTTGAGAGATATAATGTGTTTTTGCACTTAAAGATTACAGGAATTCATGGGATGTGTAGGGTATTTTGGACGTAAAAATTACGGGAGTTCATGGGTAGTGTAGGGTATTTTGGACTTGGAAATGACCAGAGTTCATGTGATATTCAGGGTATTTTTCTTATTCAGAACATATTCATCTAATTTCGTTATCCCCTCTTTTGATACTAAAATACATGACTGATTCGGGATATTGCTTGAAATGGAAGGCTACGACTGGGCAAAGTTCATATGAAAACAATCACATTGCGTGCTCTTTTCATAACATCAAATGTGGATGACGTCAGACTTTTTTTTATTTATATTTTTTACAGAAAATGAACGGGATTGTTAATTAATTGCCACGAACTAAAGTTTCCCACCAGGATGTTTTGACGCATTTCCACGAGACAACCTCCATACTTGTTTACTCTCGCTTATTTGAATTTAAAGCACAACCAAATTTTGTAGGTCTTCAAACCAATACAGGCAGAGAAATCAACTTTCCTCTAACCATTGCTTTCAGGGGATGAAAAATTTCTGTTCTGGTGCATTTTAATTACCAGGGATGAAGTTGCTACCCTCATAGCCCTGCTCGACACACAGTTGAAAGTTCGTTAATCGGATTTACCTTCTTAAAATTTGAATTCACGAGTCGCAGGCAGGTACACTAATTAGTAAGGAACAGGATACCTACTCATACATTTAGTGTCCAAACCTGACTTGACCCGAAAATTCTTACGTTT
>NC_087213.1:82572787-82597587 GCF_015104395.2 Macrobrachium nipponense | reverse complement strand
CCCGAAAATTCTTACGTTTCATGAAAGTTTCCTCATCCTTCTGCGTAGAGACAGTCTTTCGTGATTCCGAAACCTGACCACCTCCCCTTCCCGCCCCCTCCCCCTCCCCTTTACAGTGCCTCTTGAGAATCACTAGCCTCAGTAGACCATACATATGCACTCTAAATAAGAAAATAATGATTATGATATTAATCAATATTGATACCTAATATAGTGAAGCACTCGGAGGTGGTCCTTGTAAACTATGAATTTTAGTGTGCTGATAGAGCGGCAGCCTAGACCGTTGAGATACAATGAACGAGATACTGACTGTAACCCCTACTGGTATTTAGGAGTAGACTTGTAAACTGTGAAACTGACCGTCTGCCGAAAATATATGGGTGGCTACTTAACAAGCACACTAATTGCTCGTTAGATTTTGGGTCTAGATCCATTATATGAGATACCAGATGAAACTAATATACAATATATCTGCAGACTCTCCTGATTATAGAATGACCAGTGACAGACATTTTGGAGGGTGGGTTCCCCTGAAAGACGCACTGAAAAGGGGGGGTTAATTGGATCTAGATCCAACTTAGGAGATACCGAGTAAAATTTACACTACAATAGCACTGCACATCCTAGAATACTGTGGTGGTAATGACAGACGTTTTAGTGGGTGGTTACCCCCTGACAGATGCCCCACAACGCGTGGGGAGGGGGAGGCAGGATCTGCATCCAACATTGGAGATACCAAGTAAAATTTGTACTACAATTGCACTGCACATCCTAGAATGCTGTGATGGTAATGCCAGACATTTTAGTGGGTGGTTACCCCCTGACAGACACCCCACAACGAGTGGGGGAGGAAGGGGGGGGGAAGGGGAGGGGAGACAGGATCTCCATCCAACATCATAGTGCCAAGTAAAATTTGTACTACAATAGCACTGCACTTCCTAGAGTACTGCAGTGGTAATGACAGATATTTTAGTGGGTAGTTACCCCCTGACAGGCACCCCACAACAAGTGGGGGGGGAGGGGAGGGGGAGCCAGGAACTGCATCCAACATTGGAGATGCCAAGTAAAATTTGTACTACAATAGCACTGCACATCTCAGAGTACTGCGGTGGTAATGACATATTTTAGTGGGTGGTTTCCCCCTGACAGACACCCCACAACGACTTGGGAGGGGGGGGGGGGAGCCAGGATCTGCATCCAACATTGGAGATACCAAGTATAATTTGTACTACAATAGCACTGCACATCCTAGAGTACTGTGGTGGTAATGACAGACATTTTAAGGGTGGTTACCCTCTGGCAGACACCCCACAACGAGTAGGGAGGGGGAGAGGGAGGGGGAGACAGGATCTACATCCAACATTGGAGATATAAAGTAAAATTTGTACCACAATAACACTTCATATCCTAGAATGCTGTGATGGTAATGCCAGACATTTTAGTGGGTGGTTACCCTTTCACAGACATAACCTACGATTGGAAGGGAGAGGTGGGACACCTTGAAATATTTCAAAATCTATCATAGGCAATATTAATATTAGAAATATGGTAAGTATCTGAAAATCGTGAGCCTGATAAAATGTTATAGGCAAAAAAATTCAAGAAATATTGTGATGTTTCAGGATAAGAATTACTGCCGGAGTTATTTTTTAAAAAAAATTCCTATTAAAGTATGGAATATTTCACTTCATTAATTCCATCACATCTATATAAATACTATGTGTGACACTTACTAGACTTGGTCTACTTTCTATAGTTTCACACACACACACACACACACATATATATATATATATATATATATATATATATATATATATATATATATATATATATATATATATATACTATATACTATATATAATATTAGCACTATCCTTTGGTTTGGAGTTATTACTTCACACAAAGTATTTTATCTGAATGGGAGGGGGTCACAATTGGCAACAGCTGCAAGTATGTGTGCTGACCCATTTTTGAATAATTAAACCAGTCATATTGTGCCAATAATTAAACCAGTCATATGGTGCCACTCTCAGTTCCTCTAAAAAAAAGAAATGAAAGATAAGTATTCTCGCTTTAATAGCGTCTTTGGTCATTTTCTTTTCTTGCCTATAGTTAGGACACTGCAGCCATGTCGAGGTTCGTAGCCCAACGTGTCTTACCATAACTGAATTGTTCTTTAGTTGCTGTTGGTTCGTGTGGATGAAATGAAATTTTTATCGGATATGGGAATTCGATTGATATTAAGACCAAAGTCCCATCATAAAGAGCCGTTTTAACACCCGCACATTCACAAAGAGATAATGTATCACAACACAAATAATTACTGGAAACGGAAATGTGAATGAATTGTTCAGGATAAGCTAACTATAAAGATTAAAACATTTTCCCCCATTTTATTCCCCCTCCCGAAGTTGACGATCATACAAATTGGAGCTCCTGACTCCCAAATTAAGTTGGCCTATAATATCATGTCAGTTATCTAATAGTCCACTTATTTTCGGCGGCCTCACTCAAATTTATCTGTACACTATCACCAAGTATCAGGTACCATATATATTCAGGGAAGAAAATCTAAACTTAAATAAAAATGATACGCAATTTGATATTTAAAGCCAGCCGAGTGCGTCTGTCTCTTAACTTCCCGCCGGCACGCACCACAGCAGCCTATGTAATGTGTTTCAATACATTCTATCGATGCTGGCTTTGACGACCATTATTCGGCTATTATATCCAGTAGACAGGCACTAACATCATATTATATCCTCACGTTTGTTCAATGCATTTACCATTGTTAATATGATTTATAATGCGTCTCCAACAGTATTAAAAATTTGACAACCGAATGTGCAAATATGTCAGCTGTGTGCAAGGCATAGGGCGTCAATCACTGGAGTAGCGATCTCCCTGCCGAGAGTGACTTCTTTATTATTATTATTATTATTATTATTATTATTATTATTATTATTATTATTATTATTATTATTCGACCCAATTTCACAGAGAAAAATTACCTTACGAAAACACACCTAAGCACTCCAACCATTGTGGTCAGGCCTAAGCATCTGCTCTTGGATCTAAGCAGTGTCAATCATAATGGTTCCTGTGTAAATACAGGACTTTCTTTGCATATGGTAGCGAAGCACTAACTAAACAGTAATGTACAGTCACTAGCCACCAACACTCACAATGCACTTAGTAAGCACTCACACTTGCATACATTCACTATACACACACACACACACACTTAACATACACTCACACACACTCTCAATAACACTCTGAATACCCAACACTCACTAGGCACTCACTATACACTAAATGCTCACTAAACACTTGAAATACTAAATTTTCTAAATATTCATTATACCCAAACACTCAGTAAACATTCACTAAACTCACTTAATCTTAAACATTAATTAAACACTAAACATTCACTAAACCCCAAACACTCATTAAATACTAAATGCTTACCAAAACCCTAAAATACTTATTAAATACTAAACAGTGAATGAACATCCACTCATTAAAAACTTATAAACACTTAAAAATTGCTAACACTAACATTCACAAGACATTCACTAAACGCTCACTTAAAATTCGCAAAACTTTCACTAAAACCCTAAACACTCACTGAATACTTACACACTAAATATTCACTAAACACTACCATTCACTAGACGTTCACTAAACGTTCACTTAACATTCACAAAACATTTACTAAAACCCTTAAGACAAAACATTCACTGAATACTTACACAATAAACATTCAATAACATTCACAAAACATTCACTAAACCCTAAAGACTCAGTAAACATTCACTGAATACTGACACATTTAAACAGTCACTAACCCTAAACATTCATCAAACACTTACACATAAACATTCACGAAACGCATACTCACTAAATCCTAACAATTCGCTAAATACTGACTCATTAAACATTAACGATAGAAAAAATTGACAATCGCACTAATTTTTCATTTCTCTTGTTTTCTTTACATTAATGCAAGGTGATTATTATTATTTTTTTTTTTTGTCTAGTTTGCTCTTGTATTTATTCATAATCTTCTTGAGAGAATGGAAATGTTCGAAATAACTTGGTGTGTACAGATATTGTTTGAAAAACAGAGATCCTCTGTGTCCTTCCTCAGCCAGGTGTATTATGTCTGACGAATTTTACGCCAGCCGAAAAAAAATCGACTATAGTAACAACAATATTCATTCATAAAACTGATAATACAAAAATGTATCCATGATTTCATTAGCATGAAAGTCAGTTGAAACCAAAAGAAGGTAGTCCTGCTTCGATAAAACAAACCGAGTAGGCTGTAGCACAATTATTATGATCTGTACCCTGACTATAGCGTATATATTACATATGTATTACTATATATTTAATGGGTGTGTAACTCTATTTAACAAATGTTATATGTACATAGACATTTTACAGCAATAACTCTAATAATGATAAGAACTTATATGCTACTTTATAGTGTCAGTCTTCCAACCACCGCTACATTAATTTTCATATCGTAAACAAAGCTAAAGCGAGTAGGGGAGACCGGGGCTAGTTGGCACACTTTTTACAATTTTGGTCATTGCGAATATAAAACAAACTTGTTGCAAAATTCTTACCGCCATTGAAAAATATTAACATTCGTCTTTATCATAGAGCAAAATAATTGTTGTTTGCTTTCAACATAAGATAACAATAAGCTTTAGAAAAAAAATAACTTTTCGTGCCACTTGCCCCACGGGGTAAGTTGGCACACATTATGGGGTAAGTTGGCACATTGATAATTAAAAGAAAATTACTACATTGCATTTAAATCAAATAGCAAAAATACCCTCTGAATTTCCAAAATACAAAATATAAGGCATTAGTATTACTTCAGATCATCATCTAGTTGTAATTGTGGCAGGTGTGAAATAAATCCTCGTCATAGTCTTCATGCTCCCACATGTTACATGCCTTGCACTGGACCCACACTTCTCCTGGCTTACCAAACACAGGCTCTCTTCAGCTGAGCTTTCTTCTGGATCAACAAGAGCAGTTCTTAAACTCTGTATCACGCTGATGACTGATCTGAGCCCATGTGTCTTTTCGGACATCTCTCAATCTGTTACATAACATCCCCGTAAAATCAAAATCTTGAAATAGTCTGTAATTCAGAGTTGAAATTCCATCAATCCTAAACCAACTGAAAACATCAGAATAAGTGACAGCAGTAGAGGTAAAGCCGAGAGGAAACTTTACCAGGAATGTCACAGATGGGCATACTTGATCCGGATTACCAGTCATCCACGAATCACATGTCCTGTTAAAACCAGATTTCTTCAGATGTCTATAAACACTAAAATCCAGGGGCTGCAACTTGTGAGAACAATGTGGAGGAAATGATAGACACTAATCTCATTATCCTTCCAAAAGTCCAGAAACAAAACGTAAATTATATAAATAAATAAGCTTACTATTGCTATCAAATAACGTGTGCCAACTTGCCCCATTTATTTTGAGCCAACTTGCCCATCCCTACCATTTGGTACAAAAACGATTACCAGTCCACACCAAGAAACCTTGAATTAATCATTTTAATGCTATAGAATCTTTAAACCATAAAGAAAACTATGCTATCATTGAAAACTAATCTTTATGAATGTATAGATGTTATAGCAAATAACAGAAAGATTAAAATATTTACTTACTACCATCAAAATACAAAGAATTGTCTCATAAATTCGAGCTCCTACGTTCTATCTCTATAGAATTTTGCTGGTAATTGAGGAACCACGTGGCAATTACACAGTATATGTATTGCAGTCATCCTATTGGTAAACTTTAAAGTCATGTTGAGTATGCCAACTTACCCCTGTAGCCAACTAGCCCCGGTCTCCCCTACTATATATAATTGAAGTTAGTTGCTTGCTTGACAAAATAATAATATGACTGAATTATTATATGAAACAAATAAATTATTTTTGTGTTAGATCAGCCATCGTCAACCGGGGTTCCGTGGAACCTTAGGGTTCCGTGAACGATCGCCAGGTGTTCCGTACGAATTCATGTTTTATTTAATTATTTGTTATTTATACAAGTATATATTTTTCGTTAAACATGGCGTGAGAAATCGTAGTCCTATAATTTGTTATCGTAACATATCGCGCGAGATTTTTCCCCTCTGTTTTATAAACGGTAATTAATGTAAATGCTTACATATATATATATATATATATATATATATATATATATATATATATAGATATATATATATATATATATATATACAGGAAGGTTGGGGCATCTGGAACGCCGTAGATTTAAAATGAATAGGATGGAGAAAAGCCAGCGTAACATCATACATGTATTTTCCGATTTCCCAAATTTTCGAGACTTTGGGTCTCATCATCAGGGCTGTAAAACATACAAAACATACAAATTAAAAAAAAGACTCAGTATTAATATTAATATTAATAAAAATGGAAGTACATAAAAGTAAATATAATAATTTTAAAAATGAACTAAAAAAATGAAAAAAAAAAAAAAAAAAAAATTATGATTTTTTTTTATATACATAAAAAAAATTAAAAAGTGAAGAATTCTTAAAAGTTAGTACCTATCTCCATGGAGTAAAAAAACTGAGTGACGTTGTCTGGTTTGGAAAGAAGAACGTCAACTATGCTATATATAGAACTGTGAAGGAAGAAGTCTGACCATTTAATGGGGCACAAGCTGTTTGATTGTTAATGACTCCAAAACAGAGAGAGAATAGTCGTTGGGCGCTTGGGTGACAATACGAAAATCCTTATATGAAAATGATGTTTTACATTTATTACAATGTTCTCGTATGTTAGAAATTCTTTCGTTTTCAAAGTACATCCCGTACGGTGGCTGACTCCGAGATGAGAGTCGATTCTGACTTTGAGCAGTCTTTTGGTGGCTCCCACGTATTTCCCGATCTTACATTTCGGGCAAGTAAAGCAATATACCACCAAAGACCGCATCAAAGCCGGAAGTTTATCTTTGTGGGAGAACAAAGAACCCAGAGTTTTGGGATTTTTTGCTATCAACTTAAGATTCACAGCCGGAAAAGTTTCCTGAATGACTTTTTGTATTTGCACCTTAAATGTGTTGGACTGGATGAAAGGTATCGATGCATATATTAATAATTTAGGCACGTTCGGTACAAGTTGACGTGGCTGAAATTTATCATTTAAAAAGTTATTGACGATATTTCAAGAATAAGGCTGGAGTATACGAATTATTTTTAAAAAACTGAAGTAAAAATTGTATTTCACTATGGAAGTTATGCCAGCTGGAAGACAACGTATATGCACGATGCAATAGCGTGGAAATACTATTTAATTTAAATGTTATGGAACGACTGCTATAAAAGTTAGTACCTTGACCTGTGAACGTCGTTTTTCTAAAGACGCTCGTATTAAAACTATGTTCTGTCCTAGTAATTAAACATCTAAAAAAGCAAGTTGGTTGTCTGTTCATGTTCGATTGAGAAATTTATATTAGGATGTAGGCCATTGATATATTCCAAGAAAGCTTCAGCTGCTTCTCGGGACCTAAATAGAGCAATAGTGTCATCCACATATCGCTTATAAAGAGAGGGCGATATGATAAGGACAACCATCCAGCATTTGTTCCTCAAAAGAGCACATAAAGGCATTAGCCATAACTGGGCCAAGTGGCGACCCCATTGAAACACCATCGACTTGTTTAAAAACTTTCTTGTTAAAAATAAAGTGAGTGTCCTGCACTGCAATTTCAAGAAGTTTCTTAAAAATATCCTTATTAAAACCATGATATAAAATATTTTCCTCGTAAAAGATCTTATCTAAAATGATGTCAACCGTCGCCTGCAACGGTATGTTCGTTAAAAAGAGATGCGACATCCAAACTCACCATATATAAGTCAACATCCTGTGGTAGAATATCAGGTACAAGGTTAGCAGAATTGAGTAAAACGTATTCATTATTTGCAAATGGCTGTAGCAATGGTACCAAGTCTAGTCAGTTTTGCTGTATTCGAGGACGAAGCATGTTCAGTGTAATATGTTGATCAGGGATATTATATGTTATGTTAATTCTACTGATATGAACGCTGTCTTTCTTAAATTAGACTGGTTTAAGGCTTTTGATATGGTTAATACAGAATTTTTGCTTAAGTCTTTGAAGTATCTAGGGTTTGGAGACGAATTTGTAGGGAAAATAAGTATGCTATATAATCAAATAGAATGTGCAATGTGAGTAAATAATATAACTTCCTTTTTCCCAATAACAAGGTCAGTCAGGCAAGGATGTCCACTTAGCATGATGTTATATGCAATCTATCAAGAATCGTTCTTTATACCAATTAAGGAAAATATTAATGTGAAACCCTTAGTCTTACCTGATCACACTACCTTCAAAGCAGGAATTTGAGTTAGCTACAAATATTAAAATTAATAGGAATGAAAAGTCAAGACTATTCAGTATGGGTGGTTGGAATAATAAAAGGGCTGGCACCTTCCATGGATAAGGCACAGTGTTACTTCTTTGTTCACTCTTAGGTATCCATCATTGTAATGATTATAAGGAAAGTCTAAAGAATAGTTGGGAACATGCCATAAGTAAAATAGATAACCATTTGAAAGTGCTCCATGCAAGGAAATTGAACCTTTTTCAGGGGACGTCATAATATTATGCAAATGCTGCATTCTGGCAAAAATATGGTATATTGCTCATGGTGTATCCCTTGACTCATAATTATGGCATCAGAGTTTAGAGAGTAGTTTTTATATATATTTGGTGTGGTAGATTTGAACCAATTAAACGATCCCCAATGACTAGAGGTAGGACTGAAGGGGGTTTGGCTGTTTTCGATGTGAGAGCTAGAGCTAATGCTATTATTAATACATTTTTAAAAACTGTCATATTGAGTAAGGGTCCTCAGAGCTTAATTTTGCATAATTGTTATTTTAGGTCGTGTAAGTTCTTTGACTTAGACTTCAAAGCTCCACAAATATTTTGCTATCCCACGCCATATTACAGTTATACTATTGGCTTCATAGTTAAATTAAAGAAGTTAATTTTCCAATGTTATCAAATAAGAGTGTTTACCGAGGTATTTAAAAAAAAAACATGACATCTCTGTAGTATACAAATATCCTCCATTTGACTGGAAAATTATATGGAAGAATTTTTGTGATATTGACCGTTTCTTGGGAAAGGAGATTATCTTTAAGCATCTTCATGATGTACTACCTGTGAAAAAACGTCTTCACTTTTTAAATTTATCAAGCAATTCCTTATGTGAAATATGTGTATATAGGAGGAAAGTGCTATTCATCTTTTTTATTTTTGTAAAAGAACTGAACCAGTTTTCAAATGGCTCAGAAATGTACATAAAAACATTTGTAATTTTGAGCCGGAGAACAATATGAAATTTTTATGTTTGATTTCAATATCAACGATAATTGTTGGAAGAATGTGTGTGTATAATTTTTATTGTATTCTTATATGGTGTACTAGGAATGATTTGAATATGGTTGCAAATGATATCATAAGGTTACTTATTAATAATATCAATAATAACAGGAGAGATTTACATTTAATACGTGGCAATAGAATAAATAATAACTATGGCTCCTTTTTAGAAAAATTAGATTTTTTGAAAGATGAGAAAATTTATTTTAATTATTTTTTTTCTGAAAAATGAATAGGTTATAGAAGTTTTGAGTAGTCTGCATATTCGTTGGGCAGGCCTCGTAACCCCTTCTGTCCGGGCCGACAATCCCTCCGCCAAGGTAAGTAGTTCCATCCGAAACAGCTGACCGAAAAAAAAACAGCTGACGAACAGCTGACGACCTTCGTGTGCCCCGATGCGCGGCCCCAAGGCTGACCCAAGAAGCCATGCGACCTTCCCAGTCGCTTCTTGCTGTCCTTCCCGAACATGGCTTCGTCCTCGTGCCCTCCCGCGACCTCGCGCTATCCCACTCACGAAGAGTTTGCTGCGCTCAATCCGGTCCCTTTCATTGATTTGATGCTATTATGTAATGACGAAAGGTCATTGTTAATATTTTTAATGAAAAGTGGCCTTATTGGCGATTTCAGCGGTCAGTGTAATAAGTGTGATGAAGGCACATTCGCCCTGATCAAGCATGGCGAAACATTCCAGTGGCGGTTGTAACGTTCGAAGATGTCGGAAACTGAAAGCAATTCGGAATGGCTCCTTCTTCTCTGGGTCACACCTATCCTACAAGACTATTTTGGGCTTGATCCATTGCTGGCTTTACGAACTTCCCCAGACATATGTAAAGATGAATCTGCGTATAGGTTCCGACCATACCATAGTTGATTGGTACAATTTCTGCCGGGAAGTTTGTATTGAGATTTTGGTGCAGGACAACCGGAAAATCGGGGGGCCAGGACACATCGTGGAAATTGACGAATCCAAATTTGGGAAGAGAAAATTCCATAAAGGTAGACGTGTCGATGTTGTGGGTCCTTGGTGGGATTGATCGCGAAACAAAGGACACATTCTTTCAAGTTGTTCCCGATAGATCTGTAGAAACACTCCTCCCAATTTTAATTGAAAACATTCATCCAGAGTCAACCGTAATTTCAGATTGTTGGAAATCCTACCACACGTTAAGTCAGCATTTCAAAACACACCTTAATGTAAATCATTCACTACATTTTGTTGATCCCAATGATAAACGCATACACACAAACACAATAGAATCCACATGGCGGGTCTTGAAACGAAATGTTTTGCCTAGAAGTGGTACAGTAAAAACATTATATAGTTCATATTTTTCCATGTATTGCATTAAGAAGCGTTACCTTTCAAATGTAGATTGTCCTTTTAAAGCATTTTTAGAATTAGTTAAACGTGCATATCCATTAAATAGAGTAGTTTCAACACCCGTTAAAATGCGGTCTAATTCCACTGAAACGCAACAATCATTGATAGATCGCTCTACCCAAACGGATCCGTTTAAAACACGAGTGTTTGTCCCCCCAATTTCATCCGGCCCGATCCCGCCAAAATCACTCCAGCCAGCTCCGAAGAGAGGAAGGTTCGAACCGTCCGAATTGTCTGACGATTCCGATTTCCAGCTTTAGTTCTACCCGTCCGACTCCCCGATTTGCAACCCAACAAAGGTAAGTCCGGTTTTATACTTTTTTTTTTTTTTTTCAGATCATACGACCTTGCTCGATTCAATTATCTGTATTTTTTTTCTAAGTAGGCCAACGAAAGTGTTAGTCCACCCGTTCTAACTCGGCTTAGGTGGGTTCGTTTCGTTACGGTCATTTTTAGTTAGGTACGTTCGTCTTTTTTTTTTTTTCTATGTAACCACAGCCGTTATCAATGTAAATGCGTTATTTTAATTATTTTGTCCAAATTAAGCACGCCATGTTATTTCCGCTATGCTGAGTCAGGCACGCTCAACACATCCGAACATTCACGTCCGCTAGAAGTCACGTGTTCGAACGCAGTCCATGTGTTCGAGCAAACAACGTGGCCGTGACTTTAACCAATGTATTCTTGGAAATATTCATTTTGTTTAGTTATCAGTAAGGATATACGGGTGCCAGCCATATGTATGGACAAGTTATATTGGTTAGATATTTATAATTGTTAACTTACTACACAGGGGGGTCCAGGGGGGCGAAGCCCCCTGGCCAGGTAAGGACATGCAGACTTAGTTTTTTGGTTAGGCAGGTTCCATTGGTTAGGTAGCAATCACTGTTAATATACTATACTGGGGGGTCCAGGGGGGCGAAGCCCCCCGGCCAGGTAAGGACGTGGACACTAACTATGGTTAGGTTGGTTCCTTTGGTTAGGTAGCAATCACTTAATATACTATACTGGGGGGTCCAGGGGGGCGAAGCCCCCGGCCAGGTAAGGGCACGCGGCCTAAGTTTGGTTAGGTTGGTTCGTTTGGTTACGATCACCGGAGCTCCTACAGTTTAGTTGGAACAGAGCTCCTACAGTTTTAGTTGGAACAGGAGCTCCTCAGTTTAGTTGGCCACGTGTTCCGTCTGCCAGGGTTTCGTGGTTTTCCTTTTTCATTGTCGTCGTCTGCCTCTCTCCCCACCCAAAAAACCCGGTTTCCCAATCGGTCCCCCTTACCGTTTTCATTTACTTTTAACCAAAACTCGTGTGTTCTTCCCCCACCCAAAAACCCCGGTTCCCAATAGGGTCCCCCATTACCGTTTTTTTAGGTTTTCGGGTTTTCCAACACTACACATGTTTTCAAAACTAGCGCCAAAACAAAAACAAACGGCCGCCATCTTTGTTTGTATTCATACCGCCGATGCTCTGCGCAGAAAGTAACTCTGGCCGACGTATCTGCAGGCGCTCCGAAGTTTTATTTTCGCTCAGTACTTTTGTCTTTATTTTTTGCGATGTAATGTACTCAAGTACTGATAACAATGCACGGAGCACCGTGAAGTAATGAGAATACACAGACTTAGGTGGAAACTTTTATAAGTACGGGATTAGTGCCTAATAGAAGCTAAAATAGACAGGGATTTTGAAAACGTTTGTTTTTACCCTGAGGAATTTGCCTTGAGGAATCTCCGTTTTCTATAATAAATTTTATCCGTTCTCTTTGTTGTTTTATGAGATACAGCACTAAAACAACATGGATTCGTTTCCAAGGTTTTTTAAGGAAAAAGGACTCTATTGGTCTACAGTTCCTGGAAGGTTATATGTCCATCGAAAATGAGTGCATTGTTTTATTCACAGAAATGAAACTTGATATTACTGACATTTTGGGTGTACAGCAGGGACGTGCAGAGGGGGGGTGCTAGGGGTGCCCAAGCACCTGCCCTTTTTGCTACTGTATTAAAAGTGCCCTTTTGAGAGGGATGTATTATAGGCCCGCCGCCTATCTGTGGCAGTGATAATAATAATAATAATAATAATAATAATAATAATAATAATTATTATTATTATTATTATTATTATATTATTATTATTATTATTATTATTATTATTATTATTATTATTATTATTATTGTACTTAGGAATCAGACCCTCTCTCAAGCATACTTTATTAAAAGTAATGGCTACTTCAGCAGCATTACACTTGTAGAGATTCTTCTCTATTTTGCGAATAGCGGCTTTTTCGGTGCTACTTAAACAGGCTAGTAGAGTGCCTATAGAGATCATGATCAATACAGGGTCAAAAAAGGTGTAATATTTGAATTTTACAGATAAACTATGGTACCATAGTCATCAAAGTCATTAACGATTTTCTCTCTCTCTCTCACTCTCTCTTTCTCTCTTTCTTAAAGCGAGCTTTCGTCTGGAGCTGCCAGACGAAAGCTCGCTTTAAGAAAGAGAGAAAGAGAGAGAAAATCGCTAATGACTTTGATGACTATGGTACCATAGTTTATCTGTAAAATTCAAATATATACATCTATTTTGACCCTGTATTTTACCATGACCTCTATAGGCGCTCTACTAGCCTGTTTAAGTAGCACCGAAAAAGCCGCTATTCGCAAAATAGAGAAGAATCTCTACAAGTGTAACGCTGCTGAAGTAGCCATTACTTCTAATAAAGTATTATTATTATTATTATTATTATTATTACTATTATTTGTATAGTAATAATAATAATAATAATAATAATAAACAGGAGCTTGTAGAATGGGTATTATATCTTGGCAACACTGGGTCACCAAAGCAGCTGACTATATGTCTCACTGTCTGGTAACACTGGGGCCAAGACAAGCTCAGCTGAGCTAGACTGACAACAGGCCAGGTAAGCTTTCCTAGTTATTTTAACTGGTATTGCCTCTTTATTAAGGCTTTGACTCCTTTTTTAGCTATAAAAAGTGTAATAACAAAAAGATGGAGAGAGACAGTGGACCAAGCGAGTCGAGTAAATTAATAGATTTGGAGAGGAAAATAGGAACGGGGCCAGTAATGTGGACTGGAACGCCGAACAGTACAGGTACCGGTATGATTCATTGTAGGTGGCCATTAACCTACTGAATGAGACACATACAGCTTGTGTTTCATTTCATTTGTTGCATAATGTGTCCAATTAAGTTCTTGAGTTGCTCGTGATATTTAGTTTTCGATTTTTAAATCAACAATACCCAACTGGATGGTGAAAAAATCTGTGAATGAAGAGGCATTCAAGTCATTGCAAAAATTATGCCAGTTTTATGAGTTAGAAGAAGTAGACAAGCTACGGTTGGAATTAAAGATCTATTCCTCATTTCCTTGCCTGCCACAGACCACTGCAGTTACAATGCTCAACCTGATGAAAGAAAACAATGCTTGAACTCTTAACTCTATGCTTGAACTCTTAAACAATTTATGCAATCTACCCATCACAACTGCAACAGTGGAAAGGACCTTCTCCAAACTCAATCTGGTGAAGACAAAGCTACGCAGCCTTTCCAGTGAGGAGAGGTTATCTGATCTTTTGTTGCTAGCAGTTGAAAAGGATATCACAATCAACAACAGTGAAGTTATCAGCATATTCAAAGAAATGGCACACGGAGGGGATCTCTTATAAATATAAAATGATAAGGTCTGGTTATTAGCCAAGTGTATTGATCATACAGATTGATTTTCTTGCAGTCCTTTATGTAAAAGTAATAATTATAATTTTTCTTTTGTTAAATTTCCTAGTTCTACTGGTAGTCAGTACTGTAGATTTTATGTTCATATAAAACATTAGCCCACTGGTAACTATGATATCAGTCATGTTTATCTCTTTCTTGAATTATTAATGACTAGTTTAGATAAATTTGAAAAAATATTGAGCCGGTATATATTTAGCCTCATTCATTTCTATATTTTTGCCCTTTTTTTCACTTGAGCACCTGCCCTGAAAAAGTTCTCTGCACGTCCCTGGTGTACAGAGAACAAATTCTTGGAAATAGCAAGGCAATTTGAGGATAAGCATATTAAGATAAATGAGGTAGATAGTGTGTAAGTTGTGAATATAAGTACCTACGTATACATATGTATCGATAAGGAATGCGCCCTTTGAACTGTCTGATGAATTGATAATAAACATTATGAGCAGATATGGAAAAGTGGATTCAATAAGAAGCAACAGATTCAGTATTGGACCCCTGAAAGGCCTGGCTGAGTGGGATACGGACAATAAAGATGAAGATTAGAGATAAAATTCCATTCATCGATAAGTGAGTCTGGTCTTAACTTAAGTATATTATATAATGGGCAGTAAAGAACTTGTTACAGATGCAGACAAGAAGGCCATCTAGTGAAAGATTGGTGACACGTGATTATGGAAGGAACTAGTATGTGGAGTGAAAAAGACTTCCTGGCATAAGCAGGCAAAGAAAGGATAATAAGCCAGAGAAGGATAATGGTGATAATAGAGAACAAACAAGAGAAGGAAATAACATTGAGGGACAAGAAGTAAATGATAGCCAAAGAGCAATTGATATTATTGAAAATGAAACCGATGTATACACAAATAGTGAAGCTGACAAAGGTCCAATAGGAAATACTCAGGGAAACCAAGAAGGTAAAAAAAATAAATAAAAGAAGAAGGGTTAGAAGAGGGAAATGAAGATCATCGAATGATTGAAGACAGTGGCGACGAGATATGTGCTCCTTTACAGTTATCTCCTGATGAAGTTGTGCAAGTAGAAACAGAAGAAGTGCACAATAAAGAAATATGAATGGAAGAAAGGTGGAATATGAAGACGACATGCAAATAGTAACCGATGAAATAGTCAACAGTGAAGAAGACGAGCAGATACCAACGGAAAAAGAAGTTCATAAAGAAGAAATAGTGAAGGTGAAAATGGTATGGATGTTGAGTCTATGAGGAATACTAAAATTCCCGAGGAAACCTGAATAGGAAGTGAAAAGAAAGGCAACAATAGAACTAAAGAAAGGGGTAATAAGAATAGGAACGGAGATAAAAGTCAAATACCAGTACGACAAAAATGGCAAGCTACTGTTAACGACAGTTTAGGTGTAAAAATTACCATTAAAAAGGACAATGGACAGAAATGCTTAAAAGTATCGAATAATAGCGAAGTGGAATGTTATGTTTTTTCTGAGTTGTCAAACCCCTTAAATGAAAGCCAGGATATGTTTGTTGATAGTATAGTAGATCATGGTCTTTCTAGTGATCAGAGCTCTGCTAAACACAAACATGATGATGATGATAACAGTAATGGTAAAAATAAATGTTCTAAACTGGCTAAAATAGGTAAATAATTAATATGCATTTATTTTAATACAGTAGTACCTCGAGATACGAAATTAATCCGTTCCGAGGCAGCCTTCGTATAATGAGTTTTTCGTATCTTGGAACACATTTTACATGTAAAATAGCTAATCCGTTCCAAGCCCTCCAAAAACACCCCATTAAATTTCATAATAAAGCTAAATTGACCTATAAACAATGAAATACTACAACAATTGGACAATCCAATACCTAATTTAAGAATAAAAATCCAAACCTGTAAATAAAGTGTATAATTAGTGTACAAGAAATATTATTACTGTAACGTAAAATGTCGAAGCTTACCTTTCGAGTGAGGCTATCTCCGAAAGTGGCGGCAGAGGAGGAGGAGGAGGACAAACGGCAGATACGTACACTTAACTTTACGAAACACATAAAAAAATTTCAAAAAACAAACTAAACTTTACAAAACACATTAACAAAACTGTAACACTAACTTTACAAAAAACTTAAAATAAAATCTATTTTGTCTTTTTTTGATTTTTACATTTCGTTTTACTTTTTTATAGTTTACGTAATTTAAATTTCTTCACCACCGAATGGATGCCAGTCCGTTTACGGAATTTTCGAACCACCCATGAGAAGCCTTGAACTCTGGGGTTGCCGTTGATGTTCCCTCTCCGCCGTCGTCTTTGGCTTGGGCAATCAAATCACCGAAAATAGCGCTGGCCTTCTGGCAGATTGCCGTCTCAGTTATCGTATCGCCATCGATTTCTTTGTCCTCGATCCATACAAGAAGCAGCCTTTCCATTTCATTATGCACATGGCTCCTCTTGTTGGACAAAATAGTGACGCCCTTGGAAGGTGTAGCTGCTTTGATGGCTTCCTTCTGCTTAAGGATGGTGCCTATCGTCGACGGATTTCGGCCGTATTCCTTAGCGATCACACTCAACCGCAAGCCAGCTTCATATTTTTTTTATTATCTCCATTTTTGTCTCCATAGAAAGCATTCTCTTCTTTCTGTGAACTTCAGCAACTTTCTTGGGACCCATGACTCTATGTACTGTACGTAATTAAGTTATGTTCTCACAACACGATAAAGTAGCACAACACGATAATATGTACGTACTGCAACGAATCACTAACGAATTTACGTTACTAAACGAAATCGTTGGAGCGGACGAATGCCGATTGCGTACAGTAAAGTTTCGGGTGCGAAGTGGCCGAGGTAAAGCACGCCAACACGTAGTACGTATGTATAGAAGATGCATGATGGGAGGGATGTTGTCCAATTAGAAAGAAGTATTCATGGCTTGGCTAGCATCAGGAACCAATGGGAGAGCAGGAGGATGGTGGCGAGTCTACTATAACTAAGATGGCAGCGTGCGGCGCGAGTTTCAAAATTGTTATGGGGCGAATCTCGGACTTTCAGAAACCTATCGTATCTTGAAAACTTTTCGTATGTAGAGCAGTAAAATTTTTCGTCTTTGCTTTCGTAACTTGGATTTTTCGTAAGTTGAGCCTTTCGTATCTCGAGGTACTACTGTATATCCTTAAAAATGGCTTTAGTCACTGCTTCATTAAATATCTGTGGTTTAAATGTAATAAGCAGTTGAAAGTAATGATGTTAGTTGATCAATATAAAATTGATGTATTATACCTTCAAGAACATAATATTACAGATGTGAATAAGATAAAATATTTAGAGGACTACTTTGAGGTTGTAATGAATATGCCTACTAGCTTTAAAGGTGGTACGTGTTTTCTGTTTAATAAAAAGTCAAATATTTCAGTTATTAACAGTGAAAAGGATGCCACTGGAAACATATTATTTACGAGGATACAGTATAATGATATGAACCTCTCCTTATTGAATGTATGCGCACCATCAGGCTCAAGTAAAAAGAGAGAGAGGGAGAACTTGTTCTTTGTGGATATTTTTTTATTATTTAAGGAATAACATATCAAATTTGATTTTTGCTGGTGACTTCAATTGCGTACTTTCGGGTAGAGATGTTGGTACAGGTAATATGTCTTAAATCTTTAGTACAGCATTTGGGATTGAAAGACGCTTGGTTTTCATTGAACAACATTCCCGAATATAAGTACATTCTAGGTAATTATGCTTCAAGAATTGACTGTGTGTAAGTGACTGACTTGTATAATAATATTAAGAATTGTAAAAATATTCCATTATCTTTACCAGACCATAATATGATATTAACTGAATTTATGCCTTAATAATCGTTATAAAATAGGTAGAGGAATATGGAAGTTAAATGTTCATTATGCAGAGGGACGACTTCGTGGAGAAATTTGAAAGATTATGGTATTTTTTAAAAAATGAAAGAATAAAATACTGCAACATTATGGAATGGTGGGATACATTTGAGAAACCAAAATTAATAGAGTTTTTCATAAGACTGTCTAAACAAGCTATACAAGAGAAGTAATTTTAGCAAAATTATCTTGAATACTTATCAAGTAAAGCTTCTGTTGGCTACAATTAATTTGAAGAGATGAAGGCTATAAAAGATAGACTGAAATCAATAAATGATGAAATATGTGAAGGTATAAAGATAAGGTTAAGGACAGAAGAGAGAATAAAAGGAGAGAGATTATCTGCACATTTATTAGGTAAAGAGAAACTCAGAGGGAAGCGAAATAGTATTAGGCAACTGAGGTTAAAAAGCGGTGTGACGCTCGACAACACAGAGACAATAGTCTGTCATGTAAAAGATCACTATGAAAAACTATTCACAAAGATAAATACAGATGAACAGGTTCAAGATAGTTTTCTTAATTGTGTAGGGAGCACAATAACTGATGAGGACAATGAAATGTTATGTAGAAAGATATCTGTCGATGAGTATTAAATACGTTAAAAAGGGGGGGGGATTTTTTTTGGGGGGATTGAGAATAAAGGCGGAAACTCCCGGTGAAGATGGTCTTCCTCTGGAATTCTATTTAAAGACATGGAATGTAATTAAGTCAGAGTTTCCTAAAATGATTAAGTTTGCGATGGATTTAGACCTTGAATTAGGAAAAAAGAAAAAAAACCAAAAAAGGGTATCCTGAAATTAGTACCTAAAAGTGGTGATTTATTGTGTTTCAAAAACTGGAGACTTATTTCTTTACTGAATACAGATTACAAATGCATTGCAAAAATTTTGGCTAATAGATTAAAAAGTGTTCTTCATCGTTATATCACGAGAACAGTTCTGTTCGGTTAAGGGAAGATCAATAGTGAAATGTAATACTCTAATTAGGGATGTAATTTATTATGCAAATGGAAATAATTTGGATAGTGCTCTAGTTAACCTGGATTGGAGTAAGGCTTTTGATAGAGTTGATTTGAGTTTAATGTTTAAAACACTCTCACGGATGGGTTTTAATGAGTTGTTTATCAAGAAAATTAGAATTCTATATACTGGATGCCTAAGTGCAGTTTGTGTAAATAGGATTGTTAGCGGCTTTTTTCCTGTTGAGAGATCCATTAGGCAAGGATGTCCTATGTCAAAGATAGCATATATATTGTTTCAAGAATCTTTATACAGAACAATTAAAAAAAAAATGAAATTGTGCCAGTGAACTTCCATAATGGGTTCCAGTGTTCTGTTGTAGGTTTTGCTGATGAAGCTCAGTTTTCTGTTAGTAAAGAAAGAAGTATTAAAGTAGTATTTAGTATTATAAAGCAATTTGAGCTAGCTACTGGTGCAGAACTAAATAGAGATAAGACTTGTGTTTAGGTAATTGGAAGGACAAAAATGTATGGCCACTTGATTGGATACAACAGAAAAATAAGTGTATGGTATTAGGCATATTGATAACCAGTGATTATAAGGAAATGGTAGATGAAAACTGGGATGCTTTAATCAATAAAGTTAAGGTAAAAATAAATATGCTTTTGACTCGATACATGTCTTTACCAACCAATTAAAAGGGATTCCTTGTATCTGCCAAAAACAGAAGGTGGTATTGGGGTTATTAATGTGTTTTATAAAGCAGCAGCTTTTTTAACAAGTACTTTCTTGAATATTATGTTATTTGATAGTTATGGATGATAATTAGCCTTATATTACACATGTATTAGAATAAATTTGGTGTGGGTTGTAGAAGATTGACCTAATATGTCTTATGTTGTTACTCCCTTTTATAACATAATTATTGGTAATGTACGGAAATTATTGAGAATGCCTAATTTTCCATACGTCAAAAGTAAGAATATTTATCAGTATTTGATGCCAACCCATAAGCCCATTGTAATTGAGAGGTAACCGTTGGATAACTGGGGTAATATATGGAGTAACTTTTTATGCAAATTCGTTGACTCCTATCAAAGAAGTATTATGTATAGATCTTTGTATAAATCTTTGGCTATTAAGGAGAGACTGAAGATATTGAATATTACTGATTGTATTTTTGCAGTAAATGTATGGAAAATGGAAATCATCTGCATGTTGTTTATTTTTGTAAATATGTTAAAAAAATTTGGAAGTGGTTCCAGAAATTCATTGAAGAGGTATGTGATATAAAAGTTCAGTATCCAGTAAAAGTATTGATGTTGGATTTCAATTATAAAGAAAAGAAGAAGAAAAATACATTAAGTATACTTATTATTGAGTATGTAAATTGTTTGTGGGTATTATCAAATGCATATGAACTTGAAAAATATTTCACAAGTATATGGATATTATTTGAAATAATATAATTAATGTACTTAGTATGTTATATTGTTGATATAATTATGAAAAGTTTGTATATAATAATTGATATTTGTAATAAAATTTTAATAAAAAAATTGTAAATAATTTTCATTTTGTTTATGTACAACTTTTAATATGTAAATCTACTCTTATGTATCTCAAGGTTGTAAGTCTTTAATAATAATAATAAAAAAAGTACAGTACCTCGCAAGAAAATTTATGGCAGTTTCCTTATATCCATGATGACCAATTTAGACGTAATTTAAAGTCTGCAATAGAAAAACATTTTAACTTGCTACAAGTGATTTTAATCCCCCACCCCCAAAAAAACTTCACAATAGGGTCATTATTTAAATTCAAAGACAGAATCTGTCCACTTATGCAATCCTCAGTTGTTTATAAATATACTTCCCCTAAATGTAATTTAGGGACTTACGTTGGATTAACGAAACGATTGGTTGAGGTCGGAGCCGTTTCTAGAGGTGTTAGTCATCGTACAGGTTGCAGATTGTCCAACCCAGAATTTTCTAATATTAGAAATCATAAAAAATTTGTAATATGAATATCAAATTTATACGACTTCTGGTGTTTTTGGGCCAAACCTACTGTTTACACGAACTTTATTTTAGAATCATTATTTATTAAGCAGCTAGTTCCCAAATTGAACTCACACCTCCTCCGTCCAATTGTACCTATCTTGAAATGTTTTCTTCGCCACTTTCCGTCCCCTGTCACGTCATTCTGTTTTCAACTTATAGTATAGCGGGTGCTTAGCTGGAATTGTCTTGTTTTATGCATATTTTAGTTTGTCAAGACTGAGTAGTCATTATTTTTTTTACATGTATTTTTAATTTGTTTGTTTTTCTCTTTTAGCCTTGAAGATGTTATGAAACGCGTCGGCTAATAAATGTCACCTTGGATAACCGGCTATCTTCTTGTCACCCTGTTCTGATGTATACCAAGGTATGCACAGAATTAATTTTTAAAATAATAAAAAAAAGAACAATAAAAATTGGAGCCGAGTCCGGTGAATGTACTTTCCCTAAAAATGACTTTATATATTGTAATTTTAATTATGAATCTTTTAAAACTCTTTTAGAATTAGCCGTGCTGGACACGGCCTTTGTTTTTAGTAACCAGCTTTTTAAACAGATCGATGGGATGAAGATGGGGTCTCCCCTCGGCCCCACCTTTGCCAACATTTTTTTTTCTTGTGTTCCCTGGAGGAGCAAGTAATGGAGGAGTGCCCCTTGTCCTTCTGTCCTTTATTTTACGCCAGGTATATAGACGACACATTCGTTCTATGGAAAAATGAATATGATGCTGACAGATTCATAAACCTAGCCAACACTTCCATAATAATATTAGTTTTACTATTGAAATAGAATAAGACCGGTAAGTTGGCTTTCATTGATGTTTTAGTTACTAAGGGACAATGATCATTTTAACACGACCATTTTTAGGAAAAGTACATTCACCGGACTCGGCTCCAATTTTAATAGTTCTTGTTTTATTAATTTTAAAATTAATTCTGTGCATACCTTGGTACATCATGCTCTATCTCTAACTTCTAATTGGCTCTCTTTTCATTCTAAAATTCTCTTCCTTAAGCAGTACTTCCGTAAGAACTGTTTCCCTGCCCATCTAGTACTTAAGGTTATTAAGAAAGTTCTTGATAAAAAAACTTGCACCCTTAATACCTAAATGTAACGTACCTAAACTTACTATATATGCAAGCTTTTGTTTTTTACCCACCAACTCAAAACTTTGCCAAGCAGTTGTGTTAAAATTATTGAAAAACATATGGTGCTCTAAATAACAAACTAATTCCAAAAAATCCTAAAACTATTGGCTCTTTGTTTCCCTTCAAGGATCGGCCCTGTCCCTTGACGTCGGATGTCGTATATCAGTACAAGTGCCCCGGATGTAGTTCCGGGAATTACGCTGGTTCCGACTCGGCGTGTCCCTACAAGGTCAGGGCCGATTCTCACATGGGCGTGAGTTATTGTACGGGCTGCAGATTGTCTAATCCCGAACTTTCCAATATAAGATCGCACGCTAGAAGTTGCAAGACATCGATCAAATATGACAACTTCAAAATAATTGGCCAAGTCAAGGAACCTGGAGAACTGCTTTTCTTGGAAAGTCTGCTAATAAAAGAATTTTACCTACGTTAAATTGCCAATCATCGGCTGGTTTGCCCCTGTTCATAGCATAACTGGCTTGTTTGTTTATATTTGTCCGCCTTCTTTTCTGTTCTTGTGTATTCTTTTAGTGTGTTTGTCTCTGTCATTTTGAGAGGTGCGCCTTGCTCTTCATTTTAAGTTCGTTTTTACCTTTATTTTTTCTTTTATTGAGTTTGGTATTTTATGGATCATTTTAAGCTTTCTTGGTTTTTAATGTGTAAATGTATTTAAGTGTGATTCAGTATTTAAGTTTTCTTATGCTTTATATATATTTCTTTTAATTATGTGCTCGGGTGCTCCTTTTTATATAGATGTCCTGATGATGTGACCATGGGTCAAGAAACGCATTGGCAATAAACGTATCTAATGGATGTGTATATGTTCCTGCGCCCTTCTCCTGCCCACTATATATATATATATATATATACTATATATATATATAACTATATATTCTATATATATATATATATATATCTATATCTATATCTATATCTATATATATCTATCTATATCTATATCTATATATATATATATATATATATATATATATATATATAGATATATATATATATATCTATATATATGATATATATATATATATATATATATATATATATATATATATAATTTTAGTGAAGTCCTGTACTTTTACTATGTCTGACTTTGAAGGTGCTGTTCAATTTTAACTTTTAATTTTAACTTTAACTTTTAAACTTTTAACTTTTAACTTTTAACTTTTACCTTTAACTTTTTACTGTATTGAGAGCTGTTGCCATGACATTTTTAATATAAATTAAATTAGATCAATTATTAATGTTCGTAAACTTATATATATTTTTAGCCTTGAAAATGCGACCTGGAATTCGTCGCGAAACGTCGGCATTAATAAACTGTTGAAAGATGAGGATGCCTTTCCCTACTACTTCCTTCGGAATATATCTTCTTTGAGCTCCAGCTCCGGCCCTTATGTATATATATATATATATAAACACACACACAAGAAAAGGTTTTAGCACAATGCAGCACCATAATTATATTTGTTATTTATTTTCCAATATATATTTCTGGAATTTTTAAGCAAACAGACTCTATGAAGGGAAAATGTTGGCGACTTTCCAACTAGAATGGGAAATCATTTGGGTAAAGCTGTGGTGCTTACGTATTAAAAGAAAATTAATCTAGGGAATATAATTACTGTGGGGTCACAAGTCACAAGTCATAAGCCAACAGAATCGTACTGTTTTATCATATTTGTTATTATGGTATTTAGTGAATTTGGAGATGGCATAATATCAACTGCACTGCGGTACATACAGTTTGGAAACAGATGGACTCTAAAGCTCGGTACGGTATCTAAAGATGACGCGGAGTAAAGTTTAGTCACAGGTTATGAGCCTCTAATCCAAAATCATTACAATTCTATAATAGTTGAATAATATCTAACCTGACGTCTAAAATATCTACGCAGAGGAACAGTGCACTCATGGAAAAGGAAATGAAAGTCTTGACGTAGTCAAGGGAGCAATTAGTAGTTAGGTTTGAGCTTTAAATTCAATAATCTTCCCAAGTTCCAGCTCTCCAGCTCTGTCATCTTCCATCCTTCAGGGTCAAGGCATATCTCTGCCTCCCATCATCTAAAAATATAAAGGCCATGAAAAAAAAATCGTAAAAAATCAGAGTTGACCTGTTTTAGATTTCAAAGTTACTTAACA
>NC_087213.1:82555287-82565287 GCF_015104395.2 Macrobrachium nipponense | reverse complement strand
TATTACCTGAAAGCAGGTCACAGTTGATTGATTTCTGAATGTCACGCTTGGCTGTTTTACACCTTGAAAATATAGCCTCTATTTCTCATTTCCGATTAGTTGTCGTCATTATTTACATTACAAGTGCTGGGCTATTAAGTTCATAAGAGATATACTATGATCAGAAAATCATTTCTGTTCATAGATAATATCTACTTAATAGAAACAAGTAATACTATCATCAAGTAAGTAATACATCTATTTAGCAATGATAGTCGCGTTGTTGTAACAGAATTTATATCACAAGATAATTCTGACACTTAAGAATAGGAGAGGCAGCATCATAACACCTCCGTGTGATTACTCTCAACAACTCAAAATGTTGGCGGGATGAAAACCAGAATGACCATTGCTATAAATGTCCTACTGATCTGGCTTTTAGAAAGTGAAGTCCACATTCATCCACGGGAAAAGATGATACATCTTTCATTAAAGTTGGCAGAAAGAATAAGCAGTAATAATCTACCACAAAGCAAGGCAAATTGCAAAGCTTCTTTACAAACATGAAACATTCTCAGCTCGAAGTAATTCTAGTGTTACTAGACAGGTCTGAATATTAACGGCGGACAGAAGAACCGCCAAAAATAATATTCTGATGTTCTTTCTGATGATTTCTATCCAAGTAATCCAGGACCATTTATTATCTGAACCAACCATCTTCTAAAGGTCATCAGACGTCTCTGCAAAAATCCTATTGCAAACGCGGACGCAAAGAGGATAGTAAAAAGAAAGCGGATAAAAATACGACAAGAACCATGACTACTCAGCCTCTGCTAACACCAGTTGGTACAGAAGGATTTTCCAAGAAGGACTGTATTAAAGCCGGCAGAGAACTAAAGGTTTAAAAGCTTAAGAAGCCTTTTTACTGTGAGGTAATACAGAAAAGTTCAGACTATGAGTGTACTATTTCTAGAGAGAGAGAGAGAGTAGAGAGAGAGAGAGAGAGAGAGACCTTTACCTTCACATTTCTAAGATTCGGAAGATTATCGGATGAGAATTCTCTACTGCTGCATTTTCATCCTAATGTTCCAAGAAGTTCCAATCTCCTATCTTTGAAATTAATTTGCTTTGATTCATAAGCAGCTTAGACATTGGAACTAAACTTCCAAAGTAAGCAAGTGCTTTTAGTGTACACTCAGCTCTTGATTGTGTTGCTAGGCTTCTCGAAGGACCATTGCAGCTGGAGTGATGCGTAACCTAGTATCTTATTGTTATGTTAATCTGGAATTTTCTCTCTCCTTCCGTTTCTCTGAAACTTGCCATCTTCAATCTTTCAGCATAGGATGCCAAGTCCTAGTCTTTTTAGTGTCCGCTTTTGTCTATGGGTATAAGGTTACCCACCCATGAGCCTCAGCCTAAAACAAGATGAAAAAAGATGAGCTTTCCAATAACCTTACGATACCATTTCAACCTTAGCTGGTTGCTTTAATTAGGTGGATCCAGTGCTAGAAGGAACAAAGCCCTGGTGTGGTCCTTTGCTCTCCACCACCCAACCAGACGATGCATCTCAATCTTAAGTCGCTCGATGTTCTTCTCGACCCAAACCAAGTTATCCTGCCTTTTCTCTGAGAGCCAAGTTATGGATGGTGTGAAATCCTTGTCATTGAATATCTTGGGAACTTTTGTTCCGAGGGGAAATCATAAAAATATTTCCCTTCCATGAATACTAGGTCATTATCACCACAAATAAATGTACAATTTTACAGGGTGACGTTGGTGACGTACTGAAAGGATTTTTAAAAACGCGCCTTCAAGAAAGCTTTTGAGTCATAAATATTGTGTACGACTTGATTCCCCTTTAACAGTAACATGATACGAAGTGTTGGAAGAAAATGTTCCATAACTTACAACAGCATGAAAACCCTTCTGATATGGAGTGCTTATTCCAATTATATCCAGACACATACATGTGCGCTGTTGAGTAATGGTCTCGTCTTTATCTTATAATTAATAATATTACGAACAGCGTTATGCAGAAAGGTATATATAGTAAACTTTACCTAGAAGAAGACGCATGAATTTCTACGAATAATCTAGACATTGCGCAACCCTGAAATACGACCACCTCCATACATAAGCAAAATTTCACATGTCATCGATAACGATTCTGGTTTTCGTCACAACCACTATGAATATTTTTTAACCACGGCAAGCAAGGAAAGATACCTCATGAATACAAGGTGGAGTTGTTGTTGAAGGAGTGTGGACAGCCTCATAAAAAATTCATCATTCACTTCCCCCCATCTATCTGACTGACGCGGTTGTCAAACGACTGCCCGCGCAAGTAAAATTGTATCCACAACAAACTGTTAGTAAACATTTTTTTCTTAAAAATGGCACATGAATCAGCCCCGAATCTCTGCAGATCATCATACAACAATTATTCAAAACCCTTATTTCATTCTTAATACATTGAGTACAACGCAGGCGGCCATTGGAAATACTTATGAATAAAAATGTCATGGGTGAAAGCTGTGTTTACTGTTCGCATCCTTTCATTCGAAATCTTTTAGTGGAATGGGAATGGCCTTGCCACGGCAATGCAATATTCAAAGGCATACAGCAAATAGGATAATTACTGTTTTTACAACGTAGTAGAGGCATGCGGTAAACTACATAATTACATTACTTACAACGTAGTTAAGTTTCTTAGTCCAACAAAAGCTCTGGGCGATCTCTCTTAGTTGTTGACTGCTCATTGGTCACTGGAAAGAAAAGGATTGGCTATTAGGTCATCTTATACATCAGTCCGTAAACGAAAGAGATGGTTAATCATTCTTCTGACTCTATTTGCATGATTTAAATCCACCAAAGACTTATGTTGCGCGCTGTATAATTCAAAGAGATAGCATCATGCTTTGTACCTGTGAAAGTAATCGAACAATATGATCTATATACCACCACATTTCGGAAGCGACCTTCAGCGTCCCGAGTAGCCTGAGGTTTTCCATAAAATAGGTTGAAAAGGTGCAAGGAACCGGATCCTTCAAATACCTTCGGTTTCAAAGTCATTGCATCACATTCCTTCACTTGCAAAGTTAAACTCTAGAGGCTGCGGATTTTATTAACGATGTGAGTGTTTTTAAAAATAAAGCTCTTCATAAATTTGATGGCCAAAAAGTAGTCAATTTGGGAAAATGTCGTTAATCTGGCATACCTCTGAAACAAAATAACTTTTCTTATAGCTTCCTAAAACTTTAGGAAAACCATCAGTCTTAACTAGGAGTTTATCCTTGTTGAATATCATTGCCTGAACTAACTGAATCAGTTTAACTTTATCAGCGACTATGGAAAAAGGAAAGTACTCAGTCATCTTGATGTTTTGCTATTTAATGCTGAAATATTTTTTGAAAAGAACTTTTCCCTGAAGTTATTGTAGTCACACATCTGTCGATGCCATATTTCTCACCTATGAAGATTCGTCTCACCTACAAAACTTAATGAGATCACAATCAAACTATATCAACTCGCTTCTTTATAGGACAGATTTACTGGCTCTCATATTCCTCTATCTTCCTCAGTCGTACTTCCCTTACTGTCTCCCACATTTCAACCTTTGTCTTACCTTATGTAGCCGGGCTCTGACAAGGCTACTTTGGTGGGAGCGCTATTATAACAATACAAAACATAACACCACTAAGATATTTACCAGAATATTTCAGTATATAGAACACAGAAATATAGAAGGGGACATCTAATCTTCATAGATAACCAGTAGGTCTACTTTTTCCTTCGACTTCCACAACATTTATTACAGTGTGTCCACTTTTCTCCAGTTGACGACTGACTGTTCTATCTCACTGAAGAAATGAAGAACACTAAAACACCACCTTTAATTACAGAACACACACACGCACACACACACACACACACACACACATATATATATATATATATATATATATATATATATATCTATATATATATATATATATACATTTATATATATAGATATATATATATATATATATATATATATATATATATATATATATATATCATGAACCGACGTCTGAGCGTAAGACAAACGGTGCTGAAAAGGAGCGTCGATAACAGAGCACAAGACAACTGAGCGTAGAACAGTTGAACAGCGACACTTGAGCGTCAGGAATGCAAAATTATCCTTAAATTTAATAGTAATATAACAATCTACTGAAGACTAATCCAATAAAGAAATAAAAATACATATCGATAAACATTTCCCAGAAATATTTGTTAAGTTTTTTTTTCTACTTTTGTTAATGTCTTCTACTTTCTATTAGTTCTTTAATTATTAGAGTAGTTTGATCATAACTACAACACACACTCTCTCTGTTAGCTGATTTGTTACAACAGTCGTTTAATTACATCTGTAACCTTGTTTGGTTATTATCATTCCGTTTTGTAAAAAGTAAAAGCAATAAGGTTTTCTAAAAATTTTATCATTTCATGGAATTCACGCTATGAAGAAGATAACATCGTCAAAAGGGAGAGAAAAAACAAAAAATGTCACATGGAGGCTGCAACTGTTACAGACTAGGCAGAGTGCTCAAGAGTGGCGAAGAGTCTAGTCCTGTCATGGCGCTGTATAAATAAAAGTGCAAAGGAAGGATAAACGTTTTGGAAGATGAAAGCACATCCGCCAATGATCATGATTGTATGCCCGATCCTGCAAAGTCAGCGGCCAGCTTATCAAGGATGCGACTTCGTGAAAAGGGGCCTGCTGCATCAAATGACCAACCAAGGTGGATGATCATTCAAGATACCCAAACTAACTTGCACCCTGAAGTAGTTGCTGTTCTTCCTATGGACGTTCTTCCTTTATATATGATATAAATCGCATATAGCTGATGAGCTATTTTGAAAGTGTCTCGTCTACATTCAGTGCTTATTTTCCTTTATCATCTCAAGTTATCTGGAGAAACAAATATGAAATATCAATCTGGGTCATCAAAACCAGAGCCTTATGCAAGACATTTTCCCCAGCATACGTGGAAGTAAGTTTTGAGGGTATACCAATTTCCCCTAAGGTTACTTGGAGCCGAGACAGGCACTCCTTTGCGTTTCAGTTGTCGTTGTACAGTCCGCTGAACTGATTGACACTTATTCTTCATTAGATTATTATCTTATCAGACCTTGGCATAATTTTGCATTTCTGATGCTCAAGTGTCAGTGTTCAACTGTTACTGTGCTCAACTGTCTTTCACTAAAAAGTTCTGCACTATTTTATACTACGCTCCGTGGTGTGACCGATAGCATGCTAGCCTGCGTACAGTGCAAGTGGGGCGCCGGTGTAACGCTGAATGTGCACTCCCGTAGAATATGAACGTGGGCATATTAAACAGCACATCACATAAAGTATTATATCTAATTATGTCATTGAATAGCTATGTTAGACATAATATATTAGGATGGAGAATAAGCAAGATATTTCAAGTAGCAGGAATTTTTTACTAAAATCTTTATAATTCCATAATAATATATATATATATATATATATATATATATATATATATATATATATATATATATATATATATTCTTAGAAGACGGAACTGCAGCTCTAGGTTCATCTCATCAAGGGAACCATAGGGAAAGGCATCGTACTCAGGTACATTTATTACGCCGACGTTCACGACTCATAGTCGCTTTCTCAAGGCTATAATCAAAGATAAACACACGAACATTAAAACTACGCACTGCATAATTCATGAAAATCAGCGCAATATTTAAGAAATCAATGAACATCAACATCAGAATGTAGAACATTTAAAAATCTCTTAAACAGAAAAACATACTGGGTGCTGAAATTATTTAAAAATTACAGAAAAAGCATACACAAATTATGATATGGGTGTAAAAAATTAAAAATAAGGTACAGAATAGCCTTACTGTTTTAGTGTTATTTATTTATCTTTAATTTTTTACACCCATATCATAATTGTTGCATGCTTTTTCTGTAATTTTCAAATAATTTTAATTTAACTGTACTGTACATAATTTTAGCGATCAGTATGTTTTTCTGTTTTAAGAGATTTTTAAATGTTCTATATTCTGATGTTGATGTTCATTGAATTTTTAAATATTGCGTGATTTTCGTGAATTATGCAGTGCGTATTTTTAATGTTCGAGTGTTTTATCTTTAATTATAGCCTTGAGAATGCGACCATGAGTCGTGAAACGTCGGCGAAATAAAATGTACCTGAGTACGATGCCTTTCCCTATGGTTCCCCTGATGATATATATATATATATATATATATATATATATATATATATATATGTATATAATATATATATATATATATATATATATATATATATATATATATATATATGTATATAATATATATATATATATATATATATATATATATATATATACATATATATATATATATATATATATATATATATATATATATATATATATATATATATATATATATATATATATATATATATATATATATATATATATATATATATATATATATATATATATATATATATATTCTGTAGGTATATACATGCTTATCCATTCCAATATATATAATTACACGAAATTTACGAGAATAAAATTAAAATATCAACCCAAAATAAACGTACGTGTATTACTTTTATACAATATTTGTAAGTTGTCTGAAATAGGCTTTTTTCCTCTTGTGCGCTTGAGCAACTTCGGAAATGGTAACAACAACCTCTACTGTTGAAGAGGTGAACCACTGATTCCTGTTTTCGTCGAAGTGGATCTGCATGCTATTATAACCTGCTGAAGCAAATTCACTTGCCGTTCGTGACAGCGAAGTTGTGTCTAACTCCTCTACATAATGTTGCTTATGCAACAGGGATTGTGCCGCGTCTGTGATCTTATCATTCAGGCACTTGTTATTCATTATTAAGAGCCTGTCTTCTTGAGTGAGATGAATATTGGGTAACCACATTCCACCAACAGTTTGCATTTCTGGCTCGGGATATACTAGTTCTGTAGATCGCTTTCATTTGGATGGCCAGCGCTTCTCTCGAAAATGGCTTCAGGTTGCACAAATTCTGCTTTTGTTTAGTTCTACATTTGATGATTAGAGTACGCAAGTGTTATTGTCTAACAGCCTTTCGATTGTTGTTCTTTACCACCCTTTCTATCCAAACGTTTCAGATTCTTTAAAAGAACAAAATTTCCAGGTTTGTAACTATAGGAAGTGCGAGATTTTGGTGCCTCAACTCACAATTTCGGGTATACATTTTGACACTGCGCACATGATTTCACATAAGCAGACACATCAACTTCCATTGTCTCCAATAAAACCGTTTACTGATAAGCAAAATGGTGGCCGCAATTCCGTGATGTTCACATATATATATTTGCGAGATTCTTTATTTTTCCCAGAACCTTCATGAATTTCTTTGATGATGCGGTTACATCATTTTCATTCCACAAAACTTGCACCTGCTGCAGGTCGCCATCTCTTTGTTTCATTCTGTAGAATAATTTGTTACTAATAATGAAGAATGACTTGCATGCCCGACGAAAATTTGTTTTTTTCCTATATCCGTCATGCCATAAGGCTAGAAATGGTGGCTTAGAAATTGTAAGTCAGTAGTCGCTTGATAATGCCATAAAGCGAAACAGCTGTCGCGACAAAATTCAATAAATGGAAGAAGGAAGTCTGCGTATTTTTCACCAGAAATTGACGAACGAGAATCGGAGAAAACTTCGTCGGTATGAAGATACCTGCCAGAAACGTATTGATGTCACTAAAGCAATTGTTTTTAACGAAAATTATATATATGTATATGTATCTATATATGTATATATATAATATATATATATATATACTATATATATATATATATATATATATATATTAGATATATCTATATATATAATATATATATATATATATACATATATATCTAATAAAAGGAGCCCATAAAGACACCAAAATATAGAGAGAAAAGTACTTTATTTCCAGAGGCTGCTGTCTGCCTCTTCAGGTAGATGAATGAGAAAAGTTTACAGAAAAGGTGGTATTTATACCACGAGGTCCATCCACAGGCAAGCCAATTTAGGTTACCCCCACGATAATCTTCCTTTAATCTTCTTAAGCGTTGGTTGAATGAAAACCTTGTCGATCGTATCTGAAATCCATGCTCCTTTTGAGATGTTCATTGCCTGCCTCTCTTTTATGCCGATTCCATCATTTGACTCTTGTACCAGCAGTTGCTGCTATAAATTACACGTGACAAATTTGAGTTTATTCTATGGTTATGTTCATTTATATGGTTGAAAATAAAATAGCCCGAGTTCTGTTGTCCATACCTAACTGACTGTTTGTGTTGTATTAATCTCTGGGGAAGTGATTTACCTGTAAATCCGATATAAGATTGGTCACAGTCCTGGCATGGGATTTCGTATACCCCAGCGTCCTTGAAAGATGTCTTTTGTTGGACGTTAATCATGGATTTGGCTAAGGTGTTTGGGTAAGTAAATGCAAAAGGGTTAGATTTTCCGAGGGTGTGGGTTACTCTCTTAATCGTGTCCAGGTGAGGAATTTCTATTTTATTGTTGGGTGTATCTCTGGTCTTGTCTTTGGGGGGTCGGTAGAAAATTAAGATTGCTTTGTGAATTGCGTTTCTCAGTTATATGGTCAGGATACTTTAAAGACGAAAGTTGCTTGCAAATTAGTTCAAATTCTTTTTCCAGGAATTCTGGGGAACAAATTAGTAAGGCTCTTAAGAACAGGTTGCTAGCTACACCTATCTTGATAGTAATGTCGTGATAGCTAAAGTAGTGAATGTATGAAAGTGAGAACGTTGGTTTTCGGTATATGGTAAATTTGTATTCTGTCGTGTCTCTGATTATTAAAACATCAAGAAAATGAATTTTGTTGTCTGTTTCCCATTCAACTTTGATGCTGGGCACTAATGCGTTTAATTTTGAGAGGAATTCATTAAAATTGCCCCACCTATTATCCCAAAATGTCCTTAAAATTAGAGACTAATTTTGTTTAAAATGTCGGCAATAAATAACGTCTGCATAAAAACAATTTCATTGATAAACCTAATTTATCATTTCCTATTATTGAATATACCTAGTAAAGAACAAATCAAGTAAAAAATACGCCAAAGAATGATGTAAAGAATTTTTTTATTTTTAAGTAATGTCTGTAATTTTCCTTAAAATTTAAAGAATAATTTTCAGTTTAAAATGTCAGCAATAATGTCTGTGAATAGAAACAAAAACCTAATTCAGTAAGACCTTAAAAATGTCAGCGATAATGTCCTTGTGAATAAAAACAGATTAGATAGACCTCATTTATCATCACCTGTAATTGAATATACTTATGGATTAAACTTCTGAATTTATAACAACTCAACATAAGTGCAAGTGCGCAAAATGGGCTTACTATATACCTTTGTCCCCTTTCACAAGTCAAATAATTGGTCACCTTACTCATACATGTTCCATCACTTCACAGTTTGTTCTGTTTACAGTCCGGACATTTCGTACCCTACGGCCCCACAACGGTATGCGTGGTACCGACATGAAGTTGACGTACATAGAACATAACATTTGCGGCACAATTTATGGTGCTGGCTTTACGTCAGTCAGGCAGTGTCCTCTTTACCAGCTGTTCAAGGTCATTTCACCACGATGATGCCACGATCCACATACATGGGCATACACCGTTGTGATACGTGAATGTGTGACCCCAACATAAGGGGGAGTTGCGATTAGATCTACAACCAGAATATCTGTGCTCTGTCCAAACGGTCTCTGAGAGTCGTGGGTCGTTGTCGGCCCTTTTATGACCTTCGTAAGGATTATCTTTCTCCCCAACGGCTATTCATTTGGGCCCGAGGCAGGAATTTCGTCTCCAAACGGAGTCATACTTAGGAGAGAAGTTTCTAGGCAGACACAAGGTCAAGAGAAAAGGATTAACAGTGTTCCCAGGGGACAATATTTACATATTGAAGAAGGG
>NC_087213.1:82544703-82552287 GCF_015104395.2 Macrobrachium nipponense | reverse complement strand
CACTAGAGTCATCGAATGCTTGGACTTGGTGCATGAAATATAGGGCCCTGAGCTGGGGGCCCTAGAGTTGACGGGTTCGTAACTGCCATGGCAATGGCAGGAGCAGCAGAATTTTGGGGGCAATGACCTTCATTATTCCTTTTGGGGGCCACTTGATTAATCTGCAGTTTTGGCATGCTCCTTTGCTGCTAGTTTCTGTATGAGTATGACACAACCTCCTTTGTTGACAAAATGGGGAAAACATATATGATAATATATATATATATATATATATATATATATATATATATATATATATAATATATATATACATATATATATATATATATATATATATATATATATATATATATATATATATATATAAATTGCTCATGAACCGCACGACTTACTTCAGGACAGACCCATTGATCAAAGGATGCCCGGGCACATCCTGACTCGGAATGTTATTGGACATGGACAGGGAAATAAATCTTTGAGATTAGGAACAATTAATCTAAGTACTTTGAGAGGTAGGAGGAGGAGGAGGTAATCATGATGATGGAGGAAAGAAAAATAGACATTTTGGGGCTGTGTGGAAACCCGTTTACCAGGAGAAGGAACAAAATTATTGCATAACAATTACCAATTATTTTACAAAGGTGGAAGAACCGCACGACACGGAGTAGGTTTTATTGTGAGTGAAGAGCTAGCTGGAAAAATTAGTCATCTAGAATTCAAATGTGATAGGATTATTAGCATTTCCTTAAAGTTAGGAACATTTCAAGCCAGCATAATTCAGGTGTATGCACCACAGCAGGGCCGCCCTCAAGAAGAAAAGGAAGAATTCTACAGACATCTACAAGAAGTAAAAGATTCTGTCCCATATGTAGAGAATACATTAATATTGGAGATATGAATGGACATATTGGGCAGACAGGACAGGCATAGAGAGCATATTAGGACCATTTAGCATTGGAGACAGAAATAGAGAAGGAGAAAACATAATTGATTTTTGCATACTAAACCAGATGTCCATTATGAACTCTTTCTATAATCATAGAGACAGCCACAAGTGGACGTGGTACCGATGGAACTCGGCTTTAGGAGCATATACTGAAAAATCAATGATTGATATGGCAATAACAAATAACAAAAATATGGTCAGAGATGTAAAAAAGCATCCCCTCTGTGTCATTCGATTCAGATCACAGGCTTCTCTTAATTAAATTAAAGATGACAAAACCCAAACCAATTAAAAGCCAAGTGAGAGAAAGATTTATTTTAGAGAATATGAGAGAAGAGGAGTGCTTAGTTAGATATCAAAACGAAATAAGTAGAGCTAAACAAATGCAACAGGATAGCAATGACCCAAATGAAAAATGGAGACACTTTAGAATGGCTGTAGTGGTGCTGCTAATAATACAGTGCAAAAGAAAAGAGTTCGAGGTAGGAGGAAAAAACAAACTGCTTGGTGGACCCCCACACTAAAGGCCGCTGTTGCAAACAAAATGAAACTCTTCAGAAAATGGATGAAAACTTTGAATTTGGAAGATCACAATAACTATAAAGAAGCGTCGAGAGAAACGGAAAGAATAAAAGCTCAAACAAAAAGAGAAAACATGGGAAAGAATAGGAGAAGATCTGGGAAATGATCTCCAAGGTACCAGAAAACTCATATATAGCACTGCCAAAAACTATAGAAAGGGAAGCCAACCACCCTCTTATGTAATCAAAGACCCTATGGATGGGACAATTTTAACCGAACCCCGAGAAATTGAATTAGGATGGAAACATCACTTTGAAACACTACTAAACAACGGAAACAATGACCTTGAAGAGCATGTAGAATTTGATGTGGTTGGGGATGCAGAACCTGACATAACAACACTGGAGTTAAAAAATGCTCTCAAGAGGATGAGAAATGGTAAGGCCCCTGGAGTGGATACAATACCTGCAGAGCTCCTTAAAAACATGGGGGAGGATGGAGTCATCTGGCTACTAGAGCTAATCGACATACTCTGGAATGGGCAAATGCCACCTGAAGACTGGAGAAGAGATCTAATATGCCCAATCTATAAGAAAGGTGACAAGACAAATTGCAGCAATTATAGAGGAATATCCCTAATGTCACATGCTTTTAAAGTATATGAAAGAATACTTGAAACTAGATTGAGAGGATATGTTGAACCAAAGCTGGGTGAATGGCAAAACGGTTTTCGACCAGGAAGAGGGACAACTGATATGATTTTCTCCCTCAAGATGATATTTGAGAAGAGCTGGGAATGGGACAGGGATAGATATATTGCTTTTATAGATCTAGAAAAGGCTTTTGATAGAGTACCAAGAATGAAAATATGGGATGCCCCTAAAGACCCTTACTATGGAATCCCTGAGAAACTTATAAGAGCAATTTATAACACCTATCAAAACATCAGATCCAGAGTAAAAAACAAATCAAGAGAATGAAGACTGGTTTGAAATAAAATCAGGAGTAAGACAGGACAGCATCCTTTCGCCACTTCTTTTTATATTGTTCCTAGATAAATGTATGAGGGAACTAGGTGAGGATGAAGCTGCAGATATGACCATCAACCTTATGTATGCAGATGACCATGCAATGATAGCCCTCAGCGCAGAATCTCTCCAAGAAAACGTCAACAACTGGAACGCGATCTTAACAGCTAATGGAATGCGGATCAACAAGAATAAGACAGAGATCATGCACTTATCACGAACAACCAAGTAACGTAGATGTAGAATTAGAAGGTCAGACATTGAAACAGTGTAGAAATTTCAAATACTTAGGAGTAGAGTTTAGTGACCAAAACGATTCAAAACTGGAAACAACTACCCGAATACAGAAATTCAGTAACAATCTGTATCTGCTCTACCCACTAATGAAAGACAGAAATATACCTCGCAAAGTGAAAACCATAATATACCTCTCTATTTTAAGACCAATATTGACTTATGGCCATGAATCATGGACATTAACATCAAGAACTAGAAGCCAACTTCAAGCAGCTGAAATGAAAGCCCTAAGACTCATAAAATGTAACAAGACTAGATAGGCTACGAAATGAAGACATTAGAAGAGAACTGGGAGTGGAGGGGATACTAGATTTTGTGGAGAGAGGACAGCTTAGATGGTTTGGACACAACCAAAAGAATGGAGGAGGAGCGATATCCTATAAGGTTTTTGGAATGGACACCGGAGGAAGGAGAGACCGGTAGGAAGACCAAAAATGAGATGGCTACAAAACATAGAGAGAGGAGTAGAGAGGAGAGGCTCTAGTTTGCGGGAAGTTGATGAGATGAGGCTCTATGATGATCGCCAAGAATGGAGACTGTTCCTGAAGCAGGACGACTGACAGGCCTGGAGGCCTACCTGGCGTCTGGTGAGAATGGTGAGAATATATATATATATATATATATATATATATATATATATATATATATATATATATATATATATATATATATATATGTGTGTGTGTGTGTGTGTGTGTGTGTGTGTGTGTGTGTGTGTGTTTGTGTGCGTGTGCGTGCGTGTTTGGTTTGTGCTGTTGTCATATAATTCTCCTGTCACAGGAAATTCTGGAACGAGGATGCGTACGTATTTACGTTATCAGTGGTTATAATTTACATGAGCCTCCCTGTAGGAGGGTAGTGCCATCGGTGCACTGTAATCATCTCTTATGGTTCCTTGCAGCCTTCCCTCGTATATTGGGTGCTGCCTTTTTAATTCTTTTTTACTGTGCCTCCATTCATATTCTCTTTCTTCCATCTTACGTTCCTCCATCTCTTAACAACTGATTCATAGTGTGACTGCTTTGAGGTTTTCCTCCGTTACACCTCAAAAATCATTTCATTTATTATTTTCCCTTTCAGCGCTGTATACCCTCATAGGTCCCAGCGCTTTGGTCTTTAAATTTTAAATTCCGATTCCAATTTACATGAACTTCGTTATCAATTGTGCACCTCATCGTCACAAGTAAGGCGTTATTCGGAATTTTATTCCGCTAATTGTTAACTGTCGCGACAAGCCAGGCGCCTTACGAGTGAATGTAGTATATCTGGCCTTTTTGCGATTCGTATGATGAAGATGGAATTCAAACATGTAGTGGATAAAATGATTTCGCTGATCTACGCTGTATCAGTTTCCCGCGTTGCCCAAACCTTGTGAGGAACAATGAAACGACTAAGAAAAGTTATCCAATAGTGTTTAAGATACATATTGTGCACATTCCAAAATAACTGCATACCGAGTAGTTGCACTCAATAACTCTTAACGCCAACACTGGCGTATTGTAAAAATACGGTAAGGTTTTCATGCATGAGTAACGTAGACACTTTATTTTTTGTCTTTAACAAGATACGCAATCATTTTTTAAATCAGGGATATTACATTCCTGTGTCGCTCGTTTTTATTTAGGAATTGAAATATTCCACTTCCAATTTCCGCATTGTAGTTCACTGCATTTCTTATCGAAATAGAGAACGGGGTATTTGCATTACAATATTACCCGGCCGTAACATGGTCGTAATATGTCATGGGACATTCTGCAGGGCTTTGCAAAGCCATATGAAAATCAATTTTATGAAGCCTTCCTGAGACCTTTTGATGTGATATTCATCCTGGAGTTCATTGAAGGGCCTTACACGTCTGTCTCTCTGCAGTAAAGTTTGAATTTCGATGTATTTCAACTTCCGGTTGCTTTGTAGATCTCGGCATTTTCAAGTTATTCGTTGATATAATGACAATTGATAAGTATTTTGATTTTTTCATGTGGTTTTGTTTATTCTGTCAGTTTCAATTTCATATCGTTCTTTTATGCCTTTTTATTTATGTATTATACTATGGTTTCGTTTGTATATTTTTATTTTCGTTTGTTTATCGTTTTACATTCTTTAAATTTGCAGGATTTTCATCTCGTGTAACAATAATAATAATTCTTTTACTTTCTGTCATCTGTGAAGCGCTAAAAACTCTCTCGTTACCTGTGACATGTGATGCGGTACCTGACTCTTCTCAATGATTTATGTATTCTTGCACTCATCTCCCAAATCATCGCACAGATTGCCTTCCATTTTCATCTGCATGAAATGAAGATCCCTTTCAAGATATGTAATGTAATAGCTGTGGATGTCATTCTTCATTGTAAACGTTACTTAGAAGTTGTGGTTGGTATATATATATATATATAATATATATATATATATATATATATATATATATATATATACATATATATATATATATATATATATATATATATATATATATATATATACTATATATATATATAATATATATATATATATATATATATATATATATATATATATATATATATGATATATATATATATTTACGTATGAGCCTGGCCTTGAGAGAGGCCCGATACGTAAACAGGAAAAGTTAAGGGAGGACAAGGTGGAATTACTTGAACTTACCGTAAAACTGATTTATAGTGAATATTTTCTCTAGAGGAACAGGTCGCCAGAAACTCAGCTAAATACTTTACAGTTGTTTATTTACAAAAGGCTCGTACTGGCCTGGAGAAAAGTAAATGCTATTGATCCCCACGTGGACTTATAATCTCTCACAAATGGATAATGGATGGCTCAAAATGGAATTGATAAAAGCTGGTTTCATAATTTTGCATGAATGCAACACTTGCAGGCAGACAGACTTCGCACATGACTCAGGGAATCTGGAAAAAGGATCCCAGATTAAACAAGATAAAAGGAAAAGGATTTCTTTTTATCAGTTACTATAATTTCGTTCTCTAACACTGGGGAAAAGGAACTTTAATGTTTCACTGAGGTATGCAATGACTTCATTTGTCTGGGACGATCACACAAGGGAAACATGTGGCCATGAGGCAGTGAGAGGGAACAAAGAGATGAGTTCTTTTTGGTTTTGAAATTGAATTGGGAAAATGAGGATCAAATAGATAATAGGATGTAAGGGACTGGCAATATGCTGTTTCACAAGACGTACCTGGAGGCCATGTTCAGTATGGACCTTTGTAGAAAATGCGGCCTGGCTTTGTCTTAGGACTGGGTCTATTGGCGCGCCACTAACGCCACGGATAGGCCTAAATGGAAGGCAGGTGGTCGGACATCCGTTCGAAGGTCACGTCTGGAGACGACTGGGGCAGATCACAGGTGTTTTGCCTGGGTGTTGGGAGTCAGCTTAACCCCCCACGAGCAGGGCAAATCCTGGAAACAGAACATACAGCCAGCAGAGGGTTCACAGGAAAAAGAGCTTAAGATATAGGCTTAAGAAGTACCAGTCTGCCTACATCCTTCCCTTCGAGATACGTCCCTAAAGCTGACAAGAGTCTATTTTCCCCCAACTTAGGAACCCCCTATCTCTGGCAGGCGGGTTTTGGTTTCCCGCGTTTACTAAAAATCAGCTGATATTTGGAGGAAATGGCTGCCGTTTTCCAAATCAAACTAATTAATTAATTACTGGGTAGACGAAGAGATCTATAAATGTAACAAATAATTTTATAAAATGATATATATATAGTATATATATATATATATATATATATTATATATATATATATATTATACTATATATATATATGATATTATATATATATATATATATATATATATATATATCATAATAATATTACTATATATATATATATATATATATATATATATATAGAATATAAATATATATAATATAATATATAAATATATTATATATATAAACTATATATATATTTGTATTATATATATATATTATATATATATATATACATATATCATATATATATATTATATATATATATATATATATATATATATATATATATATATATATATATATATATATAATATATATATATATATATATATACATATATATATATATATATATATAATATAAATATATATATATATATATATATATATATATATATATATATGTATATTATTATATATATATATATATATATATATATATATATATATTCCTATTAAGGGACACCTTTTCAAGTCAAATCGCCCTCCAAGCTTTACAGTAGCCTAATATCACTGCTGACTGACAAGAAGTCCATGGGGGAAAATTGACCCTTCTTAAATATCTAAATATTGTCCCCTGGGGACACTTAATCCTTTTCTCTTGACCTTGTGTCTGCCTAGAAACCTCTCTCCCAAGTATGACTCCGTTTGGAGACGAAATTCCTGCCTCGGGCCCAAATGAATAGCCGTTGGGGAGAAAGATAATCCTTACGAAGGTCATAAAAGGGCCGACAACGACCCACGACTCTCAGAGACCGTTTGGACAGAGCACAGATATTCTGGTTGTAGATCCAATCGCAACTCCCCCTTATGCTGGGGTCACACATTCACGTATCACAACGGTGCATGCCCATGTATGTGGATCGTGGGCATCATCGTGGTGAAATGACCTTGAACAGCTGGTAAAGAGGACACGGCCTGACTGACGTAAAGCCAGCACCATAAATTGCGCCGCAAATGTTATGTTCTATGTACGTCAACTTCATGTCAGTACCACGCATACCGTTGTGGGGCCGTAGGGTACGAAATGGCCGGACTGTAAACAGAACAAAC
>NC_087213.1:82534703-82539703 GCF_015104395.2 Macrobrachium nipponense | reverse complement strand
ATTTTCCCAAATTGACTACTTTTTGCCCATCAAATTTATGAAGAACTTTATTTTTAAAAACACTCACACCGTTAATAAAATCCGCAGCCAATAGAGTTTAACTTTGCAAGTGAAGGAATGTGATGCAATGACTTTGAAACCGAAGGTATTTGAAGGATCCTGTTCCTTGCACCTTTTCAGCCTATTTTATGGAAAACCTCAGGCTACTCGGGACGCTGAAGGTAGCTTCCGAAATGTGGTGGTATAGATCATATTGTTCGACTACTTTCATAAGTACTAACCTTGATAATATCTTTTTGAATTAGACAGCGCGCAACATAAGTCTTTGATGGATTTAAATCATGCAAATAGAGTCAGAAGAATGATTAACCATCTCTTTCGTTTACGGCTGATGTATATGATGACATAATAGCCAATCCTTTTTCTTTCCAGTGACCTGAGCAGTCAACAACTAAGAGAGATCGCCCCCAGAGCTTTTGTTGGACTAAGAAACTTAACTACGTTGTAAGTAATGTAATTATGTAGTTTACCGCATGCCTCCACTACGTTGTAAAAACAGTAATTATGCTATTTGCTGTATGCCTTTCAATAATGCATTGCCGTGACAAGGCCATTCCCATTCCACTAAAAGATTTCGAATGAAAGGATGCGAACAGTAAACACAGCTTCCACCCATGACATTTTTATGTATAAGTATTTCCAATGGCCGCCTGCGTTGTACTCAATGTATTAAGCATGAAATAAGGGTTTTGAATAATTGTTGTATGATGATCTGCAGAGATTCGGGTCTGATTCATGTGCCATTTTTAAGAAAAAAAATTTTTACTAACAGTTTGTTGTGGATACAATATTACTTGCGCGGGCAGTCGTTTGACAACCGCGTCAGTCAGATAGATGCGGGAAGGTGATGATATTTTTTATGAGGCTGTCACACTCCTTCAACAACAACTCCACCTTGTATTCATGAGGTATCTTTCCTTGCTTGCCGTGGTTAAAAAAATATTCATAGTGGTTGTAACGAAAACCAGAATCGTTATCGATGACATGTGAAATTTTGCTTATGTATGGAGTCGGTCGTATTTCAGGGTTGCGCAATGCTAGATTATTCGTAGAAATTCATGCGTCTTCTTCTAGTTGAAGTTTACTATATATACCTTTCTGCATAACGATGTTCGCAATATTATTAATTATAAGATGAAGGCGAGACCATTACTCAACAGCGCACATGTACGTGTCTGGATATAATTGGAATAAGCACTCCATATCAGAAGGGTTTTCATTCTTCCAACACTTCGTATCATGTTACTGTTAAAGAGGAATCAAGTCGTACACAATATTTATGACTCAAAAGCTTTCATGAAGGGGCATTTTTTAAAAATCATTTCAGTTACGTCACCAACGTCACCCCTGTAAAATTGTAAATTTATTTGTGGTGATAATGACCGAGTATTCATGGAAGGGAAATAATTTTATGATTTCCCCTCGGAACAAAAGTTCCCAAGATATTCAATGACAAGGATTTCACACCGTCCATAACTTGGCTCTCAGAGAAAAGGCAGGATAACTTGGTTTGGGTCGAGAAGAACATCGAACGAATTAAGATTGAGATGCATCGTCTGGTTGGGTGGTGAAGAGCAAAGGACCACACCAGGGCTTTGTTCCTTCTAGCACTGGATCCACCTAATTAAAGCAACCAGCTAAGGTTGAAATGGTATCGTAAGGTTATTGGAAAGCTCATCTTTTTTTCATCTTGTTTTAGGCTGAGGCTCATGGGGTGGTCAACCTTATACCCATAGACAAAACCGGACAATAAAAAGACTAGGAATGGCATCCTATGCTGAAGATTGAAGATAGCAAGTTTCAGAGAAAACGGAAGGAGAGAGAAAATTCCAGATTAGCATAACAATAAAATGCTAGGTTACGCATCACTCCAGCTTCAATGGTCCTTCGAGAAGCCTAGCAACACAATCAAGAGCTGAGTGTACACTAAAAGCACTTGCTTACTTTGGAAGTTTAGTTCCAATGTCTAAGCTGCTTATGAATCAAAGAAAATTAATTTTCAAAGATAGGAGATTGGAACTTCTTGGAACATTAGGATGAAAATACAGCAGTAGAGAATTCTCATCCGATAATCTTCCGAATCTTATAAATGTGAACGTAAAGGTCTCTCTCTCTCTCTCTCTCTCTCTCTCTCTCTCTCTCTCTCTCTCTCTCTCTCTCTCTAGAAATAGTACACTCATAGTCTGAACTTTTCTGTATTACCTCCCAGTAAAAAGGCTTCTTAAGCTTTTAAACCTTTAGTTCTCTGCCGGCTTTAATACAGTCCTTCTTGGAAAATCCTTCTGTACCAGCTGGTGTTAGCAGAGGCTGAGTAGTCATGGTTCTTGTCGTATTTTTATCCGCTTTCTTTTTACTATCCTCTTTGCGTCCGCTTTGCAATAGGATTTTTGCAGAGACGTCTGATGACCTTTAGAAGATGGTTGGTTCAGATAATAAATGGTCCTGGATTACTTGGATAAAAATCAACAGAAAGAACATCAGAATATATTTTTGGCGGTTCTTCTGTCCGCCGTTAATATTCAGACCTGTCTAGTAACACTAGAATTACTTCGAGCTGAGAAATGTTTCATGTTTGTAAAGAAGCTTTGCAATTTGCCTTGCTTTGTGGTAGATTATTACTGCTTATTCTTTCTGCCAACTTTAATGAAAGATGTGTATCATCTTTTCCCGTGGATGAATGTGGACTTCACTTTCTAAAAGCCAGATCAGAAGGACATTTATAGCAATGGTCATTCTGGTTTTCATGACGTCAACATTTCGAGTTGTTGAGAGTAATCACACGGAGGTGTTATGATGCTGTCTTTTTTATTCTCAAGTGTCAGAATTAACTTGTGATATAAAATCTGTTACAACAACGCTCCCATCATTGCTAAATAGATGTATTACTTACTTGATGATAGTATTACTTGTTTCTATTAAGTAGATATTATCTATGAACAGAAATGATTTTATGATCATAGTATATGTCTTATGAACTTAATAACCCAGCACTTGTAATGTAAATAATGATGACAACTAATCGGAAATGAGAAATAGAGGCTATATTTTCAAGATGTAAAACAGCCAAGCGTGACATTCAGAAATCAATCAACTGTGACCTGTTTTCATGTAAAAAAAAAAAGATTATACTGGGAAAATAGTATGTTTTCATGTATGAACGTTACCGTTATTCTGTTTAGTATAGAGGTGAGCGTCTAGGCACACTCATTAAAGCCAACATGATAGATTGTTTTATTCATAAAATGTGTCCCTATAACAGTACAGGCTGTGTTCTGAGAAGGGAAGTCGTGGCGCCTCGATTTCAGCACTAGACCGTTTGGTTGTTCATGAAGGGTGAGTGGCTTTGCAGGCTCTCCTTATTTGCTTCTCATACGTAGAGTTCGGTGACAAGCAGAGCGTCCTTTTCCCCTGGTATTTAATAGTCGACGTCATGTTGTCCATTATTGTCGAATTTTAGTTTGTTGCCATTCCGCTTATTTTTAATGGTTGTACAGAGTATTTCTCGCAACCGATGGTATTTACAGTTAGTGCGAAGGCGCGTTTTTCCTCGGTGGCATCTCCTAGAAATCTTAATACCAGAGATGGTTGTTTGCTTTAGAAAATTAATGTCTGAAGAAAAAGGCATTAACTAAAGAATACATATGATGTAGTATCTTGTTTTCATCCATATTCACCGTAGTCCTAAGAAGGATGAGGTTCTAGATCACGACAGTCGGGGGATTCGATTTTGTTCAGCTTTCACCTTCCTCGTGTAACACTAAACTGCGCACTACCCTTTCTTTTGGCCAGGTCTCTTCTGGAACGGCTTCACTTACGCAAAATTGCTTTGATATGCGCACACAGAAATACACAAGTGTGCGCGCACTCACACACACGAGAGAGAAAGACAGACAGAAGGAGAATTTGGGCGTCTATAATTAAAATTTCTATAATTAAAATTTCTATAATTAAAATTTCCCTCGTGTTCCTTGCTGAAGAAAATTATATAATAAATGTTCTGAATGGAGAAAGCTGTTCGTTGATACATATATCCGAACTCATTAGCATAAGAATCTTGTACCGCTATCTGTCTATCGACTCTATATATATATATATATATATATATATATATATATATATATATATATATAATATATATTATATATTATTATATATATATATATATATATATAATATATATATATATATATATATATATATAGATAGAATATATATATATATATATATATATATATATATATATATATATATATATATATATATATTATATATATATATATATAATATATATATATATATATATATATATATATATATATATATATATATATATATATATATAGTGACAAAGTGCCATGTATCTGGTTAATACACTTACCATTCATTAATTGTTACCTCACAACAGCCAGACACCTGATCCCTCATCACAGGTACTAAACGACTGAATAATCTAAAGGCAAAAGTGATCCCTTAATAACTTACCAGTATTGCAGAAAATCAGACTAAGTTCATCAAAACAGGTGTTAGGAATCTTATAAGTAATTAAATTAATCAAAGGGCATCACTCCATCAACAACTTAAAAAGTCTAAGTATTTCCCTGGTTCTAAGTCACTTCAAGTTAATTGAAGGAAAAGAGATCAACTACCACTAAACGTTTCTACCTAACATCAATATAATCATAATTAAATGCATGTATACTGGTGAGAAATGAAATACTTATAAAGATTTTAAATGCAAAAATATATTATTAAACTCAAAAATTATAAGTGAAATTCACAATATAAGGGAAAATTACTGTTACTTGAAAACAAAGTAAAGTTCAATTAATCCTTGAATCAATTCAGTAAAATTAAATCAAAATTAATCTATCACAAAATTCAAGAAAATTAATTCAATCAAAATTCAAAAGTGTTAGGCAATACTTAAAATTTGGAAAGTA
>NC_087213.1:82512203-82529703 GCF_015104395.2 Macrobrachium nipponense | reverse complement strand
CTTGAGACATCTGCTTGAAAAGAAAAAAAAATCTTGCTTAGTTCGTTGCTGTTTATTGCTCCACTGAGATTATTATTTCATATCACTCAATTAAGTATCTGATATCTCTTAAGTTTGAAAATATATTCATATAAGAAAATTAGAAACAATATGTTGAAACCAACCTCATTAAAACTAAGGATGAGCTGAAGAGTCCGAAGTAGGTCCGTAGATTTCAAATTCATTCCTGACTGAATTTCCGCCCGCGGCCAGCCTACACCTCCAACGATACCAGATGCATCCATCTGATTATTTACTTTTTTTTATCAGATATGTCCAGAAATACGGACATATATGATATTTGAGTAAAAATGTTCGAAAGTCATAATGGGAATTCTATGCATTTATTTATAGAAAATATAAGGACATAATAATTCGGTGAATACATAGTCTCGAAACTGCAAACTTCTCATATCGCCAATTGGCAACTGCCAACACGCCAACGGCTCTAGCTGAGAGGACCAGTCCAGACCCAACGATGTGTCTCGGTACTATTGTCAAACCGAGTCAAGCACGAATGCAACATAATAAGACATATTCTTCATTTTCTCTTTACATATTACACGCATCTAAAATCTGAAAGCACCAGCGTATTCAGGGTGATTTTATTGTTTAATAACACAAGATTTTATTTTATCTTGATCTCATGAATTATGCAAAATCCGATGATGAATAAAAACAGGTATAAAGAATGAAATGTTTCTCCCTTTACTTCTACTCGTTGTAATTCCTTTGTATTTTAACTTATTGATTTCAGGAAAAGATTATTTAATTGTACATTTAATACCGAATCCTTAGGTATGACCAAAACTTTCCTATCTTTTGTAAAACGTGAGATAAATGAAGAAATGTAAACATATTGCTAGTTTTCTAAGCTACAAACGAAAATATGACCCACTGAGCGAGCAGTCTGCCTCCCGCTACCAGCCAATCAGAGGCCGCCAAACAAACGTCTCGTAGGCGCAAGAATCTACCTTAAATGAATCGACTATAGTGTCACTCCTGAGCCGAAAAAAAAGTTCATACTCTGAAGCGGGTTAAGCATAAGATCGCAGCCTTCCTCTCCCTCTCACTTCTCTATTCTCTATAGAGCTCGTTAGCTAATGGTACCAAGTTTAAGTTCAAAGGGCAATGCCTCAAAGTCGCATTCCCCTCTACTTCACGAAATGAATACTTCCTTGATCCTAAGAACAAGGAACAAATTAGGACGAGAAAACAGACGCAAATTGAAGTCGGATTCTAAGGCCATTTGTTACTCTCTGAGAATGATCAGGGTAATTTTGGATTTGATGTACAACGTATATATAGTGCAAGTGGTGAAGTGCTAAGATTCCGTGACGTGGGTTCATCAAAGCAAAGTTAGATTGTAGTGAAGGCACGAGTGAGCAGCTGCGCCAACAAACTTACTGATTCATTCAGAGTTGTTTGTTGTTTTTAGTCAAGCTGGCCCTTATGCCAGCACGAGCTCTTGCTTATAGAGCATTTCGTAATATCATTCAGACTTCAAACTGACAGGTCAATAGCTCTTGCGAACGGAAATGTAGTGCCTGACACGAGGCGAACAAAACTGAGGTCTTTGTACATTCAACTGTTTGTTGAAGGATGGAAAGATATGTATAAATCGATGTACAAGATCTGAGTGAAGTTATGATACATATAGCTGAAATTCTGACATTGTCATGTATATGGTGATAATGATACATTTAATATAACATTAATGTGAGTGGTAATATATGTACAAAAGATGCGTGACGTATGCTGTGCTTCTTGTATAGTACGCGTTTGGCGCGCAGAGTTGCTTGTTGTGCGGAGATTAGCCGCCCAGGTGAGGTGGGTGCTGTGTGCCGGTCAACGTAGGGCCCTACAAGATAAATGAAATTGTCTGTCCTTAAGACTGATATGCTATAGATACTCGTAGATCATGAGGTACCAACTAAAGGGAGATCATTTGGAATGACAGGAGGAGGAACTGACGAAATATAAACACTAAATCGCCAGAAGGTTTGGTTTTGTCAAACTTTATATTCCTCAATTGTATGTTAGCTGATTCACATCATTTCTTGAAATAGCGGACCAGTATAACTAATTCTAGTCGCAATGATCATAGTTTCTGAGCCTCTAATTCAAGATCATTAATACTCTATAGGTGTAGAGATGTAGCATAATATTCAAACTCAGTGTCTAAAATATTTACGTAAAGGAAAATGACACTCGTGTGAAAAGATAATAAAATGTTGAGGCCATCGTGATATCTATTGATTTACATTTTCACCTGCAGATTCAATAATCTTTCCCATTCCAATTCTCCTAGCTGTCAAGTCTCCAATCCTTCAGAATACTAGTATATGGCGTCCTGCCGGAGTTGACCTACTCCCCCCCCCCCTCCCTATTTTTTTTCTTTTAAGTGCTTGTCCCATCAGTCATTACGTGTGCAATAAAATATCTGCTGGTTTGACGTTAAATTAGAATCGTTAACATCTGAAGTGATATTTTTGCACTGATCGAGTAAGACTCGTTCATATCACTAAACTCATAAGAAACTTGACTTTGGATGACTTTCCAGGCTTTTCTGTATTCAGGCATGCCTGCCAGCAGGTTGAAACAATGAGTTCAAGAAATAAAGTACATGGAGATTGATGCATTTGCTCCGATACCTTTGAAGCAGTTCTGGTTTTGTTGGCGAAGATTCCAGTTTTTTTACGCATTAGGTTACGTAACTTTGAAATCTAAAACAGGTCAACTCTGATTTTTTACGATTTTTTTTCAGGACCTTTGTATTTTTAGATGATGGGAGGCAGAGATATGCCTTGACCCTGAAGGATGGAAGATGACAGAGCTGGAGAACTGGAATTGGGAAGATTATTGAGTTTAAGGCTCAAACCTAACTACTAATTGCTACCTTTTCCATGCGTGCACTGTTCCTCTGCGTAGATATTTTAGACATCTGGTTAGATATTATTCAACTATTATAGAATTGTAATGATTTTGGATTAGAGGCTCATAACCTGTGATTAAACTTTACTGCGCGTCATCTTTAGATACCGTACCGAGCTTTAAGAGTCCATCTTTTTCCAAACTGTATGTACCTCAGTGCAGTTGATATTATGCCATCTCCAAATTCACTAAATACCATAATAACAAATAGGATGGAACAGTACGATTCTGTTGGCTTATGACTTGTGACCCCACAGTAATTATATTCCCTAGATTAATTTTTTCTTTTAATTCGTAAGCACCACAGCTTTACCCAAATGATTTTCCATTCTAATTGGAAAGTCGCCAACATTTTCCCTTCATAGAGTCTGTGTGCTTTAAAAATTCCAGAAGTATATAATGGAAAATAAATAACAAATATAATTATGACGCTGCATTGTGCTAAAACCTTTTCTTGTGTGTTATATATATATATATATATATATATATCGTTATATATTATATATATATCTATATATATATATATATATATATATATATATATATATAATAGATATACATATTATATATATATTATATATATATATATATATCTATATATATATATAGATCGTATTTACCTGTACACCTCTATTATATTTTTACATGGAGGCAGATAGGTAGTGAACAAAGCAAGCTAAGTATACATCAGAACAGGATGACAAGAAGATAGCCGGTTACCCAAGGTGATATTTATGAGCCGACGCGTTTCATAACAACATCGTTATATCTTCAAGGCTAAAAGAGAAAAACAAACAAATTGAAAATACATGTAATAAAAGTAATGACTACTCAGTCTTAACAAACTAAAAATATACATAAAACAAGACAATTCCAACTAAGCACCCGCTATACTATAAGTTAAAAACAGAATGACGTGACAGGGGAAGGAAAGTGGCGAAGAAAACATTTCAAGATAGGTACAATTGGACGGAGGAGGTGTGAGTTCAATTTGGGAACTAGCTGCTTAATAAATAATGATTCTAAAATAGGAAGTTCGTATAAACAGTTCGTTTGGCCCAAAACATAGAAGTCAGTATAATTGATTACAAATTTTTTTATGATTTCTAATTATTAGAAAATTCTGGGTTGGACAATCTGCAACCTGTACGATGACTAGCACCTTTAGAAACGGCTCTGACCTTAACCAATCGTTTCGTTAATCCAACGTATTCCATAAATTACATTTAGGACAAGTATATTTATAAACAACTGAGGATTGCATAAGTGGACAGATTCTGTCTTTAAATTTAAATAATGACCCTATTGTGAAAGTTTTTTGGGGGATTAAAATTACTTGTAGCAAGTTAAAATGTTTTTCTATTGCAGACTTTAAATTACGTCTAAATTGGTCATCATGGATATAAGGAAAACTGGCATAAATTTTCTTGCGAGGTACTGTACTTTTTTACTACTATTATTATTATTAAAGACTTACAACCTTGAGATACATAACAGTAGATTTACATAGTAAAAGTTGTACATAAAATGAAAATTATTTTTAAGAAATTTTATTAAAATTTTATTACAAATATCAATTAATTATATACAAACTTTTCATATATCAACAATATAACATACTAAGTACATTAATTATATTATTTCAAATATTATCCACATACTTGTGAAATGTTTTTCAAGTTCATATGCATTTGATTATACCCACAAACAATTTACATTCTCAATAATAAGTATACTTAATGTATTTTTCTTCTTCTTTTCTTTATAATTGAAATCCAACATCAATACTTTTATTGGATACTGAACTTTTATATTTTTATATCACATACCTCTTCAATCAATTTCTGGAACCACTTCCAAGTTTTTTTAACATATTTACAAAAATAAACAACATGCAGATGATTTCCATTTTCCATACATTTATTGCAAAAATTATAATCAGCAATATTCAATATCTTCAGTCTTTCCTTAGTAGCCAAAGATTTATACAAAAATCTTTACATAATACTTCTTTGATAGGAGTAAACGAATTTGCATAAAAGGTTACTCCATATATTACCCCAGTTATCCAACGGTTACCTCTCAATTACAATGGGCTTATGGGTTGGCATCAAATACTGATAAATATTCTTACTTTTGACGTATGGAAAATTAGGCATTCTCAATAATTTCCGTACATTACCAATAAGTATATTATAAAAGGGAGTAACAACATAAGACATATCAGGTCAATCTTCTACAACCCACACCAAATTTATTCTAATACATGTGTAATATAAGGCTAATTCTCGTCCATAACTATCAAATAACATAATATTCAAGAAAGTACTTGTTAAAATAGCTGCTGCTTTATAAAACACATTAATAACCCCCAATACCGCCTTCTGTTTTTGGCAGATACAAGGAATCCCTTTTAATTGGTTGGCAAGTTCCACACCACAAATACCGAAAACAGATTGTTCTATAATTTTTGCTTCCACTTTCCCTAATGGAAATACATGACACATGTACCAGACTTTACTTAAAATAAGAGAATTTACAAGAATAACCTTTTGATATAATAATAAGTATCGAGTCGAAAGCATATTTATTTTTACCTTAACTTTATTGATTAAAGTATCCCAGTTTTCATCTACCATTTCGTTATAATCATTGGTTATCAATATGCCTAATACCATACACTTATTTTTCTGTTGTATCCAATCAAGTGGCCATAAATTTTTGCCCCTCCAATTACCTAAACCCATGACACAAGTCTTATCGCTATTTAGTTCTGCACCAGTAGCTAGCTCAAATTGCTTTATAATACTAAATACTACTTTAATACTTCTTTCTTTACTAACAAAAACTGAGCTTCATCAGCAAAACCTACAACAGAACACTGGAACCCATTATGGAGGTTCACTGGCACAATTTCATTTCTTTGTTTAATAATTCTGTATAAAGATCCTTGAAACAATATATATGCTATCATTGACATAGGACATCCTTGCCTTATGGATCTCTTAACAGGAAAAAAGCCGCTAACAAACCTATTTACACAAACTGCACATAGGGATCCAATATATAAAATTCTAATTTTCTTGATAAACATCTCACTAAAACCCATCCATGAGAGTGTTTTAAACATGAAACTCAAATCAACTCTATCAAAAGCCTTTCTCCGATCCAGGTTAACTAGAGCACTATCCAAATAATTTCCATTTGCATAATGAATTACATCCCTAATTAGAGTATTACATTCACTATTGATCTTCCCTTGACCGAACAGAACTGTTCTCGTGATATAACGATGAAGAACACTTTTTAATCTATTAGCCAAAATTTTTGCAATGCATTTGTAATCTGTATTCAGTAAAGAAATAAGTCTCCAGTTTTTGAAACACAATAAATCACCACTTTTAGATACTAATTTCAGGATACCCTTTTTTTGGCTTTTTCCTAATTCAAGGTCTAAATCCATCGCAAACTTAATCATTTCAGGAAACTCTGACTTAATTACATTCCATGTCTTTAAATAGAATTCCAGAGGAAGACCATCTTCACCGGGAGTTCCGCCTTTATTTATCATCTTTAACGTATTTAATAGCTCATCGACAGATATCTTTCTACATAACATTTCATTGTCCTCATCAGTTATTGTGCTCCCTACACAATTAAGAAAACTATCTTGAAGCTGTTCATCTGTATTTATCTTTGTGAATAGTTTTTCATAGTGATCTTTTACATGACAGACTATTGTCTCTGTGTTGTCGAGCGTCACACCGCTTTTTAACCTCAGTTGCCTAATACTATTTCGCTTCCCTCGGAGTTTCTCTTTACCTAATAAATGTGCAGATAATCTCTCTCCTTTTATTCTCTCTTCTGTCCTTAACCTAATCTTTATACCTTCACATATTTCATCATTTATTGATTTCAGTCTATCTTTTATAGCCTTCATCTCTTCAAATTAATTGTAGCCAACAGAAGCTTTACTTGATAAGTATTCAAGATAATTTTGCTAAAATTACTTCTCTTGTATAGCTTGTTTAGACAGTCTTATGAAAAACTCTATTAATTTTGGTTTCACAAATGTATCCCACCATTCCATAATGTTGCAGTATTTTATTCTTTCATTTTTTTTAAAATGCCATAATCTTTCAAATTTCTCCACGAAGTCGTCCCTCTGCAATAATGAAACATTTAACTTCCATATTCCTCTACCTATTTTATAACGATTATTAAGCATAAATTCAGTTAATATCATAGTATGGTCTGTTAAAGATAATGGAATATTTTTACAATTCTTAATATTATTATACAAGTCAGTCACTTACACACGGTCAATTCTTGAAGCATAATTACCTAGAATGTACTTATGTTCGGGAATGTTGTTCAATGAAAACCAAGCGTCTTTCAATCCCAAATGCTGTACTAAAGATTTAAGATATATTACCTGTACCAACATCTCTACCCGAAAGTACGCAATTGAAGTCACCAGCAAAAATCAAATTTGATATGTTATTCCATAAATAAAAAAAAAATATCCACAAAGAACAAGTTCTCCCTCTCTCTCTTTTTACTTGAGCCTGATGGTGCGTATACATTCAATAAGGAGAGGTTCATATCATTATACTGTATCCTCGTAAATAATGTTTCCAGTGGCATCCTTTTCACTGTTAATAACTGAAATATTTGACTTTTTATTAAACAGAAAACACGTACCACCTTTAAAGCTAGTAGGCATATTCATTACAACCTCAAAGTAGTCCTCTAAATATTTTATCTTATTCACATCTGTAATATTATGTTCTTGAAGGTATAATACATCAATTTTATATTGATCAACTAACATCATTACTTTCAACTGCTTATTACATTTAAACCACAGATATTTAATGAAGCAGTGACTAAAGCCATTTTTAAGGATATACAGTAGTACCTCGAGATACGAAAGGCTCAACTTACGAAAAATCCAAGTTACGAAAGCAAAGACGAAAAATTTTACTGCTCTACATACGAAAAGTTTTCAAGATACGATAGGTTTCTGAAAGTCCGAGATTCGCCCCATAACAATTTTGAAACTCACACCGCACGCCGCTATTTTAGTTATAGTAGACTCGCCACCATCCTCCTGCTCTCCCATTGGTTCCTGATGCTAGCCAAGCCATGAATACTTCTCTCTAATTGGACAGCATCCCTCCCATCATGCATCTTCTATACATACGTACTACGTGTTGGCGTGCTTTACTTCGGCCACTTCGCACCCGAAACTTTACTGTATGCAATCGGCATTCGTTCGCTCCAACGATTTCGTTTAGTAACGTAAATTCGTTAGTGATTTCGTTGCAGTACGTACATATTATCGTGTTGTGCTACTTTATCGTGGTGTGAGAACGTAACTTAATTACGTACAGTACATAGAGTCATGGGTCCCAAGAAAGTTGCTGAAGTTCACAGAAAGAAGAGAATGCTTTCTATGGAGACAAAAATGGAGATAATAAAAAAGTATGAAGCTGGCTTGCGGTTGAGTGTGATCGCTAAGGAATACGACCGAAATCCGTCGACGATAGGCACCATCCTTAAGCAGAAGGAAGCCATCAAAGCAGCTACACCTTCCAAGGGCGTCACTATTTTGTCCATCAAGAGGAGCCATGTGCATAATGAAATGGAAAGGCTGCTTCTTGTATGGATCGAGGACAAAGAAATCGATGGCGATACGATAACTGAGACGGCAATCTGCCAGAAGGCCAGCGCTATTTTCGGCGATTTGATTGCCCAAGCCAAAGACGACGGCGGAGAGGGGACATCAACGGCAACCCCAGAGTTCAAGGCTTCTCATGGGTAGTTCGAAAAATTCCGTAAATGGACTGGCATCCATTCGGTGGTGAAGAAATTGAAATTACGTAAACTATAAAAAAGTAAAACGAATGTAAAATCAAAAAAGACAAAGTAAATTTATTTAAGTTTTTTGTAAAGTTAAGTGTTACAGTTTTGTTAATGTGTTTTGTAAAGTTTAGTTTGTTTTTTGACATTTTTTTATGTTTCATAAAGTTAAGTGTACGTATCTGCCGTTTGTCCTCCTCCTCCTCCTCTGCCGCCACTTTCGGAGATAGCCTCACTCGAAAGGTAAGCTTCGACATTTTACGTTACAGTAATAATATTTCTTGTACACTAATATACACTTTATTTACAGGTTTGGATTTTTATTCTTAATTTAGGTATTGAATGGTCCAAATTGTTGTAGTATTTCATTGTTTATAGGTCAATTTAGCTTTATTATGAAATTTAATGGGGTGTTTTTGGAGGGCTTGGAACGGATTAGCTATTTTACATGTAAAATGTGTTCCAAAATACGAAAAACTCATTATACGAAGGCCGCCTCGGAACGGATTAATTTCGTATCTCGAGGTACAACTGTATTAAAATAAATGCATATTAATTATTTACCTATTTTAGCCAGTTTAGAACATTTATTTTTACCATTACTGTTATCATCATCATCATGTTTGTGTTTAGCAGAGCTCTGATCACTAGAAAGACCATGATCTACTATACTATCAACAAACATATCCTGGCTTTCATTTAAGGGGTTTGACAACTCAGAAAAAACATAACATTCCACTTCGCTATTATTCGATACTTTTAAGCATTTCTGTCCATTGTCCTTTTTAATGGTAATTTTTACACCTAAACTGTCGTTAACAGTAGCTTGCCATTTTTGTCATACTGGTATTTGACTTTTATCTCCGTTCCTATTCTTATTACCCTTTTCTTTAGTTCTATTGTTGCCTTTCTTTTCACTTCCTATTAATGTTTCCCGCGGGAATTTTAGTATTCCTCATAGACTCAACATCCATACCATTTTCACCTTCACTATTTTCTTCTTTATGAACTTCTTTTTCCGTTGGTATCTGCTCGTCTTCTTCACTGTTGACTATTTCATCGGTTACTATTTGCGTGTCGTCTTCATATTCCACCTTTCTTCCATTTATATTTCTTTATTGTGCACTTCTGTTTCTACTTGCACAACTTCATCAGGAGATAACTGTAAAGGAGCACATATCTCGTCGCCACTGTCTTCAATCATTCGATGATCTTCATTTCCCTCTTCTAACCCTTCTTCTTTATTTATTTTTTTTACCTTCTTGGTTTCCCTGAGTATTTCCTATTGGACCTTTGTCAGCTTCACTATTTGTGTATACATCGGTTTCATTTTTAATAATATCAATTGCTCTTTGGCTATAATTTACTTCTTGTCCCTCAATGTTATTTCCTTCTCTTGTTTGTTCTCTATTATCACCATTATCCTTCTCTGGCTTATTATCCTTTCGTTGCCTGCTTATGCCACGAAAGTCTTTTTCACTCCACATACTAGTTCCTTCCATAATATCGGTGTCACAATCTTTCACTAGATGGCCTTCTTGTCTGCATCTGTAACAAGTTCTTTACTGCCCATTATATAATATACTTATGTTAAGACCAGACTCACTTATCGATGAAGGAATTTTATCTCTAATCTTCATCTTTATTGTCCGTATCCCACTCAGCAGGCCTTTCAGGGGTCCCGTACTGAATCTGTTGCTTCTTATTGAATCCACTTTTCCATATCTGCTCATAATGTTTATTATCAATTCATCAGACAGTTCAAAGGGCGCATTCCTTATCGATACATATGTATACGAGGTACTTATATTCACAACTTACACACTATCTACCTCATTTATCTTAATATGCTTATCCTCAAATTGCCTTGCTATTTCCAAGAATTTGTTCTCTGAGCTGAACTTACCTATTACTTTATTCCTGCTCACATTCTGTACCCAAAATGTCAGTAATATCAAGTTTCATTTCTGTGAATAAAACAATGCACACATTTTCGATGGACATATAACCTTCCAGGAACTGTAGACCAATAGTGTCCTTTTTCCTTAAAAACCTTGGAAACGAATCCATGTTGTTTTAGTGCTGTATCTCATAAAACAACAAAGAGAACGGATAAAATTTATTATAGAAAACGGAGATTACCCAAGGCAAATTCCTCAGGGTAAAAACAAACGTTTTCAAAATCCCTGTCTATTTTAGCTTCTATTAGGCACTAATCCCGTACTTATAAAAGTTTCCACCTAAGTCTGTGTATTCACATTACTTCACGGTGCTCCGTGCATTGTTATCAGTACTTGAGTACATTACATCGCAAAAAATAAAGACAAAAGTACTGAGCGAAAATAAAACTTCTAGGTATAACCTATTCATTTTTCAGAAAAAAAATATTTAAAATAAATTTTCTCATCTTTCAAAAAATCTAATTTTTCTAAAAAGGAGCCATAGTTATTATTTATTCTATTGCCACGTATTAAATGTAAATCTCTCCTGTTATTATTGATATTATTAATAAGTAACCTTATGATATCATTTGCAACCATATTCAAATCATTCCTAGTACACCATATAAGAATACAATAAAAATTATACACACACATTCTTCCAACAATTATCGTTGATATTGAAATCAAAACATAAAAATTTCATATTGTTCTCCGGCTCAAAATTACAAATGTTTTTATGTACATTTCTGAGCCATTTGAAAACTGGTTCAGTTCTTTTACAAAAATAAAAAAAGATGAATAGCACTTTCCTCTATATCACATATTTCACATAAGGAATTGCTTGATAAATTTAAAAAGTGAAGACGTTTTTTCACAGGTAGTACATCATGAAGATGCTTAAAGATAATCTCCTTTCCCAAGAAACGGTCAATATCACAAAAATTATTCCATATAATTTTCCAGTCAAATGGAGGATATTTGTATACTACAGAGATGTCATGTTTTTTTTAAATACCTCGGTAAACACTCTTATTTGATAACATTGGAAAATTAACCTCCTTTAATTTAACTATGAAGCCAATAGTATAACTGTAATATGGTGTGGGATAGCAAAATATTTGTGGAGCTTTGAAGTCTAAGTCAAAGAACTTACACGACCTAAAATAACAATTATGCAAAATTAAGCTCTGAGGACCCTTACTCAATATGACAGTTTTTAAAAATGTATTAACAAGCTCTGAGGACCCTTACTCAATATGACAGTTTTTAAAAATGTATTAATAATAAACCCCCTTCAGTCCTACCTCTAGTCATTGGGGATCGTTTAATTGGTTCAAATCTACCACACCAAATATATATAAAAACTACTCTCTAAACTCTGATGCCATAATTATGAGTCAAGGGATACACATGAGCAATATACCATATTTTTGCCAGAATGCAGCATTTGCATAATATTATGACGTCCCCTGAAAAAGGTTCAATTTCCTTGCATGGAGCAATTTCAAATGGTTATCTATTTTACTTATGACGTGTTCCAAATTATTCTTTAGACTTTCCTTATAATCATTACAATGATGGATACCTAGAGTGAACAAAGAAGTAACATTCTGACTTATCCATGTAAGGTGCCAGTCCCTTTTATTATTCCAACCACCCATACTGAATAGTCTTTACTTTTCATTCCTATTAATTTTACTATTTGTAGCTAACTCAAATTCCTGCTTTGAGAGTAGTGTGATCAGGTAAGACTAAGGGTTTCACATTAATATTTTCCTTAATTTCTATAAAGAATGATTCTTGATAGATTGCATATAACATCATGCTAAGTGGATATCCTTGCCTGACTGACCTTGTTATTGGGGAAAAGGAAGTTATATTATTTACTCACATTGCACATTCTATTTGATTATATAGCATACATATTTTCCCTACAAATTCGTCTCCAAACCCTAGACACTTCAAAGACTTAAGCAAAAATTCTGTATTAACCATATCAAAAGCCTTAAACCAGTCTAATTTAAGAAAGGCAGCGTTCATATCAGTAGAATTAACATAACATATAATATCCCTGATCAACATATTACACTGAACAATGCTTCGTCCTGGAATACAGCAAAACTGACTAGTATCAGTCACTTTGTCTAACACTTCTTTCATACGAATAGCTAAAAGTATAGAAATTATTTTACAACCAACACAAAGGAGAGAAATTGTTTCTCCAATTCTTCAGCTCTTTTTCGTCACCGCTTTTATGAATAAGTGTAATGACTCCTATCCTTTGCGAAAGTGAAATCACGTTATTTCTCCTTACATACTTTCCCAATGAAAAAAAATCATCCCCAATTATATCCCAATTCTCTAAATAAAACTCCACTGGCAGACCATCGATTCCAACTGTACGTTTCTTCTTAAAACTTTTATAACTTTCAAAATTTCCCCTTTTGAATAATCCTTATTCAACTCTTCTCTATCACTGTCATTAAGCTTTATTTTTAAGGATAAAAACTTTTCTTGCATTTCATTATTAACTGTCCTTGAACTATATAACTCAGAATAAAAGGAATTAACATAATTATTTACACTAGCCGAGGATTGAAGTTAATTCCCCTTATTATCTTTTAAACAGGTAATTACTTTCTTCGCCATAAATTCTTGCTGTTTAGCTATTACAAATTCTGAAACTTTCTCATCATTTTGAGGATTTAGCAAACGGGATCAAACCTTGATACCTTCTGCAAATTCATCTCTTATTTCCTCAATTTTCTCTTTCACATTATTGATTTCTAACGGGTTAGGGTTTCCGATCTGATAAGAAGCCTCATACAAGTATCGTAATCTACTTTCCAACAAGGTTAACATACCAAATCTCTGTTGTTTCTTAAAAGAACATACTTTAATTTAGAACTTTTTAACTTCCTCTTTAAACAGAATACCCACCACAGTAATATGTTAGCATAATCATCCCTTTTCCTCTGTAACTCAGTCCACTTTTCTTTAAAGTTTTCTTTGATTTCGGTGTCTTTTAGAACTGAACAATTAAACTTCCAGTAAGATTTCTGTAACTGTACTACATCAGGTAATCTTATATCACACAGGAAACAAATATGGTCTGAAAACGGCACTGGAACAGTTTTAGTTTCTGTGACATTATTTATATCTGCATATAAAGCCTGTCCAAACGCGCAGCATAATTCCCCTTAACAAAGGTGTACTCGGGTAACCTATGACGGATGTTATGGACATCCTTTATCTTCACAGCATCAACAATATTCTTCAAAACATTCGAAAAACAAAAATTTTCTGGATGTGAAGAGTTCTTATCATTAATGATACAATTTCAATCTCCCCCAATAATCTCCTCATCATAATTATTCTCTATCAGTGATAGCAAATCCTTCTCAAAAAAGTCCTCTCGCTCTTTATGGAATTTATTTCCTGAATAACCATATATGTTCATGATATCTATAACCTTGCTTTAATACTTTAATAACGACACTTTACGTAGTCTTGACGTTGGATGTAGATACACATTTTCATCTACTACATCTATCTTCTTATTAACTAGTACTGCAGTCCCTCCCTTAATATTGATCGTTGGATTTAATATGATTTTATAAAACCTCTCCAAAAAAACAAGAGAAACTATGGACTTCTCATTATGTTCTTGCAGTAACAGTATATCTATCTTATTATAATCAATGAATGAGTGTAGTTTAGCCTGCTTGTTAAAACTAGACAAACCATTAATATTAAGGGTTGCAATATGTAAGAAGATAAATTTTTATAAATGATCACAAACATTATTACAAATCAACCAAGTTATCTGTAAACACAGGGGCTTCATCGGCACGAATATCAGTTCCTGTATATTCTAGATATTCATCGTATTTTTCCCACCAAACTTGTCATCACTAGTCCGTTTAACATTGCCTTCAGTATGTACTTTCCTCATTTTAGTCTTCTTCTCTTTCGACCTTTTCAACCCTAGGGAACCCTGAGTTCTCTTAGATTGTACCTTATTTTTTTATATATTTTTTTTATTACTAATATCCCAATACCCTCGATTGAAGAAACAATATCATACTCGTCGTTTCCATCCGTACTTTCAACCACTAATGCCGCTTTGATCCCTTGTGTTGAACCTTCAATATAAGAGGAATTGCTATCTTCACCTTTCAGAACATCAGGTATATTTCCTCACTAGAGTCAAAAGACTGGAATAGCTTTTTTATGTACCAAATCATCCGATTTATAATCCATATGTACATATGGATTATAAATCGGTTTTGTTTAGCAGTAATACACTTGAACTACTCTTATAATCAATATTTTTCCCTTCTAAATCATACAAAGACATACTATGGCTATTTTGACACTGAGAGGTCGTCACTTCCATATTCAAGTTAGTAATGAATTCCATTGCATCCTGCTTCCTATTCGTAACAGTATCCTCAATAACGTTTCCATTATCATTTTCCTTTTGGCTTAATACCTCAACATTTCCACTAGAAGAGCCCTCCTGTCGATCTTCCTCCTGACGATCTTCCTCGTGTCGTTCTTCCTCCATTCGATCCTCCTCCGTTCGATCCTCCTACCCTTGTCTTTTCACTTCTTTATTATCCACTTGTTCCTCTACCGAGACTTGCGTTTGAACCTTATTCCCATGTACTTCTTCCTGAACTTTATTTTGCCTGACCATTCCAAGAATTATCCTTCGAATTGCATTCATTATTTTTCATAGGTAAAATTGGAAACTCCTTTTCATTTTCAGTCACAATTTCTTCTGTAGTACAATTAACAGACAAATGGCATTCTTTCTCACATTCTGAAACAAGTGCGTGGTTGTCCGCGATAATAGAACCACAACAAAAATCTACCAAGTCTCAACGTCGAAGGAATAGGTTTCTACCATCAACGCGGTTGTTACCAGTGTTCTGCCCAGCCAATGTGCCATATGTATAAGCCTGATTTCTAATACTAAATACCTATCCATATGACGAGAGCATCTTACTTAAGTCTTCATTGGTTAGCTCAAATGGTACATTTTTAATGGTGACAATGATTTTACTTGTTGAGAGATTAACAATTTCAATACTAACCAGAATACGCCCTTCATAATCTCTCACGAGTCTCAAAATCGTCAGCTGCATGAACTTCAAATTTCACTATAATCTTGCTGAATCCTACTTGTTGTACTCCATATATGTTCATAAAATTGGCTTGAATCTTTCCTAATATACCAAATACATCGCCCGTGTCAGCACGCTCATTTTCCAGATATTGAATTCCAAAGGAGTTTTTCCTTCTGAAGAACTAATCCATTCTGGCTAAAGCCATGGTGTGTTGTGTATAGTTGGCAAAACTGCGTTGCCGTGGCAACCACAAGGAAATTGGGACGAGGTAGAACTTTTTTAAGTTCCCCCGGCCCAAGAAACTCACTGTCACTTTCTTTACACTGTTAATTCACAGTCACTCTAATCATCAAAGCAAAAACTGCAATACGTTGCACCAATATGCTCATTCACGGGAGCTAAAACCTCCTTGGAATATGCAAAATCACATCAAATTATGACAGCCAAGTTCGCCAAACCTTCTGTCAAAGATCAGTATTCCCAACCAGGTACTGTACTGATAGCCGGAGGGTTGGATAGTTTCTTGTTAAGGAAATTCTTACAATGTTTAAAGAAAACATGAGATGGAAACCAGTTATCAGCAAAATATTTATGCAAGAACACTACCTCTTTATGATAACAGTCACAGGAAGAGGTTAAAGCATAAGCTCTATGAAGAAGAGTAAAAATTGAATTAAGTTTAAAAAAAAAAAAAAAAAAAAAACACGCACTATAAAAATTTGAACACAGGCCAGTAAAATTCTTTTTCCTAAAAAGTGAAGTGCTAAAATTATCATTCTGTCGAGACACCAAAACATCCAAGAATAGCAATTGGCCATTTTCTTCTCTCTCTCATGTGAACTTGATGTTAGTATGTATTTCATTAATGTATGAGAGGAAGTGATCGGCATGGAAAGCTGATTTAAAAAGAACAAAAGTGTCCTCAACAAAAACGTTTGCATACAAGAGAATTTCCCCCTTAGTATTTATCCTCTTGTATACAAACGTTTTGTTGACGACACTTTTGTTCTTGAAGATGTAACGATGTTTCGAAATGCGTCGACTAATGTCACTTTGGATAACCGGCTATCTTCTTGTCACCCTGTTCTGATGAATATTGCTCCCTCAATTTACGTAGAAGGTCTTACTTTCAAAAAACAGTAGGGCAAAACATTTTTCATATTTGCAGCGCCAGTGGATAGAGAATATTATGAGTATTATGTACTACGTTGAATACAAAGAATAGGGTTTCAAGAAACATCTGTATAGGGTATGATATGATATAGTATGGTAGATATGGAAGTCCTGTCTTTAACACCATAAACACAGTCAAATTTCGCTTTACAATTGATACTTTTTGTTATTTACTGACAATCAGCACTCTAAAATTCATTGTTTACAAGGACCACCTCCGAGTGCTTCACTATATTTGGTATCAATATTGATTAATATCATAATCCTTATTTTCTTATTTAGAGTGCAAATGTATGGTCTACTGAGGCTAGTGATTCTCAAGAGGCACTGTAAAGGAAAGGGGGAGGGGGAAGGGGACTGTCTCCGCGCAGAAGGATGAGGAAACTTTTATGAAACGTAAGAATTTTCGGG
>NC_087213.1:82503767-82511703 GCF_015104395.2 Macrobrachium nipponense | reverse complement strand
GACTCTAGTGCGAAGCTATCTATAATTCAGGAGGATAAAATTACTCATGGACCTCATGTTGAGAAGCATAAGTTAATCACAAGTGAAAGCCTCAACTATGTTAAAATGTTCCTGCCTACCATCCGGTTGAGAATCACACGACCTCATCGTTCTAAAATATGTACTTTGGCAATGGCTACCTACATACCCAGAGGTTATGATGTCCTGTTAGGACAGGATATTAAGCCTCCTCCTGCCTTGGGACAGTCTCAGGGCCCCTATCCTTATCTCACTCCAGACTGATTCTACAATTCTCAGAGACCTGCCTCTGCACAGCCAGTGCCACTTGAAGGTATCAGGCAGTCCCATGCTCTGCCCCTCATGGATGTTGAGCCATGGTTGACTCCTCTTACTCCACCAGAACGGCCTCAGTGCCAGTACCAAGGCAAGCAGTGGAAGAGCCAATTCCACCTGGAATTCCCCAAGACACACCTGACCACAGCAGAAGATCAACCAATAGTGTGGGCCTCACAAACCTCCTCAGAGTCAGTCACCACAAATCAGAAGCCTGTAATCACCACCTCCTATTGTCTTTCGTCAGCAGCTGACCAGTCCAGGTGTAAGGACTTTGCCAACCTGCATTTGGGCGAAGAACACCAGGGATTGAGTCAAGCAGTGTTAGGAATGGGGGCGAATGCCATTGTTCCAACTGTTGCAGCAGTCAGAGCCGATGCTACACCAGTATCTTCAAACCCACCTCGGAGAGGTTGAAGGATTCCAGAACATCTGGAGGAGCTAATAGGCTCTCTCTGCACTAGTGCTTTGGCACAGTGCCACACCCTTCTAGAGAATTCTGGTCTTTTTCCGTCCAGAGGAGAGTGTCAGATTCGCTACTTCGACTTCCTTCTTATTCCTCTTTTGCGACTGTTTCTTTTTCCGGACCCTTTTCATATCCTATCCATTATAGCCTTCCTTCCTTCTTATTCCTCTTTTGCGACTGTTTCTTTTTGGTACTTTTCATATTTTCTCCTTTATAGCTTCCTTCCTTCTTCATCTTTGCCTCTTATGCACCTTTGTCTATTGTATGTTCTGCTTAGGCAGAGGCCATTTGCCAGCAATTCTGGCATTATGAATTGGTATAGTATTAGAAGCTACTATGATGGCATACACAAACTTCTAGCTATGCTTATCATAATAAGTTCCACCTCTGGCACCGTATTCATTACAGGAGACTAGACACACTTATAGCCAGCATGAATGCTATATATACATACACACACACACACACACACACACACAAAATATATACTATATCTATACTATATATAATATATAGTTATAGAGTATATATATATTATTAGTTAGGCCTTTAGGGGGGGTGGCCTACTGAGCACGGCTCCATTTTTATATTGGTTGTTACGTGTGTGATTTGATAAGTCTCCCTAGTCTCTATTATTTGTGATACATTGTTTATTCTCTATATTGAATTGTCCATTTATTTTCTTATTTCTATCTTTTATTTTGCTATGATGTTCCCTCAAGAGAACCTCTAATTTTCATGTTATCATTCTCTAGAGAGAGGTCTGCATACTGTTCCTGTAATGTTTATTATGCATACTAAGATACGAACTTGTAAATGCGTACACCTTAATGGCACAAGGCCAATTGTCTTACGAAATCGCAGGGTCCCTAGCACCCCTTCGAAATGAGTTGTACCGCCCCTTCAGGGCCGATCAACAGCATGAATTGCCTTAGGTTACATGGACAGTATTCGTGCATGATAGAATTGAGTATATTACTAACCCTTCTAGAATAAGGTTAGTTAGATTCAGTGGCGGCTCGTCAGTAGGCACTGTGGAACTGCAGCACCACCTATTGATTTCATATATATGCACAAAATTATGAATATACACATGAATATGAGAAATTAAATACAGATTATCGAAAATCCTTAAAAAGTTATTACTATTCTCTTGTTTTTGTAAATGAAAAAAAGCAGATGAATTGAAACGATATGTGGAACTGCTGGTGTTCAGCAGTTCTAATTTTGCTAAGTGGGTGATATAATGAGGTAGACAGCCCGTGCGTAAAGGTGAGGGGCTGCACTGCCCTCTGCAGCAGTGTTAGTTTTGCTGTTGGAGGGGGAGGGCGGGGTTTGAAATTTATCAAATTAGTGATAATGATAAAATTAGTGACGATACTGATGATATGTAATGTAATGCAGAATAATCAACTCAGTGGCGAGTTGCAGTAAATGGGAAAAAATTATAATCACATTAATGTTAATGATATATTAATTAGAATTCTAAAATTCAAACTAGTAGCTTTCGGCAGCGATTCTGCTGCGTTCCTTTTTAAATAAAATTATTGCAGTCATGATGAAGCCTTTAATTTGTAAGACCGTGAGTATATATATATATATATATATATATATATATATATATATATATATATATATATATATATACGTAATTCCATATCACTAAACATTAACTTTGCCAGTGGCGGCTCGTGGCTATCATTCATAGGGGTGCTGTTACATAAACATTTTTTTCCAAATTCCTTGATATTGACTACTTAAACACACACAAACATATACTATATACGTCTATACCATAACTATAAACAAAATAAATATATATATATATATATATATATATATATATATATATATATATATATATATATTATATATAAAACAAATATATAAATATATATATATATATATATATATATATATAGTATATACTATAAACAAATATATATATATATATATATATATATATATACTATATATATAGATATATATATATATTTGTTTTATAGTATGGTATAGATAGACGTATATATGTATATGTTTGTGTGTGTTTAAGTAGTCAATATCAAGGAATTTGGAAAAAAAAGTTTATGTAACAGCACCCCTATGAATGATAGCCACGAGCCGCCACTGGTAAAGTTAATGTTTAGTGAGATGGAATTACGTACTCACTTAGTTATTACAATCAGTTAGTATTTTAGTTAGTTCAAGAAATTATGATAAGTTTCTTAGCTAATCTTTTGAGAATAAATATTATTGAAACAAGTAATATTAATAAGCATTCAATCTAATATTAGAGTATTACCTTTTGAGTTATTATTGCTCACTTGTAATTAAGGGAATTTCCCAAAACAAGATTAAGTAATTGTCTTCAAGTAAGACCTCCATGTATTACAACCAAAGGCAAATTATGTATAGCTAGTGGCTGCGAGTCAATAAAGCGTAGGTGTATATTTTAAGGCTGTTGCCTTGTATAATAAGGCGCCCTATGAGGTAATGTTAGACTTGCGATAATCTTACGCTAAGTCGGTTGGTATTGCACTTCCATATTCAATGGAGTGTCTTGGGGTTTGTAGATCACTTACGAAGTCAGTATAATCTTCTTTGGTTATGAAGACGATGTGTTAAACTCATGATGATTCGGTGATGAGGTTAGGATCTAGTAGAAACCACGAAGTACAAAAATACTTATATTCTCTGAATTTACATGGTGAAGATCAGGTATGATTGTACAAGTCTTCTAATGACGATAGCTTGATCGCTTCTGCCAATGATGATGGCTAATTCTATTCTCTCTACATGATAAAGCTTAGGTAAAGAGGTACAGGTCTTCTAATGACGATAGCTAACTCTATTCTGCCTCGCCTACCATCTCGGTTACAAGTTATGAAGGAAGCAGATAGTAGCTCGATCATATGAACATACAATCAGATGACATAGTTACATACGAACACACAATCAGATACAGTTACTAATCACGTAGGCAGCTTGAGCTATAGGTCACGGTGTTTGTCTCAAGCAGGAAGCTTGGACTAAAGTTTATAAACAATTGAATGAACACAAGTGACGGCATGTTATCTTAGCCTACTTTTATTGTATACGTCATCTTTAGCGTCTCTAGTCTGATCACATTCCTGCAAGCAATCTGGTTGACCTCTTCAGTTTTAGTCTTTTATATATATGGACTAACATTCCATATTTTTATTATGTAAACACTTACATATATGTCACTTGACCGCAGCAAAATTCATTTAGTTTAAGTCGTATGTGACAAGATTTCCCACAGGGAAGAAAAAGACAATGACATTATTACCAAAATGGTTCTATTTCGCCGGGTTGAAATGACTCAAGTTGGGGGAGGTATTATATATTTTCCCCACTTTGTCAATTAAGGATGTTGTGTCATATGGACAGTTGCTAAACCCTCTCTCTCTCTTCCTGCGAATCTGATACATACTTCCGCCTTGTCCTTCTGTCTGCTGCATGCTCTTTATGTTCCATAAATGCTAATCACCGCAAATTAATCAAGCAGCCAATGGAGCACGCCAAAAACCGCAGATTAATCAAGCAGTCCCCGGAGGGGAGGGCACAACGAAGGTCATAAAAGAGGTTGCGAGAAGAACCCCACTCTCAGACGTAGCCCGGCCAGATGCCAAACAACAGAGTTTACCACAACGGCTCCTGTCCTCCCCCTCCACCCCTTCTTGGCTTCTCAACGCCATGCTGCCGACGTGTTACTTGAATCCAATATCCTCCCAAGTGCCTTGCCCAGTTTCAGCAGCGCCCTAGAAGAAGCGGAGATTAGCTTCCAGAGAAGGTACAGTATGAGAGCAATGTGGCAGACAGTCTTATTTCCTTTCTTGCGTTTCTTCTATGTCACGTGCGAGTTTCCATGTCCTTCTTTTGTCACCCCCACAGCCTAGTGCACCCTTGGTCTCACGAAGTTAACTCTGCTTTAAGCCCTGTGGTTCCCTTGCACATAAATTACTGTTTGTTTATTGCTAGAATGACCTCCCTTTCATTAGCATCTGCTAAGAAAAATTACTGGGGAAGATAACATACGTTTGGTGTCTTTGTATCACCTGGCCCCCATTGAATACCACATCTTCCTGTGGAGTAATTCAGTCATCTTTTGCTTATGTGGGAATTTGGAAGGTAAGAATGGTATCTATTGCAACCTGAAAGGTTAGGCGGCCTCACTGCTCTTGATCCCTTACTCTATGTGATGCATGTGTATTTATACCTCCATACCTCGTTCCAGGTATCAATATCGAGTTCATTCCGGGCTGTTGAGAGGTGGGATTATTACTTTTAGTCGCTCTGGGCTCCTATTACCGACCCCAGTCCTTACACGTGACTTCAGTGCATCTGTCAACCTGATTAAATATAATCAATTCAGACTCTGTGAGTTCTTTCGCACCCTTAGGCTTGATTCACACTATAGGTCCAATCGGGCTCCTCTCACGCTCTGCTCTCGGTCCTTGTTCTCGCTCCACTCTCGGTCTCATCACTTCCTCTTCCTCAACACCAGTGGAAGTCTCACTACCGGCTACAGATGTGCGACTTTTCTCAAGCCGATTTGGTAATAATTACCATTGCACTTGATGATGATGAAGAAAGAAAGCAAAATCGAAAAAGAAGGAGATTGTGGGTTCATCCTATGTTGCAAGAGAGGTAGAGTTAAAGAGAATTTCATACTCTATTTCCTCATCTTACTGATGATGAGAGTAAACGGAACCCTTTTTAAAAAATTTTCCTAACTTTTATATGATCCATTGTGGTCTTTTCTTTTGATTATCCATGTTTCATGGGACAAAAGGTAAAATACTTGCTTATATGAAGGCTGAATCTACCATTGCAACTGTGTTCACACTGGCGCTTAGTCTCTTCTCGCTCCGCTTTCGCTCCAGTTAAAATATCTTTTGAGGGGACCGTGACCAGAGCGAGAGTGGACCGGACCGGGACTGCGACCGGACCTGCAGTGCGAATCAAGCTTTAAGGTACCATTAAGATGCTGAGTAATTCACCTGTAAATAAATTCCTTTTAAATTTGATCCTTAAGAGTTTCTCTCACATTTTCCCCTCAAATCTGCTAACGGCCATCAGCCATAGAGTTTATTTATGATCTAGACTTCGCTCAGGCCCAACATGAATTAAATTCCATGTTTTACCAGCTGTGCGACTCACAGAGGTCCAGATTCATGAAAGTATATATATATATTATATTATATATATATATATATATATATATATATATATATATATATATATATATATATATGTGTGTGTGTGTGTGTGTGTGTGTGTGTGTGTATAATATATATATATTATATATAATTATTATATATATATATAGATATAATATATATATATATATATATATATATAATGTATGTGTATATATAAGAAATTACATGTGTCCGGATTACGGTTAAAGCCTTTTGTGACGAAATTGTTATGTAAAAACAAGAATTTCAGTCAAATTATTTGGGCGGATGTAATTTTTCTAGTGCTTGTTTCATTCACTTTCCACGTTAACGTCGATATTGCTTCATTCTCTTCATAGTTCGTTCGTGGGTAATTTGCTAAAAACCAATCATAATGAAAAAAGTTTTTATTGCAAGCGGCGAACGCAATTAATGTAGTTAGCTAATATAAAACATGGTGGCTGGTAAGACATGTAAGAGATCTCTGCCTTTCGAGGATCACGCTTCCTCGTTCTTTCATACACTCTTGTGTTGGGGCTTTCACATGAGAGCATAGCTGGTTATTCTGAAATTATGATTGATTCTCCCTGAAATTTCCTTGTTCAATGATTCTTCTTCAGCAGCTGTAGAATCCCTCTCTGGGGCGGCATCGCCATTACCTGACAATTACAATGTCACGTATTGATACAGTTTATGCATGCACTTGTATTTGAGTATAGAAACTGAGGGAGCCTCTGCCATATGGACCCGATTTGGTTACCGAGCACTAGACTATTTCAGCCTCTTTTATCATCTTCAATTCTGATTTTTTTTTAACAAAGCGTGAATGAGACTGCAAACCTAATGTTCCAGCAATCTGGTTCCTTTCACTTCCTGCCGAGCGACAAAAATGTCGTATTTCCAAGAATACCACAGGAGTAAAAAACCGACTGCTGCTGGCTTCCAAGGAAGGGGCCAAATGGCACTCATGTGTAAAAAGCTGTATGCCAGGGGCGTGGGGAGGAAGGTGTTAGGATGAGCTCAGTAAAAGATAGTTCACCAGGAACATTAAAAGATTCTACAATTAAAGTTAAAAGTGTCAGTGACGTCAATTGCAGTTTGAGACAAGGGTGTGTTATGTCTTCATAGCTGCTCTATGATCTTATGGGTGCGCTGGTATGAGAGGTATGAAACAGGACACGAGATATGAGAACATAGTTCTGATAAGAGTTGATTAGTGATAGTGAAGAGAAGTTGCATAGAAAGTGAGTATTTGTTATTCAGAACAAAAAACATAGAGGGAATATTGTTACTAGTCAAGTTAAGAAGGAAATTAAAATGAAAATTAGAAGTAAAAATCTTGGAACAATGATTATTAGCGGAATGTGGAGCGGTGGACTCGATAGACATATGGGTTTAAATGCGATTGATTGTGGTAGACTGAGAGAAGAGGAAGGCCACGAAAAAGAGGAGTTATGTGTATGAGAGCACCTGTTTGAACTTATTTACTTGAAAAAAGTGGGGGTGTCGATAATTCTGCAATTTCAAAAAGGGGTGGGGAAGAGAAAGGGAAAAGTAAGTATTGTAGCATTCCATTTCCCCCTCATTAGGCATTGCTTTCCAAGACGCTATTCTAAAAGCTCCTGTATATACGTGAAATGAAAAAATATACAGAAATGCTGACACTAAAATCGCATTCGTTTAACGAGTGGCTCAAACAACCCTGACATGCTTGGCAAAACTTCTGCTGTTTCCATTTAAGCGAACAGTTTGAAAACCGAGTACGTAAAAGATATAGAAATTTTTCTTTCATTTCTCATTAACTACAAAATGTTCCAACTGATGAGATTTAATCAGTGAAAGAAAGTGCCAAGAATGCATACTCACATATAGATAATTACATATTTGTGGGAACGCATACTTCCTCAATTATTTTCTTATATATTTTTCAAAG
>NC_087213.1:82496267-82498767 GCF_015104395.2 Macrobrachium nipponense | reverse complement strand
TACATTCGTATACATACATCGAGCTACAAATGTCCTTTAATATCTAATTCACTCTACCTCGGAATTGGTATATTTTCATATATGCTTAACCGAAGGGGAATTTTATTAGGTGATAATAGAATTGTCGGAGCCAGGCGCGAACCCACGACACCATACAAATCCAGGAATGTCAGTGAAGCTTTTACTCACTCACAATCGCAAGACACTATAAGTTAATGCCGTCTCTCACCCTCAAATACCTTTTGCTCTCAGGCATTTGCTGATTTGGAGCCAGCATTAATCCACCTCGACCTCGGTAGTGTTGTAGTGCTTTTGACAGCATGTAGCCATTATATAAGTCATATCACATTACCGTGATTCATATACAAACATCGAGCTACAAATGTCCTTTAATATCTAATTCACTCTACCTCGGAATTACTATATTTTCATATATGCTTAACCGAAGGGGAATATTATTAGGCGATAATAGAATTGTCGGTGCCCGGGCGTGAACCCAGGACACCATACAAATCCAGGAACGTCAGTGAAGCTTTTACCCACTCCACCACTGCAAGAGGCTATAAGTTAATGTCGTCTCTCACCCTCAAATATTATTTGCACTCAGGTATTCGCTGATTTGGAGCCAGCATTAACCCACTTGACCTTAGTAGTATTGTAGTGCTTATGACAGCACGTAGCCGTTATATAAGTCATATCACATTACCGTGATTCATATACATACATCGAGCTACAAATGTCCTTTAATATCTAATTCACTCTACCTCGGAATTAATATATTTCCATATGTACTTAACTGTAGGGGAATTTTATTAGTCGATAATATATACATATACATATATACATATATATATATATATATATATATATATATATATATATATATATATATATATATTTATATATATATATATATATATATATATATATATATATATATATATAGAGAGGTGTTCGAAGTTCGTCGGAAAAGGTAAAAGTGAAATGCAAATGCATTAAATTCAGTTCTAGAGAAAGGGGAGTGCGATGTGACACACATTTTTATTGAACATTAATGTTTAATTGTCAAGATAATTATGGTCTCTTTATTTCTGATGGATTCGAAGTCACCATATAGAAAAATGGGATTTCTCTAGACTTGCTTTTGAATTTTGATAAACTATGAATTCTTGGACAGAAAGAGATAGGAGGGTTACTTACTTAAATATTATTTTGCGAAGAGTATGATAGATTAACTTTCCCTTTTTTTTTAGTTATTATTAACCCATTTTATTCCATTTTCCTGTTACCTATTTTTGGGAAGTAAAAAGCATATTTTTTGTAATAGCGGGAGTTTGAATTAGCCTAGAGTTTGATATTTGATTTTTAGCAAACTTCAGACGGAGACACTCAAAGGGAGCCATGGAAGGTAGGCCACGTTGCCAAGTTAGGAGTTCTCTCCAAACTGTTTAACCGAGTGTCATTTTGACCTCATAAGATATATATATATTATATATATATATATATATATATATATATATATACATATATATATATATATATATATATACATATGTATATATATATTATAATACTTCTAGGCACAATTTTTCACGGATCCCAACATTCATGATAGAATGGCTTTCTCACTGTTAACCAGCTTTTTTGAAATTGCTTCATATTTTCTAATTATTTTCTTTACTTCATTGTTCAGGTTACTAATATATATATATATATATATATATATATATATATATATATATATATATATATATATATATATATATATTTATATATATATATGTGTATAACAGAATCACGAAAGTTAGGAACGTGATGAATCCATAAATAAAGATAAATGCCACAAGAAGGAAAAATAAACGAAGGAGTCTGCGAGATCTTTCGGCTATCTTTATAATATATGTATATATATATATATATATATGTATATATATATATATATATATATATATATATATATATATATATATATATGTGTATATATATATATATATATATATATATATATATATTATATATATATATATATATATATATATATATATACATATGTTATATATGTTCAACATTACATCTGTCTGATCAGAATCATCCAAACAGCAAATTATTTTCCTTTTCCTTTTAAAATGCAAAGAATGTTTAAACTTAAAATGCACCGAAAATGTCGGTGTTCTTGGAAAATGGCTGAAACGGCTCTCAAATGAAAACTGAGCTCAGGAAAGATTGAAGAATCCTTAGAAAAAACCGGATAGAACTAACACACTGAGAGAGAGAGAGAGAGAGAGAGAGAGAGAGAGAGAGAAGAGAGAGAGAAATATTTCATGCATGACGAATCATGCCCTACAGAGAAGAAAGTGTCACGAAGAGACTGAACACCAGGTAAATACTTGACACTCAGCAGGGCTACAGCCTTCCATATATCCCAGAGGATTCTGTATCCTGAAACCATCACTTACTGGATTGTTTACTACAGATGCGGCCATTGCTTCCAAAAAAACAT
>NC_087213.1:82461267-82491267 GCF_015104395.2 Macrobrachium nipponense | reverse complement strand
ATATATATATATATATATATATATATATATATATATATATATATATATATATATATATATATATATATATATATTGTAATGGGCATCCTTCTGACAGTTGTTAAATCTTTTTTCTCTTTTTGAAACATGAGGGAGATTCGAAACCTTGAGGGAAATTGAAAGAAGACATGGGAAAATAGAGGTAATAATTCTTGTAGAAACAGAGTAAAGGAAAACCGTGAAGTTGTGATGACTCATGAGATATTTTGGCTTCCCAAAAACAAAAACATGTAATGTCATTTTAATGTCTTGTTAAACTTGATCTTTTACCTGTCATATCTTCGTCACGAACATCATCATCCTAAATCCAATTAAGACACCAGTCTTAAACTGATAATGACCTAAGATTTGAGGAAGGTAGAACACTTTAAGGGACCATCGCCCCCTTTCTGCCATTGAACTTAATCCCCAGTCTAATATGACAGTCTTTGAAAGGGATCAGATCCTAAATGTTGTTTGTTTTTTACATTGCATGGAACTAGTGATTATTCAGCAATGGGTCCAATGGCTTTAAGTGACTTGCGAACAACGTTGAGAATGAACTTCTATCACCAGAAATACACATCTCTGACCCCTCAATGGAATGCATGAGAATCGAACTCGTGGCCATCGAGGTGGCAGGCAAAGGCCATACCAACCACGCCACTGAGGTGCTTCCAAATACTGTCAAATTTCACACCCTCTCACATGTGGTCCATATAACCTGACCTTTCATCCTCCCCTTGTTTGTCTCAGTGTCTCACACCTGCATCTATACCCCTTCACACCTGCATCTCTGCCCACCGACCCAACTCTCAAACTCAATTACCACCTCTTTGTATTCTTTCCTCCATAGCCTTCTCTGCCGAGGCTTCAATTACTATTTCAGGTACCTGCTAAGTTTAGCAGCAAAGATCAAAGAAACGAAGGAGATTGCCACAGTTTTGACAGATGTCAGACAGGATATTTCCGGCAACTCCCGAAACCAGGTATTAATACAGTCAGGCATGCCCCATCAGAGCACATTTTGCCTTGGCCAGTTATTGCGGCATTACGCCTGGCGAAGCGGTATCACGCCCGAGTCCGACAACTTGGCAACCCAACTCCAGTATTCTGAAGTCTTGGTGAAAATCTACAGCTACTTCCTCTTTTACTCCACCGTCTGGAATCCAGACTCTGTCTCGACATCTGACCCTGACAATCCACTTGGAAGCTGTCACTCTTGAAGTACCTGAGTGCTGCCTGAGGAAGAGTATTCTTTCATTTGTTTCCTGGTGAAGAACAGCAAGTGATGAATTCCTTCCGCTGACTCCCTGGCTTGAATGTACACATGTCTCGTTCACGGACAAAGGTAATTGAATTAGAAGGTGGTTTGTCGGCCTTTACCTACCATTCTTCTTACTCATACCTTATTCCAAGCTGTTCTCCTATTCCCATATTCCTATTATCCCATCTCCTTCAGACACTCGTAATTTTGACTTTGCAATTGAGATATTTGTGAATTCATTGTGCAAAATCATACACCCTTCTGACCGGCCACCTAAACCAGCTTTCCCCTGCATGCAGGAGCCCGTGCCAGCATAAGGCTGGATTAATCTATCATCATGCCTGCCAGTGTTCAACACACAGCTGAATTATTTACAGTGACTTTACAATAAAATCTATAAAAATTTTCCCTCATCTTTTTCCTTTTCCTATTAGCAATAACAGGTTTTGGGTGGTGGACATAGTCACTCATGCTGAGTAACAATACTATGCACCATTGATTTGGGGGAATCAGGGGAGAAAGAGGTGCCATTACTTTTATAGCCTACAAGTTCACCATTGGCAACTTTTAGACTGACTCAAATCAACTGGACGGCTCATGTGAGAGTTAATTGACATCTTGACTTCAAGAGAGAGCATGTAACGCCTCTCTGCCTCACATGTCATCCTTTTATAAATTTCTCATAAATATGCCAAGGGATTGCTGTTGGTTTTAGTTCTTATCTTTCAATTGCTGTTGGTTTTAGTTCTTATCTTTCATGATAGTTTGTCAATTAGAATTGTAATTTTGCAAATCAAAGTGTAAAGAAATATTAGGAAAGACTTATAATCCAAAAAACTTACTGCATCTCTGTTCTCCATAAATTTGAACATAAATATTTCACAACAAATATGCTCAGAATTTGTTACTGATTTTATTTCTAATCTGTTTTGATATTGTGCGAGCTGCAATTATAATTTTACAAAATAAAATAAAATTACTTTCTAGAAAAAAATATGTATAACCTAGTAAAATTTTTTGGAATTATTTTTCTTACACCACGTGCATATGTGTATTCCCCTTTCCATTGATGTATTTTTTTCTTAAATAGGCCAAACTCAAAGTTTCACCGGCCAGGGGAGCTGCATATTGCTTTTTTATCCTTGTTCCTAAGGGGTTACCTGTGGCCTCACATCACGATAAGCCTGAGGACAACACAACCAGGACCCTGAGGACCACCAGTTACCTTTACCTACAGTCCCACCAACAGACTGTCTAACCCTATCAGGTTTTGCAACTCTGGAAACCCAACATTTGCTCTCACCACACCTGACTATACTACCTCCCACAGCTCCAAATGTGGAGTTAATGCTCTTCACCAAATACCTGGAAGAATCTCAACAAGCCTCGTTGGCTGCACATCAGAGAGAGGAGGAACAATGCCATCATGGAGAGGAACAACATCGTTATGAAGAGGAACAATTTTATTACGAAGAGGAACTACACACCAAATGGACAACTTAAAAAGAAGAGGAAGCCCAACATTTTACCATATTTTTGCAGCTAATTACAGTCGACCCTGCCCAGCAGCAAGCAAGATCAGCAGGCTCGCAACCACTTCCCACGTAATCCTCAGTGCCATCGCACACCCAGCCACCATCCCCACAGGCGGCCATTGCCCAGACCCTGCCACCCTTCTGTCCAGGCACACATACCAAGTGTTCAGGGAATGGCAGTAGATGCGGGGATGACTACAGCATGATGCTGGACCTAGAGATATTGCCTATAAGGAGTCAAGGATGAAGTGTTCACTCAGAAACTTATTGCCTTTGGATGCTGTAGTTTCATTGACAACCATGGTCAATGAATATCACTCCTATGAGGCCACACAGAGTCACCACTGCCATACATGCCCCTCCTAAATTGTGTGCTGCCTTTTCCTATGGAAAAAAGACAAACAAAGGATATGCAACAGGTATGCTACCTTGCACCCAACCCATAACAGGGACACTTCATGCCCTCCCTGCACAAGGAAGCACAGCTCTGTAGAAAAGTGCCCAGCCACCAACAGTGTATGTGAAAATTATGATTGCAAGAGACACTGGTGCAAGACCCCAAAGTGCCTTACCAACAAGGCCACATGCAGACACTTAGGCTAAGTGGGCCACTGCGACAAATGCTGCCGACAGCAGATGAGCACCAAGCAGGGTGGCCTGCCCAGTGCCATGCCCTCTGATTGCATGCCCTCCAACTGTTGCAAGGTCGAGATTCTTCCCACAACAACTTATTCCTCACCATCGCCCATATCTATCGCCCTCACCTACAGGGGTGAGACATCAAAGATTATGATGCTGGCTGACACAGGTGCTGAAACATCTGTGATGGGCCCCCAATGTCAGTGACCCTCACAGCAGATGGGTCCAAGATGATACCTGTTTTAGGTACCTTTAAGGCCACCTTGTCCTTGGCCAAGCCATCCTGCCATGCCACAATTCAAGTCCACGAAGTCATTCAGATGCCACTTGTCTTATGCACTCTGCAAGGAGTTGGTCATCATCCTGCCAGGGTTTCTGCGGCCCATTAACTGATGTAAGGGAACTACCCCTTTGTGCCAACACGACCCCCAGGATGTGTTTATGTCTAGCAACTCCACTGAGGCTGATGGCAGGCCCTCCCATGAAAATTCAACTTGAGGAAGATACAGTAGATCCCCTATGCCTTCCGTAAACCTGTCAAGAATGAACTATTCTCATTGGTTCAGCAAGGAGTCATTAAGCCTTGTGGAGATGAGACATCATCCCAAAGGCCTAGGGAGTTTGCATCAGGTTGGATCTCACCAAGCAGAACACACAAGTATCTCAGTCAGCCCACCCTTTGTCCAAGCCCTTCACTGCTGTTTGTGCTGTGAACTCCACCACCAAGTTCTTCACTACTGCGGATGATCTACATGGCTACTGGCAGATGGATCTAGCAGAGGAGGACCGCCACCTCACCACTTTTAATACACCTTACATATGCTTCCAGCATTGCAAGGGAACTATGGGCCTCACTGCCAGAGGTTGTCAATGACATTTTCATATTTAACGACGACTTACTGACACACTACCACAGAATCCACAAACTGCTCACCCGCTGCTGCAAAAATGGCATCACTCTCAACAGAGAAAAGTTCACAGTGGCAGAGACCAAAGTGAATTTCTGTGGTTCCACCCTTTCTGGTGAAGGAGTCGCTGCTGATCCAGGATGAGTTGCTGCTCTGCAACCTGGCGGACTTACATTCTTTCACGGAGTTAGTAAACCAGTTGGCGGAGTTCACCCCAGATTTGCCCTGACTGCACAGCCCCTTCTCCCACTATTGAGCCCCAAGCGCTCTTTTTTTTTTTTTTTTTTGGTCACCTGACTACGACCAGCTCTTCAAATGCGTGAAGCAAGCACTCTCAAACCTGCCTGTTCTTGCGTTTCTTGACCCAACCTTGCCAATCATTCTCCAGACTGACCATCTCCAAAAGCAGGAGAGAGGAAGGAGACAGCTAAAAACAGAAAGCAGGGAAGATGCATGAATGCAATGGACACTCCAGAAAAGCTTGAGTGTAAACAGAAAGAACAGAAGTAAAAGCCAAAACTCCCAGCCAAGAAGGAAATAAAGTTTGGAAATTATGCCTTCAAAACATCAAAAAGCAAGAAAAAATACTAAAAAGTTAAACACAGAGGACCAAACCAGTGATGAAGACCTTCATTATTGTATTGAAGATCTCTTGACAGCCGAGCTTAACAAATAATTGTTCTGACATCTTGGAAGAGGAGATCAGAGACACAGAGGTTGGTTTCATTGATAAATTCCCAGAGCAGTGAGACTTGTTCTTGTTGGAATAGAGCCAGTAAAATGTAACTAAGTCTATTATGTAGGTAAATTAACCAGCAATTTAGACGCATATGATGAATTTCAGATTTCTTATTTAAGAAAAACACAGAAATTTGCTACTAATAGTTTTACATTTCCATAAATTGAGGATAAAGGAACTGTTGGTAAAGAGGCAGTAATTGGAATGCATCCAATTTCAGTTCAGCATAGTATTAAAAGAAAACAGGGGTATTTCAAAGTTTGTTAGCCCAACATTAAATAAAATTTAGGCACAACAAATGTCATGTATTTGAGTTACATTTTGTGTTTGGGGTTTACTCATGGAGAGAATAAATACAAGCATATTTCGGTTATTCAATCATTGACAGGCAAGGATATTTAATTTAATATTTGTTTTGAAAGATACAATATTCTTCAAGACAACTTTAATATTTATTCTCAGTAAACATCATGGATTTCAGTTACATTTTTTCTCTGCCAATCACTAAGGAAGAGAATAATCTTTTAAGTTGATTTTGAGTATTTCAGTTGAACATTTCGTATGGTATTTGTTTCATTTATCATCTGGCTTAAAGGTAAATATCAACTATAATAACTGATCAAATCATCCCATGCTCTTGTCCGAATCATCACCGTGGGTGGTGATGATTCGGACATTTTGGAAATTTTTATTTGAAAGCAAATAGCTTCAAGTTTAGTAAAGTATATGACTTACCAAGTTCACTTGTAAATGTATGTTGATGAGGCTACACATTGACATGTCAACATCTCTGCTCCTTAAACTCTTATTTCTAGATAGAAATAAAAAAAAAGTGTCCGAACCATCACCACCCTCCCCTACATGCTGGACAAGGTTGAAAAGCCATGACTTCAGCAAATTAAGGAGTGCAATTCGCAATACCAATTTACTGCAGTGTGGCCCACTGGGAAGTCTCTGTGCATCCCAGAAGCACTCTCCTGTGCCCCAGTCAGCTACCCCACCTCTGAAGATATGACTGGCTGCACTGAGGTAACGGCAGAAGTCAGGTCTGTCATCAATGCTAAAACAGCTTCTGAGGATGACGATACCCCAACCATTAATGCTGACTGGACCCTGCAGGACTGGCTGGCATGTGGTTGTCCTTTGCAAAGGCGACACCACTGCCTCCTTGAACAAATGGCACTTCTGCCGCTACTTCAGAGAGGTGGGCGTTCCCCTGGGCCTACACACCGATGGAGGATCCCAGTTTAACAGCAAAGAATTCATTGAATTCACAGAGCATTAGGGTGTACATCAGAACCTCGTCTCCACACTACCAGCAGCCCAATGGACACGCTGAGGCTGCTGTCAAGGTTGTAAAGCACTTGATCTTCAAAATGGCCCTCACAGGAAACACTGACTGCGATGCCTTTGATTATGGCCTCCTCGAGTTACGAAACATGCAAAACCACTCTGGTCGCTCTCCCAGCCAGGTATTGTATGGTCGCCCTCTCAATATGTGTGATCCCACCCATCCTCAGTAGTTCATGGAAAATTGGTGAGAAAAGGCCCATGACTGTCACTGCCAAGCTGCTGCCTGAGCTGCTCAGGTGCAGTGCAACTATGATGCCCACATCCACCCCTTGCCCACTCTAAAGGTGGGCCAGCACCTCCAGGACCTGACATCCCACCAGTGGGACAAGGTTGAGATCTATATGGGTGGTACGCAATCATGAGATCTGCCTCACAAGTGGTCAAGTACTACATCAGAACTGTCGCTTCCTATATCCAGTACCTGGTCTCATTCAAGTTCCCAACTCTAACATCCTGTAGGAGTCATCAATTCCCTCTGAACCCCCTCGCAGGTCTCCAAGATTAAACAGGCTTACATAGCATATGAGGCCCACGGGCTGCTTACACAGCTTGTTTCGTACACTTATACTTGATAGCTCATTGTATGTACTTTGTTTAGTGCATGCAAAATACCTCTCAATGCAAAAGAGGAAGGGAAGGTGTGGATTACTGTATATGTTCCTATATGCATGCGCATGAGTACTCTTATGACTTCTCTTGTCATAAGAGCATCCTTGTATTTACCTATTTGCTGCATGGAATAAAGAAACAGTGTATCACGATCTTATTTCTCCATCCCAGCAACCCACAGTCTTCTCCTACAAGAAATAACTACTTATCACCATGTATAATACTTTACATATATACATATATATGTGTGTGATATGAAGTTTGAACGTTTTCAATACCCAATGTAGCTTCTGTCAAGATAGGTATGTAAATGGGGTGCACCGTTTGTACTCTATTTCTATCCTTTGGTTGAAGATTTATAACGAGAGGGTTTAGACTCGTGTTCATGAGAGTATGTGCACCATATGTGTGTGTGTGTGTGTATATATATATAATATATATATATATATATATATATATATATATATATATATATATATATATATATATGTATTATATATATATATACTGATATATATATATATATATATATAAATTCATCTATCGATGGGATTTTTATACTTTTAAACCTCACAAGACGATATATATATATATATATATATATATATATATATATATATATATATATATATATATATATATATATATATGGTGCACACACGCTCATGAACAGGGGTTAAACCCTCTTCTTATAAATCTTCAACCAAAGGATTGAAATAGAGTACAAACGGTGCACCCCATTTGCATACCTATCTTGACAGAAGCTACATTGGGTATTGAATACGTTCAAACTTCATTTTATACATATATATATATATATATATATATATATATATATATATATATGTATGTATATATATATATATATATATATATATATATATATATATATATATATATATATATATATATATATATATATATATATGTATATATATGGACATATGAATATAAATTTATCACACTGATGGAACATTTCTATACTTTAAATCTTACCTGACGAAAAATCTGGTTCTTGACAAGGGAAGGTGAAATGATCATGAAAAATAAATAGAATTGGTTGTTGGAAAACCAACGCCTGTCTACAGGGTCTAATGTACTTCATGAAAAGTGGATATAGAAAATGGGATATTCCAAGAAAAACTCTGAAGTGTCATTTCTCAGGAGTCGCTGGAATCAGTAGTATGAAAACTTTAATAAATTTAGAATTTTAGCCAAGGAGACTTTTCTTACGGTTTTATTTGTCAGTTAAATAAAACGGTATGTAAATCATAATTTATGATTTCGATTAAATTTAGAAATGTGATTCAAAAAGAGACATTCGGCGAAAAAATGTTTTGTAATATGGCGATTTACTGTTTATCTTTGTAGAGACCAGGCCAAGTCTTCAACGAGATCCACCAAAAGGTATACCACTTGGAGGTAATCACCTAGAGAATTTCCACTCACAATTTCATTAGAATATCTTCGTTCATTCTTTTGATATTTTCTGAGTAAAGAAGCAGGCACACTGGTGAAAGCACGTGTTCAAAATGGTTGGTGTTGGCACTGGTACAAGTATGTGTACTCTGGGTGACTCTTATACGAATCCTTTCGATACGATTCGATCACAGGACCAGGAATATCAATCCCCTATGACAAACAAACTGGCAAATGCCGAAAAAGAATACTTTAGGTATCTCATACCACGACACTAGACTCATCTGATGGTAATAAAAATGAGAGTAAAATATTAACATTGACAAATTCCACACTTAAAGAAGACAAAAACCACGCAGAGTGAAAATAAAGAAGAAATATAAGTGTATGACGATACTTCCAAATAAGAGTCACTAAACTTCCCTAAAGAAGAAATGGTCAGAGAAGCCACCAAGGGGCTCCAACCCAGTGGAGAGTCAAAGGGCCGACGAGGCACAATCTACGTGACACTAACCGGAAAAAACGAGTGTAATGAAAACATGGTAGCGTCGCTCTTGCAAGAAGCAAGGTCACCTTGATATTTAGCCAGCAACTGGAAAAAATCATCTATTTACTTTTATCATCCACACAGACGATGAGCAGGTCAAGAAATCTTCAAGAAATCACAGGTACCAAGATTCAGGAATAGCCGAAAGAAATATTACTTCATCGTCAAGTTATATCAAATGATTAAGTCGTTTAAATATACTAAAATTTCCCCTTCGGTACACATGACAATATATAAATTTCGAGGTAGAGCGAATTAGATATTAAAGGACATTTGTAGCTCGAATTATCTATATGAATCACGGTAATGTGATAATTATTCATTACAAGGCTACGTTGGTCAAACGTTCGAATTGGCTAACATGGTAGAGGGGGTTTCATATAGATTCTAATTACGAAAACACCGAGTTTGACGGTGAATTTGTAAGGCCAGAATCGATATAAAACTGATAACCTCTCTGTTGGCCGACTTGATAACGTCACAATACTCTGTTTTTTTTCATCTGTCCATCCGCCTGTAGTGTTTTCGCATGGTAATACTGCGTCCCAGGCTGTAAATAGTTACGCTTTGTGTAAGTTTTAGGTAAATAAAAGAATATCTGGGTGTACGTTTGCAACTGAAAAGTGTTTTAATAATTTACTGTATGCGAATTAAACCGTTAAGATTCGAAATAGGATATTATTCAAAGCCCGGGAAGTAGTGTTACCATGCGCAAACACCACAGGCGGATGGACAGATGGAAAAAAACAGAGTATAGGCTGTCCTGATTCCGTTCCCGTCCACTGGACGGTGGTTCGATCCCATGAGGGAACGAAATTAATATCAACTAAAAATACCCTTTCGGTACATATATGAAAATATATCAATTCCGGGGTAGGGGGAATTAGATATTAAAGGACATTTGTAGCTCAAATGTTCTATGTGAATCACGGTGATGTGATAATTATTATATATATATATATATATATATATATATATATATATATATATATATATATATATATATATATATATATATATATATATATAGTATCTGCAGACGGCAATATAGGAAGATTTCAGGAGGTTCCATGATACACTCTCAGTAACAGGCCATGATTTATTATACAAAAAACGTTTCGCACACAAAACACGGTGCATCATCAGTCTGTGAAGAAATAAAAACAATTACATTAATATTACTACATAAAAGGAATTCATCAAAAATTAAAATTGACATTAAAAAACTGTAAAAAAGCATTATTAAAAAACAGTAAGAAAAACAAAAGAGAGAGACTACTAAAACACCAACCATCTCTAGTAAGGAAGAAGAGGGAATGACAAAACCGAGGTCCCAGTCAAGACGAAAACTATGCCAGATATAAAGTTGAAGACGAGGTGTTATTGTTGAGTGAAGGAACCAGCCTTTTTATGAGTAACGACTCTAAGGTGGTTAAGTGATCTGGGTCCTTCGTATAGCCAATTATGGAGAAGTGCTGCTTCAAGATCTCTATTTTACAAAGAGCAGCATGATTTCTAATATTGGAAAATTCAGGTTGCTTAATTCTTTGACCTGTGCGAAAGCTGAAACCCTTATGGCTGCAATATCTCACTTGCAGTAACCTTCGAGTCGATCCAATGTAAGAGCCCGGACATCCAGGACATGTGAATTTATAAACAACATTCGATCTCATGAAGGACTGCAAGCGATCTTTGAAATAAAAAAATGAACCTATTTTACAAGGATTATTCGAAATAAGTTTAAGTTGAAGACATGGAATTTCCTGTTCGATGATTTTAGTAAGTCTAAGTGAGAACTTGGTATCAGACACATACGGGACAGAAGCAAAACACAGTTTCTTTGGAACATCAAAATTAGCTATAGGTGGTTGGAAAAATTTGGTTAATAATTTATTAATGATTCTATGAACTATATCTCTAGGATATGAATTTTTTTGAAAGAAGTTTAATAAAAATTCCATTTCCTTATGATAAATATTGGCCAACTGGAAGAGTATTTTAGTGCTCTATGGACTAAAGTGTAAATACTGTTTAGTTTGAAGGTTTTTTGGCATGAACTATAGTAATTGTTGGCTAATCCCGTATATGTCCTTTTTCTATAGACAGCTGTGGTAAATTCAAAGTTAGTTCTTGTGACATTGATATCTAAAAATGGTAAACTGCCCCCCTCGTCTCCACTTCCATTGTAAATTGAATATTCGGATGTTGTTGATTAATATATTCTAAAAATTGTGAACATTGCCAAGGATGTTTAAAAAGTGCAAAGGTATCGTCCACATATCTTCTAAAATACGCTGGTTTAAAAGAGGAATTACACTGGTCTAAAAATTTAGTTTCCAAGTCAGACATAAAAAAATTTGCAAATATGGGACCTAAAGGTGAACCCATAGCAACTCCATCGACCTGCGAATAGAGCTGCTGGTTAAACACGAACATGGAATCTTGCACAGCAAGTTCCAGAAATTGTTTAAAAGTAGATCTATTAAAACCATGAAATAGAGTGTCAATACTAAAAATCTTATTTAAAATGATATCAATGGTTTCGGTCAGTGGTACATTAGTAAAAAGGGATTCAACGTCAAAACTGACCATATAATATTCACCATCTTGGTTAATAATATTAACCAAGATGGTGAATATTATATGGTCAGTTTTGACGTTGAATCCCTTTTTACTAATGTACCACTGACCGAAACCATTGATATCATTTTAAATAAGATTTTAGTATTGACACTCTATTTCATGGTTTTAATAGATCTACTTTTAAACAATTTCTGGAACTTGCTGTGCAAGATTCCATGTTCGTGTTTAACCAGCAGCTCTATTCGCAGGTCGATGGAGTTGCTATGGGTTCACCTTTAGGTCCCATATTTGCAAATTTTTTTATGTCTGACTTGGAAACTAATTTTAGACCAGTGTAATTCCTCTTTTAAGCCAGCGTATTTTAGAAGATATGTGGACGATACCTTTGCACTTTTTTAAACATCCTTGGCAATGTTCACAATTTTTAGAATATATTAATCAACAACATCCGAATATTCAATTTACAATGGAAGTGGAGAACGAGGGCATTTTACCATTTTTAGATATCAATGTCACAAGAACTAACTTTGAATTTACCACAGCTGTCTATAGAAAAAGGACATATACGGGATTAGCCAACAATTACTATAGTTCATGCCAAAAAACCTTCAAACTAAACAGTATTTACACTTTAGTCCATAGAGCACTAAAATACTCTTCCAGTTGGCCAATATTTCATAAGGAAATGGAATTTTTATTAAACTTCTTTCAAAAAAATTCATATCCTAGAGATATAGTTCATAGAATCATTAATAAATTATTAACCAAATTTTTCCAACCACCTATAGCTAATTTTGATGTTCCAAAGAAACTGTGTTTTGCTTCTGTCCCGTATGTGTCTGATACCAAGTTCTCACTTAGACTTACTAAAATCATCGAACAGGAAATTCCATGTCTTCAACTTAAACTTATTTCGAATAATCCTTGTAAAATAGGTTCATTTTTTTATTTCAAAGATCGCTTGCAGTCCTTCATGAGATCGAATGTTGTTTATAAATTCACATGTCCTGGATGTCCGGGCTCTTACATTGGATCGACTCGAAGGTTACTGCAAGTGAGATATTGCAGCCATAAGGGTTTCAGCTTTCGCACAGGTCAAAGAATTAAGCAACCTGAATTTTTCCAATATTAGAAATCATGCTGCTCTTTGTAAAATAGAGATCTTGAAGCAGCACTTCTCCATAATTGGCTATACGAAGGACCCAGATCACTTAACCACCTTAGAGTCGTTACTCATAAAAAGGCTGGTTCCTTCACTCAACAATAACACCTCGTCTTCAACTTTATATCTGGCATAGTTTTCGTCTTGACTGGGACCTCGGTTTTTGTCATTCCCTCTTCTTTCCTTACTAGAGATGGTTGGTGTTTTAGTAGTCTCTCTCTTTTGTTTCTTACTGTTTTTTAATAATGCTTTTTTACAGTTTTTTAATGTCAATTTTAATTTTTGATGAATTCCTTTTATGTAGTAATATAATGTAATTGTTTTTATTTCTTCACAGACTGATGATGCACCGTGTTTTGTGTGCGAAACGTTTTTTGTATAATAAATCATGGCCTGTTACTGAGAGTGTATCATGGAACCTCCTGAAATCTTTATATATAATATATATTATAGTATATATATATATATATATATATATATATATATATATATTGTGTACTGTTTTTATTTCTTTCATTACTTTCCTTCACCAATTACAGTTTCAAGATTTCTCTATTCGTCCTTTTTTACAAGGGAATCGTTTCCTTTTCCGCTGAAATCATAAAATTACTCTAATAGTCAAAATTCTTATTTCCTCCGTACGTTCTACTGAAATATTATTACTACATCGTTCCGTAATGTTACCATATGTATGTACAAATGATTGTATAACAACAATAAGAGGCCGAGAAAATTAAACAAACACCACCTTCGTATATATTTCCGAAACTCTTGTGACAATTTGTGCTAACTAAAACAAGATCTGAAATAACGGACAAGGAACTATAATAACTTTGTACACGGAGGGTGGTGCGATGAGTTCACTAATAAATGGTGACGTGTATAATAACAAGAATCATAAGAGATAAGATAAATAGGAGTTCTTTAAATACATAGACTTTAATGATCACATTCATAACAATGAAGAACAAGAAATACGAGCACTGAAACTCATAAAGATTTTCCGTTATCCGATATAATATAGAGCCGTTGGTTGAATAAGTGATGTACTTTATGTTGGAAGACTACGCTTTGGTTATATGGAAAGATACAAATATTAATTTGTAACATGGTTGATTATATATATATATTTTTTATAAATGTGTATATATATATATATATATATATATATATATATATATATATATATATATATATATATATATATATATATATATATATATATATATATATATATATACTATATATATATATATATATAACTATATCATACATATATATATATATATATATATATATCATATATGCTTAAAAATAACAGATATATATATATAAATATATATATATTATATATATATATATATATATATATATATATTATATATATATATATATATATATACATATATGCTTAAAATAACAGTATCTAAGCAAATACCACAGGAAAAAGACAAGCAGAAAGTCAGTACCTAGCGCTTGGTACTGAACTTCTGCGTGTCTTCCCTGTGGTATTCATTTATATTTATATATGTATATATATATATATATATATATTGCTTGAGCTAAACCCTTCTCGCAAGCAAAACTCCTTATTTCGATTAAAGTATGGTGGGTCTGATTCTGTCTGTCTGTCTGTCTGTCTGTCTGTCTGTCGTTCTCTCTCTCTCTCTCTCTCTCTCTCGGGAAAATACTTTAATCCTCTTCCTTGTTCAAATGACCTACCGATAGACCTTAATTCCAGAGAGAATGTTAATCCTCACCCCAAGCAAAGCCAGCTTGGAGGGCGACACAGGATCGATCACGTGGGCGTCGCCATCTTGGCAACGAGGTCGGCATTCCCAGGTGGGATGCCCATTAACGCCATCTGGTCACTAGATCCTGATAATCCCTGAGGTTACAAAGACCTCAGACTGCCAGACTCGGCCTCGGAATTTGTCAGAAGCCTGTCCAAAACTCCAGTCCTTTCCATTGCTCTGGAACTGCTCCACCTTAAGCCCGTGGCTGAGGGCCTGGTATATTTTTGTGGTGATATTTCAATTGCCCCAAACTCCCCTGTTGCTGGCCCCCTGTACTACAGGAACAGCTCTCCTGACACGGGTAAAGTGCCAAGTTTTAAGGTTGTTAGTTACATTGGTGTTTGCCTATTACTGTTTTTCTGTTTCTTTTTCATTGTACAATATACCTGCAGATTTTGTGCTACTCAAGTTGCAAAGAATTTAAGCGGGGTATAATTTAAGTAAATTGTTCAATTGTGAATGACCAGAATCGAGTTCATTTCCAGGCACCCACTGTGCAACTCCTCGATTTCTTAATCATAGGTGTTTTCAATTGCAGATTAGGAATTAGTCATCTGTGGTGTCTGTGCATCAATTTGTTGGCAACATTGGCTTTCCCCACTACCTTAATGCAACTTTAAAGCAGGCTTGTATTGTGTTTTCCTTCAAGAATATACCACACTGCTTTTTCATCGTATAGTAAGGGACAATAATTGTATTTTTGTCCCAATTACACTAACCGTTTCTTCGGCGCATTTTTTATTTGTTTGTCAAGTGAATTATTAAATTTCCTTCAATATTTTTTTAACCAGTCGCATATTAATTCAATTGTAAATACAAATAGTTAAGTTAAAACCCCAAAGATTTACCTAATCATCCCCCTTTGAAGCAGGCCTTCAGTCGTGTTTTGATTTAATATGTTTTTGCCTAATTTCAAGACCAGAGGTTAATAATTTTGCGTTATCCCAGATAAGTTGCGTGGTTCTTTAGTGTAACCCACTGATTTACAAAGATCCCCCAGGTAAATATGTAATAGTTTGCGACCTCCCCAGTTTGTGTACAGTGTGTCTACAATGGCAACTATCAGCTGAATAGCGTTTGCTACGGCTGGTTGTACGTAGAAACAAACCAGTATTAGTATAAATTCTCCTTATATGTGCACAAGTGAAGCCAGCGTTCCACTGTAAGTAAAAGTGTTCATATATTTTATCTATGTTAGGAGACCACATGTGTTAGGTATTGTTAAACCACGTGCATACCAATCAGTTCATGAGTTTTTATGGCAAAAGCATTATAACCTTGCTTGAGTTTTCACGATAGGCTATTAGGGAAAAGTGAAAAGTAAAGTTAGAAGCGTTAATAAATGGAATAGTGCCATTATTACTTCATCCACGTGTTAGACAAAATTGGAAGGTCCCGAATTGATAGTTAGGTACATTTTTAAAGGCTGCAATTCGGCGACCTAAAAACCCAGGAGTTTTTGTCTCCCTGGAGTTATCCCTCTCCTCATCCTCTCTCTCTCTCTCTCACCTCTCGTCTCTCTCCTCCTCTCTCACATCCCCTCTCTCTCTCTTCTCACCTCCTCTCTTCTCTCTCTCTCTCTCTCTCTCTCTCTCTCGTTGAGGTTAGGTGAATAGTATATTACTCCGTTTTGTCGAGTAAATCTCACAAATGCATAAAACATTGTTAAGGTCATGTGGGTTAGTAATTGTGTTTTTGTTTAAATTATTCTCTAAAGCAACGTACCTGGTACATCCTAATTTCATTCAAATTATTTTCAATTCATTCATTTCCAAGCCGAAGGAATCTTCCCAGAACTACTATATTATAGGTTGTTTCCCAAAATTATTCTCTCCATAAAGCTTCGTTCAAGCTGTTGCATGAGACAATACACAGGTGTGTAAAATTTGGTCACATTTCCAAATCAGGTCTCATAACGTAACAATAAATATCTTATTTTTAAGCACGTGAAATATTTTTTCTAGCCCGCGTATGCATGTAATTTTAAGCAGTCCTCTTTGCACGAGCAAAATCCTTTAACCATTATATGCGGCAATCATATAAAACCTTACATAATCGTTTACCATTGCCTCTGAGCTAGCCACAGACAACTTTAAAACCCATCAAAGACTTGCCCTATCCCTTTAGCCCAATCCCTAGTTACAATACACGAACATGATGCTCAGACTTAGGTGGTACTAGACATTCCATTTTTTATTTTTTATTTAATTCCTTGAAACCCCTGTTTCATTTTGTAAGCGGTATCAAATACTACGTGAGTCTTGTTATCTTAACCGCATCAGCTGGTACTGATGGTTTCCAGCAAATCATTATTTTTAGGTTTGAGTTAAATTGTGCTAAATCGTAGCCCATTTTAGAGATTTGAACATTTCCAAGTCCATTTAGAGACATTATATCTGTTCTTTTGAACATTCTCTGTCCATTTAGAGACGTTATACCCGTTCTTTTGAACATACCCAAGTCCATTTAGAGACGTTATATCTGTTCTTTTGAACATTCTCCGTCCATTTAGAGACGTTATTATATCCATTCTTTTGAACCCTCAAGTCCATCCAAGACTTATTTGGTCATTTCAAACAATCCAAGGCCTTATGGGACTGCTTATCCCCGGTCAATTCGGACTCCAAAGTCCTTACATGACTTCCTGAATCTATTCGTCGAGAACACCCTGGAGTCGTACAAGACAAACCCCGCCATTTCATTCATTTAGCACAAACCTTGAGTCTTATTCAGACATATCGAACCTTCAGTCTTATTCCAGACTTATTGAATCTGTTTCTTCGAACAGCCAATCCCGCTTAGTACAAGCAATTTGAGTCTTTTCAAACACCCTGAGTCTTCCAAGACACCCGGGCCGTTTTCATGGATAAATTTGAGTCTTGTCAGACACCTTGAGTCTCCTGAGACACCCTGAGCCTCCTGAGACACCCTGATTTGTTTAGCACAATCCCAAGTTCCAAGCTACCCTCACAGTCGTTCCTTTCAACCAATTAGGTCACTCAGGTCCAAATTAGACTGAGTGCCAGTGCCACCTCACCTGCAAGGGCAGTTCATACGTGCCCATATTGCACCACTGACAACTTCCTTGTGCCGTAATGCTGTTATATCCAAGGGGCAACACCCATAAAAGTATTCTCTCAAAATGGCTACCAAATCCCAGCAAACAAGATTTCAAGTACTGCATGGCCATTGGCAAGGAACTGGGGCTAGCAGAACAAGCCCTGCGGGAGTGGCTATAAGAGAAAGTGGACTGTCAGGGTAGAAAAAGAGGTAGAGGAGGAGGCAGAAAGAGCAGAGAGGGAGACAGAAAGGATAGCTTAGGACAAAAGGGAAGAAGCAGAAAGAGAAGAGAGGGGAAAGAAAAGGCACATCAGCTTGCAATGGCAGCCCAAGGAGGGTGCAACTCCCACACCACATGTGACCCTCAACAGCATAAGCTCCCTCATAAGAAAATGGGATGAGACCGAGCCTGAAGCCTGGCTTGACTATATCAAGAAGGTCCAGAAGACATACACACTCTCTCCGGAAGAAGTGTCCCTGATCCTGGGCAAACACCTTGAAGGAAAAGGTGCCAATGTATTAAATGCTCTTCTCCCCTCAGGAACAAGGAGATCTCATCCTTGTCCCCCAAGCCATCATAAAGGCTTTCAAAATAATTCCCGGCCAGTGGAAAAAAAATGGAGAGACATGTCCAAGGAGGCAAGCCAAACCTGGTTTGCATTTATCTTCATAAAAGAAGCAAGCCCTGAAACAATGGTTAGACTCCCTCCAAGCCATTAAAATGGAGGATGTCCTCAAACTCTTTCAGCTCGAGAATTTCTTCCTTTAAGCCATGCCAACCCTAGCCACCCATCTATATGATAAAGCACCTAAGACGATGGTTGAGTGCTGTCGGTGGGCTGACACTTGGGACAGCAATCATCTTCATCTTAGTTCCCAAAGGTGGAAAAGATACTTGTCCTCACTAGCCTCCACAAACTCTTAACAGCAAATCGAGAATGGACAACTCCATAAGAAACCAGTCTGTGCGCGTTGCAAAAAGGTGGGGTACCCCATAGAACAGTGCCACATACACGCTGCATTGCAGCAGAAGTCACCTATTACACCTCAAAATGGGCATCACCAGCCTACATCCTCCATGGGGCAGGGGCAATGTGAAGATTTCAGCCGAAGATATTGCACTACTTGGAAGGTTCATGGCCGCTCAGCTCAGTAGGTAAAATGCCCTAGCAGAACTAGTACCCAAGCCACTGCTTTGGCAGTTACAAACCCAGAAAACTTAGGCCAGCCAGATAAGGGCCCCATTTCTGTGGCACCTCCGAGAGGTCATTACGCTCCCTGCCAGATCACCTCATTCAGTGACACTGGTGCTCAAATTTCTCTTGTGAGGAAAGACAAAGTCCTGTTTGGAGCTAGAATCGATTATTGTAACCTCATCACGATTGAGAGTATCAATCATGTTATGATACTTCCTACAGTTCAATTGAGGGCCACAAGACCTTATGGATCCAAAATCTGCACACTTGCTATCGCAAGCTACATATTCCTGGAGGTTATGCCATCCTCCTGGGACAAGATTTCAGGTTCTCCTTTATGGTAAGAAAGTCAAGGGGTCCAAACCCTTCCAATCATTCATCAGGCATGACTAAGCTTTACAAACCTGCTTTTAACTCACTGTCCAGGCCACCTCTGCGCCCTGAGCAGTGCCAGAAGTCTGGCCATTTGGCCAATTTCAATCCTGATTCCTGTGCTTGAAACTGCATTAGTGCCAGTGCCAAAACATGCCTCGAATCTCCTTCCTGAGATCCCAGTCTGACCAGCGTCTTCCCTCATGGTTTGGCTCCGCTACCAGAGCCGATGAGAGAGGACAACCCAGTTTCAGTTGGAACTCCCCGGATTCGGATTCCCATGAGCACAGAGGAAGCTCACCCAAAGGGGCAGCCTCACAACCCTTGCCTGGGCTGGTCATCGCAACTTGCAATCCGCTCATGTCCACAATGTTCTCTTCCACTTCTTCCCAGTCCTCAGCAGCCACATCCTTGAGTAGGATTCTGCCACACCTCAACTGGCTGATGAACTTAAGGAGCTACGAGGACTGGTGCTATGTCCTGTAAAGACTGCCTCTGTTCCATTTTGCCACAGCAGCTGGTACTCCTTAACGTCCTCGAACTTGGTTCCACTAAGGAACATCCTCAAACTTGGTTCTAGTAAGGAACATCCTAGAACTTGGTTCCACTAAGTAAAAATCTAAAGTTGACACAGTGACCTCTGAGAAACCCTTGGAAGAGGGGTCAAAGGCATAAAAGCTCCAAGTAGACCTAAGAGAGAGTTGACGAACTCTTCTGGCATTCTTGCTCATGGCACAGTGTCTCACTTTTATCTTGAGAACTTGGCACCTCTATCCAGAAGAGAATTCCTGCTTCCTTCTATTACTTCCTTCGTATCACCTTTTATTCAATTTTTTTGTACTATTTTCTTTTAGCTTCAAGTTTACCTTTACCCCTTAATTTAATGAATTACAAAGGTACTATCCCTCTTATTCGAGCTCTGCTTATGGAGAGTGCCAATGCCAGTATTCTGACCCTATCACTCATCTGACTATGTCCTGCCACACAGGGAATGGTAAAGTTTAAAATTATATGCCTCAAAGCCGTAAGGCACTTGCTATAGGCATTGGAAAATGTATCTGTCAGAGGGGTTGCGCCCGCTGACTACCTTTTAACATGCCCACATCGTTCTGACATGTACTTCAGTGCCCTTTTTTGGCTAAAGAACTAATGTAGCCATCACAGAGGCTACTAAATAAAAGCAGAAATCCTTGGCATACTGAGTGTAAATTTCCCTGCATAATTGTTAATTACTCTTACATCTGTCATTTGTTTTCACTTTTTTTTCATTTTCATATTCTTCCCAAATTAATTCCGAGTTGCAGACTTGAGCATCTTTAATTTATGAGCCCCTGACTCCTCATGATATGAGCCTATGTATGACCAACTCATGTACTGACTAAAGTGCCACTAGGCACTCTAAAATTAAAGTGCTCCAAATGGTACCGAGTCATCGCTCACAAGTATCATATCACCACTTAACAAAGGCTGCAAATACTTCCTCTGTAATGCCTCCTGATAAGTGCATGGAGTATTTTAATTATAACAATAATAACCTTTTTATACTAGGCTAAGTTCATTAGGAATTAATAATAATATCCTTTATTTCAGCTCAGAGCCATATATATGGAATATAAAAAATACAGACAGTAACATACACAATCTAGATACATGAGACAACATGATAAATAAAATGAATAATCGGCACTTATCCACAAAATAGCTGAGGTAGCATAAAAGATAGTAATCATAATACTGGTAATAACACCTAGTGTTGTTCTCGTTATGTGCTGAAGGGTATATATTGGAAGGAGACCCTCTTTCAAACAACTTGTAAATAATCTTCTCTATTTTTCTAATAATAGCTTTCTCTCTGCTACTACAACTGGCGAGTATTGCGCCGATATTACTCTTCAGGAGGAGTCAATTTCGGGATATTGCTTAAAATTTATTCCTTTGGTACAGTAAATGAACAAATCAAAATATAAGTCGATCTAGTGGCCAACGTTTCTCTCGGTATCATCCGAGCATGATCACGGCAATGGGTCGGAGTAGACTGTAGATGTTGTCAAGATCTACTCAATATATAGCGGCAGGTCAGCAGGGGGTCAACCGCGAGCTGCGTTTTCATTGGCTGGTGGCGCAACGCGCTCCAGCTATTGGTTGAAAGAAGTTTTCTTCAAGACGCTTCTCGCCGTTGAAGGTTGCGCTGTTGCAGCCTAGCTGATCGTCGAGGCTGGGGCATGACTTCCCTGGGCCCTGTGTCTTGACAGCTCGCGTTGTCATTGGCTGCTGGGCTGCTTGTCTCATCTGGTATTCTTTGATCGGGAGTGTCGGTCGGTCTGGTATTACTTGTGCTATTATTTATGCACATAGGTCTCCTTAAGTTGGTGGGGAGGAAGAGCACTTCCTGCCTCGAGCAGTCACAAACGTCTCTGGTCAGGAGCCCTCCCTATTATCTTAATATTCTTGATAATACCGTCGCGGGAGATGGCTTCCTGGTGTGCTGTCATGGTGGCGGAAAATGTCGATGAGTCGTTGGAGACCTTGCACTGATGGGGAAATCAGAACCATATCGTCAGTGTAACAGAGGTTGTTTATAGTTGTTTCATTGACAGTGCATCCTATTGGGAGTGAGTTTAGTTTGACATTCAAGGCATCTGTGTACATATTAAACAGGTATGGAGAGAGAATGGCCCCTTGCAGAAGCCTGTTTAGGGAGCCGAAGGTGTACGATAATACGTTAACCCATTTGACATAGAATTGCTTTGTGGAGAACCAGCAATGTAGAATGCCAATTAAATATAGGGGTCTGCCCCTTTTATGCAGCTTCAAGAAGAGCTTCAGGTAGTTTACTGTGCCAAATGCTTTTATCACATCTACAAAACAAAGGAAAACAGGAGAGGCTGATGATAGGTAGTAGTTCAGCAATTCTTTCAGTATGTAGATGCAGGTGTCGGTTGAATGGTTTGCTTTAAATCGAACTGGTTGTCAGTGATGTGTAGAAAGGGGAGAAGTCTCACTAGAAGAACCGACTCAAGTATCTTTGATGCGATCATTGTGATTGCAATCGGCAGGTAGTTGCCAGGGTCAGCTGCATCCTTTAGCTGGTTTTTGATTAATGGTATCAAGTGAACTAAGAGTACGGAGTCTGGAAGAAACTGGTGAATTATGCACGCATTGAATAGGGCAGCTAGCAAAATGTAAATTATTGGATGGCAGAATTTGAAAGCCTCTGTGGGAAGACTATCACAGCTGGGTGATTTATTATTGGGTAGGCTGTTTATGGCATCGCTTATGTTACCTGGCGTAATACGGTCTGCAAAATGAAACTGAATGTTGTCAGTAAGGAGATTATCTACATCCCTTCGGGAATCTTGATCATTTATGCAATTCAGGATATTGTTGAAGTGATCGCCCCACATACTTGCGTTAGCTTCGTCTCCGACTGCTTCCCCTACTCTCTGTGATAACTTTTTAGTTTTGGGATTTAAGGACTGGATATCTTTCCAAAGACGAAGATAATCACCAGATTCTAAGTTTCTAGACATTGCATTGGCTCTTAGTTGTTTTTCATTTAACCTGCAGTGCTTAAGAGCAAGTTTGAACTGTGCTCTCGTCTGCCTCATTAGTAATTCAGTGTGTCCTTCCCTTGGTCTACCATTTAACCTCCACAGTAAAAACATTTCTCGTGAGTATGTAAACAGATCTTTTACCAAGTCCTTCCATCCAGGTATATTACGAGAATTACCTTGACGAAATCTATAGGCAGTCCAGCCTCAAGCAAGCGTAGTTGAGATTATGTTCGAATATAATTCATTCAGATGCCTTCTGTGGTGGTCATTTCTACAATTTGTGTATTACAAAGAAAGGCGTCTGCTGGTTGAACTATTGACCGCAACTTGGTTTCCGTGGTCACCCTAAAGTATCTGGTTTTCTGTTGGTTTTTTAAATCCCGGTTTACCGCTGGTGGGCGGTCAGTTAGGGGGTTCATGGTAGGGAGGGATGAGGTACTGAATGACACCTGTAATGGGATGTGATTGTAGCCTGTTGCAAGATCGTATGGAATATTGCAGGTCATAATAGAATCATGAAGTTGTGGAGATGTGATGCAGTGGTCCGGCCAGGAGGTTGTAATTGCATCCGCTCTATTATGTACATACGAATAGGAGGAGGAGGGAGGAGCATTACATCACTAATTTGGAGAGCATGATTTTGACAGAAGCGAGTAAATTCATTATAAAATGGTTTTGTGGGGTGAGAATTAAGGTCCTCGATTATGCAAATATGATCAGCAGGAGAATCATGAATAATACTGTGTAACTCCCCTAGGATCATGCAGTAATGATCAAAATTATTGTTTATTTCCCATGGCATATAAACATTAATTATTAGGATTTTAGAGTTCCCTACTGTCACTTAAAGCCTCAGCAATCTGTCACTCCTGTAGGTCATCACCTTTATCATATTGTCTAACGATTTGTTCAACAGAAAAGAAACGCCCCCCTTCGAGCGACCGGCTATGATTTGATCTGTAACTTGCATCGAGACAAATTAAGTAAACTTGTTACTTTATGTAATTATATTCTTTAAATCCTTTACTTTCTTCTTAAAAGATAAAATTAGCTTTGTGTCAGCAGCATATAATTGATTCTGCGATTAATGTAAAGTCAACAATTGGTATTTTGTCTCTTGCAATTAACAGTCCACAGAAATTTACATTAGAGTCTAAGATACCCAAAAGGTTAATGAGAAGGAAATAAGTAAAGTCTTTAAATGGGTTTGCTTGCTGGTAACCATTCCCACTCGGTCTAGGGTGTGAATACTAACTTGGTTGGGGAGGAGCTAAGGGTAAACCCTTCTCCCAAGCAAACACTCAAGCCTTTAGTAATTTTATTTTAATAGAAATTCATTTTAATTAAAGTATATTGGGTTTGATTTGCACTTACACCAATTCTCTCTCTCTCTCTCTCTCTCTCTCTCTCTCTCTCTCTCTCTCTCTCTCTCTATGGGGAAACTACTTGAATCCTTTTCCTTGTTCAAGTGACCTGCTGACAGACTTTAATTCCAGGCGCGAACCCGCGAGAACACTAATCATTGCCCGAAGCAAAGCCAGCTGGGAGAGCGACATAGGATTGATCAGGTGGGCGCCACTATCTTGGCCATGAGATTGATATGCCCAGGCGAGATGCCCACTAACTCCATCTGGATGCAAGATCCTAATAATTCCCAATGTTTTAAAGGCCTCGGACTGCCAGACTCGGCCTCGGAATTAGTCAGATGCTTGTCAAGGACACCAGTCCTTCCCTTTGCTCTCTGGAACTTCCCCACCTTAAGCACGTGGCTGAGGGCCTGATATATTTTTGTAGTGATATTTTAATTGCCCCCTACCCACGCATTGCTGGCCCTTTGAAGTACAAGAACAACTCTCCTAATGTGGTATAGTGCCAAGTTTTAAGTTTATTAGCATACATATTGTTGTTAGCCTATTACTGTGTCCCTGTTTCCTTTTCATTGCGCGATATACCTGCAGTGAGACCTGTATTGCCCTTTGATTTTGTGCCGCTCCAAGTTGCAAAGCATTTAAGAGCAGTATAATGTAAATTGTTCAATTGAGATTTACCAGAATCCTTGATTCCTCAATCAGATGCCTTATTCCAGAGAGAAGTAATCATAGGTGTTTCTGATAACAGATTAAGAGTTAGTCAGCAGTGGTTTCTGTGCATCAACTTATGTGCAATATAGTCTCTCCCCACTACCTTACGGCGCCCACTGAAGCGGGCTTCTATTCTTCATCATGTCTTATATTAGTTCTATTGTAAATTAGTCAAGTTAAAACACCAGGGTTTTACCTAATCACCCCCGTTTTGAAGCAGGCCTTCGGCAATATTTGAATTAAAAATATACATGAAGTCACGAAGGAGAGGGAACAGCCGAGCAGACAGAGGAAGTGGTTCAACCACGGCGATTGGCTCGCCTTTGGCAAGACATTTGAACGAGGGAATTACATGATTAGGATAGTTTGTTATCTCCGTTTAAGACCGTTCCAGCTTCTTTTCTGTACTTCGTGACTTCGTGTATATTTTTGAAAAAGGAAAAATTAAGTGCGACTGATGAGGTCTACTGATCAAGTAGACGAAAGCTCCTGTCATATAAAGTTTTTTTAATACACATCTTACATAAGTGTTTAATCGATGAGCTTAAACAGTAATTGTGTACAAACAGTAAGAGGTATACTCATTATATAATTGTTACCACTATGTTAAAAGACAATCAAATAAAAAGGACACAACTTTAAAAACATTTAAAAGATATTTGAAAGCATTTAAATATATGTAAAAAAAAACAAAAAAACAGAACAGCAGAAGGAGACCAGGGCCAACTTGAAAAGAAAAAGACATCTACCTTCACCGGTAGTGTAATGCAAACTGACAGAAAACCAATGCAAGTCAGCAAGGGAGGAAAGGGGCAAATACAAACAATGAGGTTGCAATAGGTACTGTAAGCAATGAACAGCTGGGTAGAGGTTGATTGGTGATTAAGGGTAGGGACAGTTCATTTAATTATATTAGATTCGAGTGTGGTTAACTCTTCTACAAATCGGGTACTTCCGACAATACTAAAATCCTCAGCATCTACGTGGGTCTTGCAAATTTTGCTATGATTTCTTACATTGGACTGTCCATTAAGCAAGACCCAGATTTGTTCATAGTTAGCTTTGACATAGCTGAGACTGTAGGCATCATTTTTAAAAAGTTATTTTCTACTGACAATTCCTATTTTAATTAATTTAGTAAAGCTCAGTTCAAGTCAGTTATAGAATTGGCAGTGCTGGACGCGGCCTTCATTTTTAATGGTACTGTTTTTAAACAAATAGAGAGGATAGCAATGGGCAGTCCTTTGGGACCGACCTTTGCCAACATCTTTATGAACTCCCTAGAGTAACTAGCTATAGATGAATGTCCTTATTTCCGTCCACTCTTTTATAAACGTACATCTGTTATACTTTTGTCCTTTTTAGATATGACTACCATGCTGAATCGTTTTTGGAACATTTAAATGCACAACACCAGAACATCAAATTTAGTATTGAGATTGAAACCCATAGTTCTCTCCCCTTTCTTGATGTGAAGGTAACTAAGGACGAAATTGGCTTTCATACAGGTATTTATAGGAAGAACACTTTTATTGGCCTTGGCACGAATTTTTATAGTTCACGGTTTTACAATTTTAAAATGAACTCCTTGTCCACTCTCCTTCACAAAGCCATTAACCTGACCTCAAGCTTGTCCTCGTTTCATGCTGAAGTGATTATCCTCCCTAATTATTTTAAGAATAATTACTACCCACCAGCGATTTTCTATAGAGTTCTCAACAAATTGCTTAATTTGAAACTTAACCCCCACCTTTAGTCCATAGTGCCCCTCAAGTTATACCTGCATGCAAGATTCCCTTTCTTACATGGCAACAGATTTCGGAAAAATGTATTAAGCTATTCAACGAAAAATTGCGAGCTTTTAATCTTAAGTTAATCCCAATAAACCCACAAACCATTGTATCTCTCTCCCATGTCAAGTACAAGATTAGCTTCATGTTCACGTCCGGCGTTATTTACAAATATAATTGCCCTAGATGTGATTTTCGCACTTTTGTCGGATGTACCAGGAGGCTGGCTAAAAGCCTTAATCTCCTCTCATCAGGGAGTTAGTTTTAGAACGGGCTGTCGACCATCGAATCCCGAACAGTCAGTCCAGTGTAAGAAATCATAGCAAAATTTGCAAGACCCACATTGATGCTAAGGATGGTCGGAAGAACCTGATATGTAGAAGAGTCAACCACACTCGAATCTATCATAATTAAATTAACTGTCCCTACCCTTAATCACCAGTTAACTTCTACCCAGCTGTTCATTGCTTACAGTACCTGATGTAACCTCATTGTTTCTATTCACCCCTCTCCCCCAACCCCCTTCATTGGTTTTCTCTGTCAGTTTGCTTTACACTGCCGGTGTGGGTAGGTGTCTTTTTCTGTTCAAGTTGGCCCTGGCCTCCTGTTCTGTTGTTGCTTTTTTATTTTTATTTTACATATACTATTTTAAAGGTTTTTCAAATATCTTTTAAATGTTTTTCAGGTTGTAACTGTCTCTTTCCCCCACCCCCCGCATTTTTTTTACCATGGTGGTAACAAGTATATCATGAATATACCTCTTACTGTTTGAACACAATTACTGTTTAAGCTCTCTGCTTTTCAGCCTGGAAGATGTATCAAGAGATATGAAACGTCGCTTAATAAATGGATAAAAGGAAAAATAGAACACCTTTCCGTTACTCCAATTTCTATATATATATATATATATATATATATATATATATATATATATATATATATATATATATATAGAAACTGGAGTAACGGAAAGGTGTTCTACTTTCCTTTTATCCATTTATTAAGCGACGTTTCATATCTCTTGATACATCTTCAGGCTGAAAAGCAGAGAGCTTAAACAGTAATTGTGTACAAACAGTAAGAGGTATATTTTTGTAATTGGGAGTTGCTGACTCGGTTTGTCACTACCTGATTAATTAAGAATAATCTTAAATTTATGTTTTGTCTTTGCCCTTGAATAACACCTCCATCTCCAGAGTCTGATATTTTTAATATTTAATAACGTAAGACGGAGTATTTCGGGGGGGGGGGGGGGGGCTCTCTATGATAGTCTCCATATTATTGTCTGTAATAGTCTGTTTTTCTATAATACTCTGTAACAATATATATATATATTATATATATATATATATATATATATATATATATATATATATATGTTACAGAGTATTATAGAAAAACAGACTATTACAGACAATAATATGGAGACTATCATAGAGAGCGAAATACGCCGTCTTACGGTTATTAAATATTAAATATCAGACTCTGGAGATGGAGGTGTTATTCAAGGGCAAAGACAAAACATAAATTTAAGATTATTCTTAATTAATCAGGTAGTGACAAACCGAGTCAGCAACTCCCAATTACAAAAATATACCTCTTGACTGTTATTATTGTCTGTAATAGTTCTGTTTTTCTATAATACTCTGTAACATATATATATATATATATATATATATATATATATACATATATATATATATATATTATATATATATATATATATATATATATATGTTACAGAGTATTATAGAAAAACAGAGACTATTACAGACAATAATATGGAGACTATCATAGACCGTATTACGGTTATTAAATATTAAATATCAGACTCTGGAGATGGAGGTGTTATTCAAGGGCAAAGACAAAACATAAATTTAAGATTATTCTTAATTAATCAGGTAGTGACAAACCGAGTCAGCAACTCCCAATTACAAAAATCTTATGATGACTACTTTGTAAAAGGAAATGGTGAAAGAAGAATTGGTGATACTGAAGTGGTGACGAAGTGGTGAAGAGTAGGGTAACCGACATCATCTGGTGAATAATGACGTAATCGACAAGCCCATGAACTATGACAACAAATCATCACCGCCCAAGCACTATACAGGGAGAAGGAAGGAGAGAGAAGGTAGAGAACAGAGGGAGAGAGAGAGAATAGGGCAATATGTTAAGACAGTGAGCAGGGCAAAGTGGTCTAAGGAATTACGAAGTCAGTTCATCGTAGCCTCAAAATTTGGCCGAGCTCCCGCATGACGTCACGCAGAGAACGGACGTTGGAACTTGGGTGTGTTGTCCTCTCAGTCGGGAAAAGGAGCACATCAGAGGAAAGAGGCGTTCATGCGGTTCTGATTTTATTTCTTTACGTAATGCAGTAAAATTTCCATGTCCTTCTGTTTCGACATCACAACGCTGTGTTGGTAAGATCAACATTGACCCAGGAATACTAACATCAGTATTAACATTTTATATCATAAAGCTGGGACAATACGGAATCGGATCGCTTGCGTGTTATTTCTTTTGTCATGGGAACCGATCCTCTTGTTTGCTAAAAAGTAAAGTTCAGTGTATAATGATAAAGGGATCAGTATCTTCTTGGAAACAAGTCATATATGATAACATTGATATTAAAATGACAAAGGTATTTTGTTTAGTTTGATAACGGAAATAGAATACATGGAATTTCATATTATTGGCATGGTTAGTGATCTTGATGCAAGTAATATAAAGTTGCACAAAGCCTTAAATGCAGGCATAGAAAATAACCAATATTTCCCCAAACCAGCTGATAATGATAGGAGGAACACTCATATAATTGCAGCTTGGAAGGAATAATTTTCTTGATAAAGTATTTACGATAAATAATATGAACGTTAATAGCAAATGAGAATGTGAAATTATTAGAAGAGTTCGAGATTTAAAAACAACCTACCATCTATCTGAAAATCATATAAATGTTTCCAAAACGTAATGAATGAATGTTAAATTAACAACTCAGCTGATGTCTGAAACAACTGCAAAATCATTAATATTTTCTGGAGAAAAGGGTCTTCTTCACAGGAAAGACTGCGGTATCACAAGCAAATTCATTACACTGTTTGAAGTTTGGTTTGATCTGTTTAATTCTAGAGCAACTCAATAAAAAGTAGTCCCGGACTGCTTACCGTTTGCAGTTGATAGACAAAAATAATGTGCCGAAGGAAATGATTAATACTGCCGAGTCAATGAAAGTTTGTGGACATGATAGGTTGTTGCCATTTCAGAAAGACTGATTATCCCTTCAAGATCACTATGGAATTTACATAAAATGTAAAATGAAAAATATGGCATATCACACATAATGACCTACAGACAGAATCAGGATGTGTTAGA
>NC_087213.1:82453767-82456267 GCF_015104395.2 Macrobrachium nipponense | reverse complement strand
GATTTAATTTTGTCATCAACCGTTAAATGATGAACGTGTTTGGGATGCCTCATACGGCATCATAATAATAGATGAGAAGACTAATACGAAAAGCATTCTTCATGATCTGATCAGAGGGAGGAAATCTGTAGGTATCTGCTGCAGTAAATGTACAGAGAACTTATTAGTTAAACAAAAAGAAAAGCATGACTACGAAAAAACATATATCGTATAACGGCAAACTACATTGAAACAGGATCAAATACTTTTCCTAAAACTATCACGAATGTTCCGCTTAGAATCAAGAGAGAATTTATCGCCTGACACTAAACTCAACGTCCACATTACAAATATTAATTAATAAAATATTCAGAATTTAGTCAGTTTTAGTTTGGATACTCACAGAGTTGGTAAAGAACTTAGGCCGTAGAAGGCGAAAGGGCCGATGTATGCTATCTGGTTTCCGTCAAGCTGTCTGGAATAAATTCAATAAAAGATTCATTATGATCTGCAACCACTTCAATATCAATAAAAATACTTTAATTCAATAAAAGGTTAATTACTATCCAAGACCATATCAATATCTATAACATTACTTGTTATTTACAATAATCTTGATTTTGTAAAATTATACAACATTGCATATGATAACAACGGTGTTCACTTTCAATGAATATATTAGATCAGGGTAATCTATATCCATAAAAATGTTTGATACGGATAGATTCATCTGCTTTATATTCCTAAAACGTTCAGATCTGAATTTTATGTAATTTTTAGACGTTAAGATATGATATTGCCTTTTCTGAAGAGATCATCGGGAAGGACTGAAATCTTCAAGAGGAATTTCATAATGACCTTCCAGTCGCTTTCTGCTCATATTCCCTCGCGTAGTACAATATGTGTTATGACAACAAAGGTAAACTTAAATAGGCTTGATTACCTGTGTGTGTGTGTGTGTGAGTGTCAGAGAGAGAGAGAGAGAGAGAGAGAGAGAGAGAGAGAGAGAGAGAGAGAGAGAGACTACACTCTTGAGAATGGATGGCATCACATTGATAATCCTATCCTTGCTGAAAAGGAGGAGAACTTTTCTGTATATAAAATGAAAATGAGAAGGTAATTATCAATACTATATTGTCGAAGTTTTTAAAATCAGCTTTCAAGAAAAGCTTAAAACTCAAATAACACCGAAAAGTTTCAACCCAAAGCTAGTGAACCGCAGAATAAGGAAGACTAATCTCACCTGAGAAGCAACACGCTGAAATTTGCCTTAAAATGGAAATTGGAAAAATAACAGATCCAAGTAAGCTGATACCGACATAAAAAGTATATAGTTCCAATGCCGTTGAAAGTGAGTGAAGTGAGAGAACTGAAAACGAACCGAAAGTGCCAAGGTTCCGATGGTCTCCTAAGCTGATTACAGAAATTGGATGAAATCAAATAAAGCAATCGGGAAGGGAAATGAGGTCACATCGAGCCGGGAATCATGCCTTAGTATGGAAATGAGATGTTAACATAAAAGACAGATGTTCTTAAAAACTGACAATACAAAAATGGGAATGTTTTTGTGATGAGAGAAAATTAGTTTTTAATAAGTGATTTCTGAAACTGTAAAAAAGGATAAAATGATGATAAAATAAGTAATTAAAATATGATAAAAAAGAGAGACTTTGCCGAAATAAAACGAAATTTTACACATTGAATACATATTACTCCCCAACCCCACAAAAACAATTATCGCTGAAAGTAAAGAAAGAATGAAAGAAAGAAAGAAAAAGACTACTGTGTAACAGTTTGACCACGCAACAATAAAATACGACACGTATGTTTAGTTTAAAATGCCTAAGCATGCTTCACCGAATTGATAATGCCCAAGTCTGTACAGGAATCGTTTCGTATCTTTCACCCGTTAGCAATGAATAAGAAGAGCAGTGAAGCGCCAGTTTACGAAAAGACATATTCACGACAATATGATACAATGACTTTGTGAAAAAGAAGAGAGTATGCTTTGAATTGAGACGACATATATATATATATATATATATATATATATATATATATATATATATATATATATATATATAGTATGTATGTAGTATATATACATATGTATATATATATATATAATATATATATATATATATATATATATATATATATATATATATATATATAATAGATATATATATATATATATATATATATATATATATATATCTGTATATATATATATATATATATACATACACACATATATATATATATATATATATATATATATATATATATATATACTATATATATATAGCACATATCCACACGTGAAAAATAAGAGACAGGGTGTAGGTCCTGACCGGTTTCGGCTTTATTTTCAAGCCATTGACAAAGGATTGATACATAGTATTAGAATTCACGAGTATATATACTACAAAGACAGTACTGACGAACATACACACAACCGTTTGAGACTGCAGATCCACCCACAGGCAGGTGTCAAGGTAGGAGTGGCTTTCAAAAATTA
>NC_087213.1:82446267-82448767 GCF_015104395.2 Macrobrachium nipponense | reverse complement strand
GTTGGTGTTGAATTCTTTTTGTTTATCATAATATCGAACCTGAAGCGGACCTCTCTCGGTTCGTAACACAGGGCCGCCCTCAAGAAGAAAAGGAAGAATTCTACAGAGATCTACAAGAAGTAAAAGATTCTGTCCCATATGTAGAGAATACATTAATAATTGGAGATATGAATGGACATATTGGGCAAGACAGGACAGGCATAGAGAACATATTGGGAGCATTTAGCATTGGAGACAGAAATAGAGAAGGAGAAAACATAATTGATTTTTGCATACTAAACCAGATGTCCATTATGAACTCTTTCTATAATCATAGAGACAGCAACAAGTGGACGTGGTACCGATGGAACTCGGCTTTAGGAGCATATACTGAAAAATCAATGATTGATTTGGCAATAACAAATAACAAAAATATGGTCAGAGATGTAAAAAGCATCCCCTCTGTGTCATTCGATTCAGATCACAGGCTTCTCTTAAAGATGACGAAACCCGAACCGATTAAAAGCCAAGTGAGAGATAGATTTATTTTAGAGAATATGAGAGAAGAGGAGTGCTTAGTTAGGTATCAAAACGAAATAAGTAGAGCTAAACAAATGCAACAGGAGAGCAATGACCCAAATAAAAAATGGAGACACTTCAAAATGGCTGTAGTGGGTGCTGCTAATAATACAGTGCAGAAGAAAAGGGTTTGAGGTAGGAGGAAAAAAACAAACTGCTTGGTGGACTCCCACACTAAAGGCCGCTGTTGCAAACAAAATGCAACTCTTCAGAAAATCGATGAAAACTTTAAACTTGGAAGATCACAATAACTATAAAGAAGCCTCGAGAGAAACAGAAAGAATAAAAGCTCAAACAAAAAGGGAAATATGGGAAAGAATGGGAGATGATCTCGGAAATTATCTCCAAGGTACCAGAAAACTCATATATAGCACTGCCAAAAACTACAGAAAGGGAAGCCAACCACCCACTTACATAATCAAAGACCCTATAGATGGGACAACTTTAACCGAACCCCGAGAAATTGAATTAGGATGGAAGCATCACTTTGAAACACTACTAAACAACGAAAACAATGACCTTGAAGAGCATGTAGAATTTGATGTGGTTGGCGATGCAGAACCTGACATAACAACACTGGAGGTAAAAATGCCCTCAAGAGGATGAGAAATGGTAAGGCCCCTGGAGTGGATACAATACCTGCAGAGCTCCCTAAAAACATGGGGGAGGATGGAGTCATCTGGCAACTAGAGCTAATAGACATACTCTGGAATGGGCAAATGCCACCTGAAGACTGGAGAAGAGATCTAATATGCCCAAGCTATAAAAAAGGTGACAAGACAAATTGCAGCAATTATAGAGGAATATCCCTAATGTCACATGCTTTTAAAGTATATGAAAGAATACTTGAAACTAGATTGAGAGGATATGTTGAACCAAAGCTGGGTGAATGGCAAAACGGTTTTCGACCAGGAAGAGGGACAACTGATATGATTTTCTCCCTCAAGATGGTATTTGAGAAGAGCTGGAATGGGACAAGGGACAGATAATATTGCTATTATAGATCTAGAAAAGGCTTTTGATAGAGTACCAAGAATGAAAATATGGGATGCCCTAAAAGACCCTTACTATGGAATCCCTGAGAAACTTATGAGAGCAATTTATAACATCTATCAAAATATCAGATCCAGAGTAAAAACAAATCAAGAGAATGAAGACAGGTTTGAAATTAAATCAGGAGTAAGACAGGGCAAAGTCCTTTCTCCACTTCTTTTTATATTGTTTCTAGATAAATGTATGAGGATGAAGCTGCAGATATGACCATCAACCTTATGTATGCAGATGACCATGCAATGATAGCCCCCAGCGCAGAATCTCTCCAAGAAAGCGTCAACAACTGGAACGCGATCTTAACAGCTAATGGAATGCGGATCAACAGGAATAAGACAGAGATCATGCACCTATCACGAACACCAAGTAACATAGATGTAGAATTAGAAGGTCAGACATTGCAACAGTGTAGAAATTTCAAATACTAAGGAGTAGAGTTTAGTGACCAAAACGATTCAAAACTAGAAATAACTACCCGAATACAGAAATTCAGTAACAATATGTATCTGCTCTACCCACTAATGAAAGACAGAAATATACCTCGCAATGTGAAAACCATATTATACCTCTCTATTTTAATACCAATATTGACTTACGGCCATGAATCATGGACATTAACATCAAGAACTAGAGGCCAACTTCGAGCAGCTGAAATGAAAGCCCTGAGACTCAAAAGGTGTAACAAGACTGGATAGGCTACGAAATGAAGACATTAGAAAAGAACTGGGAATGGAGGGGATACTAGATTTTGTGGAGAGAGGACAGCTTAGATGGTTTGGACACAAAAGAATGGAGGAGGAGGATATCCTATAAGGTTTTTGGAATGGACACCGGAAGGAAGGAGACCGGTAGGAAGATCAAATATGAGATGGCTACAAAACATAGAGAGAGG
>NC_087213.1:82440948-82445767 GCF_015104395.2 Macrobrachium nipponense | reverse complement strand
TTTGCCAAATCCCTGATTAACATCCAACAAAAGAGAATCCACAAGGACACAGGATTGTACGAAATCCCATGCCTGGACTGTGACCAATCTTACATCGGTTTTACAGGCAAATCACTCCCCCAGAGATTAATACAACATGAACGGTCAGTTATGTATGGTCAACAGATCTCAGTTATTTTTAAATTTATAACAGCAAATGTTGATACAAAAGCCAAGTAATTGAGTCGGCCTTGATTAAACAAAGACATGTAATGAACATCTCCAAGAACGCCTGGGATTCAGATGTCATTGATTAAAGAATTATCAGAGGGGTGACCTAAAAACAGCTTATCTGTGGATGGATCTCTTGGTATAAATGCCGCCTTTTCTTTAACTGTTTTCATTTTTACTTACCTGAAGAGAGAGACAGGAGTCTCTGAAATATAGTACTTTCTATATTTCGAATTCTGTTGTAACAGAAATTTTTTAAGTCATATATATATATATATATATATATATATATATATATATATATAAAGAGATAGATAGAGAGAGAGAGAGAGAGAGAGAGAGAGAGAGAGAGAGAGAGAGAGAGAGAGAGATTTACTGGTCACTTTTACTCTTCAGATTACACCTAGACTTTTTCCGGTAGATGTCTGCCCGCCCCCCCCCCCCCCCCCCCTCTCACACCCCACCCAAGAAATTATAAATGGCTGGTTTTTTTTGGTTAGTTATGTTTACTTTGTTAATATCAGTACTTATTTTCAACACAAAGAACGACCTTTTGGAATACGTAGCACTCAGGTTGGTAGGGAAGGTAAGGGTAAATAAATTTATGTTGATTCATTTACGCCTCAGGGGGTTCAGCGCTGTACAGTGGGTGAGAGTGAAACAGCCCGTCCCCTGTATGCAGCGATGCTGAGGAACATGATAGGTGTTAAGTATTAGCCCTCGAAATGCTCCCATTAATCAGAATTCTTATTCGTAATGTAGATTTTAGGCATAGTCTCTGGATTATAATTAATGGATACCTGACCTCTTGGTAATTCATTAGAATAGATCTTTTGAGCCGATTACTCGTCTCATCTAGAGTGATTGAAAGGCGTCGGAAATTTTCAAAGCAATACAAGAGAATGAAGCCCGTTATATGAAAAAAGTTTGGCACAAACATCAACTTTTTTCACAAAATGTTACGATGTTTTCTCTGAAGTATGTGTAATGACTTGCAAATACCAAAACGTGTCGTCAGATTTCGATGCGGAAAAAAAACTTTTACTCCACTCCGCAGTTTCCGAGTCAGGTTTACTGGTTTCTAACATCATCGGCTGTCATACAAATATAAAAGACTGTATGTATGTGTATATACTAATTTTGTATATTTTTATTTTTGATGATAAATTTCAGCTGATGCTGTTATGAACTAGAAGACTTGAGTACGAAACTGTGGGGTGGAGTAAACGTTTTCGCCCGTATTACCGTTTCGTTCATACTGCTGTATATGGCATGCAGTGTATATCACACTAACTTGGAATTGCATGACAGTTTGATCGAAATTGGGACGATACGTTTTGTCATTTGCAAGACATTACACGTACTTTATGGAAAACATCGGAACTTTTTATGAAAAGGGCTAATGTGGGCGGCAAAGTTTTTATTCATATCACGGGCTTCATTCTCGTGTATCGCTTTGAAAATTTCCGACGTCTTTCAATCACTCGAGCTGAGACGAACAGCCGGCTCAATTGGGGCCTTTGAAAGTTCCTCATTCAATGTTCCTTTTCATTAAGGTTTCATTGATTCGTTTCGGCTGTAAAACCAGTGTTCTCAAACCTTGATCTGTATAATGCTGCTTGAAAACTGGGTTCCACAATTTTGGGATTTGAGTTCCTACATTAGGGTACATAGAAATTATGCCTTCCTTGATTAATTCAGTGCATTTAGTTATTTATTTTTTGTGTTTCGGAACTGTATTAACGTGCTTTCTGTTATATTATATATTTTGTTCATTCAGTTTTCGTATGACTATACATTATGATGACCCCATTTACACTGGCGAAGAACATAAGCAATGCGATTACTGCATGCACACGCACTCATGCCGGTATTTTCTGGGAGGAGCATATAAATCTGGACTCTCTTTTCACCCTTTCTTGGTGGGTGAGCAACTATTCGCTTAAAACTTGGGGTTTTACTTTTCGCCCACAGAAATGCGTAGTACCATCACGCACGCACTCACGCGTTAAAATGATTTCTTTTGCATTCGCCACAGTCTTTCATAAGCGCAGATGTATATCGGCTGGATAAGAAAAGATGAAATAAGTAAAAAATAAATTATTATTCCGTATAAGCAGACATTTCTTTGAAATCTGGATGATCTCACCCAGACATAGTATCAAAGTTCATACTTTGTGTGAGATTTCATTTTAATCTACGCAGGACTAAAAATATATTCCCGTCCGATATATAGTTTACCTAATATTTTTTTTCTTTTTTTTATTGCAAGTCTTGTTTTAATATGTTTGTGTGTGTGTGTTTTTTTTTTAAGATCCTTCCCACTATACAGTAAAAGTACGTCAGATGAACGTCTTCTCTTTCCAGCTTTCCAGTGCTCCCACGAAGTGCCAGAATGTCTTTGCCACCACCTCGATGCCAACTGCTCCGGATTAGGCCTCCGCTACTTCCCTGATATCGAGATCAACATCAACCGGTTGTGAGTACCTCCACATTTTTTTTTATTTGCCCCTGCTTAAAAGTGAGTTACGCTTGTTGAGTTTTTCTTTAGTATTTTAGGAATGGGTTATATTTTCCACCACCTATGCACCACCTGAAGAAAGATGCTTTATAAAAAAAAAAAAAATGCATATGGTTCAGTGGTGCGAAAATTTATTGTTGTTTTCCGAGATAAATTAAACAAATAAAAAAAAAAAAAAAAATATATATATATATATATATATATATAATATATATATATATATATATAATGTGTGTGTGTGTGTGTGTGTGCATGTATGTGTATGTATAGACACATGTTAACATGAATGAAGTTGGTATTTTGCAAGACATTTTTATTGTTTTGCAATACTTTATGTATATATAGTATATATATATATATATATATATATATATATATATATATATATATATATATATATACATATGTGTGTGTGTGTGTGCATGTATGTGTATGTATAGACACATGTTAACATGAATGAAGTTGGTATTTTGCAAGACATTTTTATTGTTTTGCAATACTTTATGTATATATATGTATATATATATATATATATATATATATATATATATATATATATATATATTAGTGTTTGTATGGGCTCCTTTTACTAGATGGAATTCTGTTGTGACAGAACATTTTTATCAGTCATATATATATATATATATATATATATATATATATATATATATATATATATATATATATATATAGGTAGATATATATATATATATATATATATATATATATATATATATATATACTATATATATATATATATATATATATATATATATATATATATATATATATATATATATATACTATATATATATATATATGTTTCATAAACTTGGGCATAATGCACACTTGCGGGCAGAGAGACTGGGCACGTGACTCATGGAATCTGGAAAAGAATCCTAGATTAAACAAGATAAAAGAAAAAATGACTTCTTGCTTTGATTAAGGCTGATTAATTCTCTAACATTGGGGGAAGGAAACTCTAATGCTTCACTGAGGTATGCACTGAAAGCTTGGTCTTTAACAAGTCACAAAGGGAAGCACGTGGCCCGATGAGGACAAAGGGCTTTTGATGTAGAAGGGGTAAAAATGAGAATTGAAAATGAAATTAGCAAGAGTCGTATGGTAGTAAAAGGTGCTGGGTTGAGGTTTACACTTTTAGACGTACCTGGATGCAATATTCAGTGTATCTTTGTGGAAGAGTGCGTCCTGACTCTGTTCAGGTCTGGGGTTCGTGCCCACCAGTACGCCGAGCCGATAGGCTTAAGTCTGGGAGCCTGGCCGGCTGGACATCAGTCCTGGATCACAGACTGCAGTCGACTGAGGGAGATCCTGGTTGTTTTTGAATCACGGGGCTTCCAAATACCGCCTCGGGCATCGCCTGAAAAGTGATAAACACAACGCCAGCAAATTGGGAAGGAAAATAGGTCTTATTGTAGAAGTCCCTAAAATCCATCTCGAAGCCTAGCTACTCTTGTGACTTGCCTCTCTTACCCTAAGCTTCCGTCAGACCGGAAATACCTCCCTACGACATGCCCTCTCTCCCAACAACAGTTGCTTCAGGAGAAGGCATGGCTGCTTCTTTTATAACTAATATCACTAAAACTCTGCTGGGAAGGCGAGGCGTTCTATAAACGTAGCAGCTCCCCCTGTTAAGAAGGCATTCACTCCCTTTCGGGCGTGAAGGTCTTGGCTTAAATAAGTTGATCGCCTCGACTACCCAGTTCTCTTACTCTAACTTGAAGTTTTTAGAGCAGCGATACGGCTTACTACAATGGCCTACCTAACTTATAGGTGGAGATGCTAAGTGTACTAACTTAATGGAGTAATATAGTCTAGCCTAAGTAATAACTACGGGTTGTCTTGTGACGACAGTCTACTCTACCCCTAGATAAGGTTACTTGAAAATTCTACTTGCTACTAACCTAATGCCCTGGTACTAAATCATCCATTAAAGCCTCTGGAACGTAGTTCAGATCAGGGGTCCAGGCCCTTAGATGATGAAGACTGCTTTTGTAGTTTTGGCTGTGGGCTCTGAAGGAGTTTTTTTCTGCCAAACCAGATGTACTTTTGGTAATCATTTTGTTA
>NC_087213.1:82420948-82433448 GCF_015104395.2 Macrobrachium nipponense | reverse complement strand
TGTGTGTGTGTGGCCTGCAGCTGCACAGACCCATGAAACACACGCTGTAGAAAAGCGTCATAGATTCTTTCACATGTCGGCAGCACATGACAGTGGTGTTTATGGTGTTTCAGTATGTCAGTCAGTCACTGGTCAATTAAAGAAGAATGAACCCTAGACATACATCTGTCAAATTTTGACATAAATATTCTAAAAAATAATAACGAACGTTTTCCAATTAACACCAGTGACATAAAACACTATAATGTGCCAAATAACTCGGATATATCATATAATCACTGAACTAATTCCTAACTAAAACCTGTGAGGTAACCTCATAAGATCGCAAAATAAATAAACATATTAATGATATATATAAAAAAGACCAACTATAGCCCCATAAAGAAATGATTAAATTCTCCAATAATATAAAAAAAAATACTCACCAACCCCAAACACAATTAGCACAAACCACCTAAACAATAGGAAAATTAGAAATTACAAAAAAACTCTACGGACTTCTGTCTTTACATTTCAAGCTCACCATTACTCAAACGTAAAAAAAAAAAAGAAAATGGCCCCTGGAAAAAAGAGTATATAACAAAATCAGCCCAAATTATCACTAAAATGTTCTCTCAAACTCTGATATTTCATAACCCACAAAATCCGTAAGAACCCAAACATATCCCCTTATTATGCTGAAGCAACTAAGAAGAGAGAGAGAATAAAAATGGATAAGGCCCCAAATTATGAAAAATAACAACCCATTCCAGTATTAACCATCAGGAACACGCTATCCCCCAATTCCAACATTGCGTCGACTGAATGTACATACTTGACTCGGCAACTTCTCAAGGTTATGAGCCCCCCCCCCCCCCCCCCCCAAAAAAAAAACAAAAAAAAAAAAAAAGGAGACATATATGCCATTCTCTACCCCTGGCAACTAATGACTCATAACTGTTGCAAATGTTATGCTTCTGTAGAATGTTCGAGTGTATGTTTTCTTACCTGCTTCTTTCTTCTTGATGATTCATTCTGCGGTCTGTTTTTATGTTTGACTTTATGCTTCAACTTAAATGTTAGTTCTGGATTAATATTATTATTAGTCTTTAGTCTCTCAGGAGAAGTTTGAATGAGACGAACGGCAAAGTTCCTTTCTTTACTATTGCAAACAATACAAGTTACAACTCTGAGTTTACAAATGGAAAATCTAGTTCGGACCACAGGCAAAGTTTTTGCTTCTTTACTGTATGACGGCAGCTGGTCCTCTGTCTCGTTCTTCTGGGATTCTGAAAATCAGCTACCCCCGGATCGAATTTTGCCAAACCTCCTAAGGTGGTGTAGGTTCTAGTTCTCCGCCCAAATGGATTCTTCATTCGTGGAGTGGATCCTTTCTTATCTTTCCCCATCCCCTTTTAGGTGGGGTTAACATGTTAGTTCCTCCTCTTCCAGGCGGAGTCAGTTAATTTAACATGTTAATACCTCCTCCTGGAGGTGGAGCTTCATTATCGATAGAAGCTAAGTAAGTCTGGTGCGAGGTCGAAGGGCAAAGATTTGATGGCGGTCTTAAGATTTCCATTGCAACGGTGTTATGGCCCAACGTCCCGTGACTAAGGTTTTGTTATCTCTAGGCTTGATGCTTGTTGATCAAATTTTGACTCACACACCAAAGCTCAATTCTCTCTCTCTCTCTCTCTCTCTCTCTCTCTCTCTCTCTCTCTCTCTCTCTCTCTCTCATTATTTTCACTTATACTCTGCTTATTTTCTCTCTCTCTGTTTTTACGCTACCCTATCTACTATTATTTCTTATAGCTATCATTACACAAAATTGCCCAAAATACCGCAAAAAAAAACAAAAACAAAAAAACCGAAAGCCAAATATTGAAAATACTCTGACTCATCGCAAATGCGCAAAAAACTAAATCATAACTATAAGCCAGGACCAAAACCATGTAATGTGCAAACAGAATAAAAAACTGTTATATTGTCAACTTAGACATATGCAACAACTCAGAAAAAACCTGCATACAGACATATCTGCAGCAAACACCCAAACACTGAAACATTATCAGCGCATCAGTCTTCAAAAAAAGAACAGCCACATAATGCAGGACATGTTTCCTCAAATCTTAAGAACTGAAATATCTCAGCTCAACCACAGAAAATGCAAATATAAACCAAACTTAGGCAGAAGACTAGCCAAATAAGAGTCCTGAAAATACACTGTCAACCATCAGTAGACAAAGACATGTCATCAATCACCAAATTAATTAAAGACATTTCCACCTCCGGTATTTATATACAATTTGCAGACACAGTACTCACAACAGCTTTCCGCTGACCTCAACTAGTACTAAAAAGAAAATGTCTGTCTCGAGGACTAATCAATCAATATACTTGGTCAAAAATAACATCATCAGCTAAAACAGCATTATAGATATAACTCACTTGCCACTAGGGGAAATTCACACTCAAACTTGTGACTCGGCACAAAAAAAAATAACAATAATAGTGTAAAAAACCACCCACATTATCACCATAATATTAATACCACCCAGGCAATAAAACTATTCCCCTCCATTTCACTAATACCCACATTTGGAATAAAACCAAGTACCCAAAAAATCGTTATACCTCCAAGCAGGGTAATCAAAAATACTCTGACCCCCAAAATAATGCACTCAAAGCATTAAGCTGATACACTTGAAAGTATTACCATATACCCTCTCTCACAAAGGTTTCCATTGGCACCAAACAAAATCATAATGCTTTCAAATAACTGAATCCATAGGCTTAAAATTTGGAGCATCTCCAACAAAACAAAATACCACATGGCCAAAACATAATACCCCTAGTGCTCCTTGTGATCGGACTCTAAAAATTGTAAAATCTCGGTTTAGTATAACTCCTGAAAAGGGCAAAAACTGCAAAAATAAAAATATCAATACTCCCCCAAACAAATTGCCAATGAATTTTAGAAAAAATCATCAGTGTGCCATAACAGTAGGGAAAAAGAGCCCATTCCGGCTCAACATTAACACCCGACTCCTAATTCAGATCACAGGTGATAAACCCCACACATGTTGACCATTAACCCTTACGCCGAAGCGGTAAAAAAGAAATTGTCTCCCGTGTGCCGGAGGTGTTTCAGAGTGAGCGAGGAAGCGGAAAAAATATTATTTTCAAAAAATCACAGTGCGCTTAGTTTTCAAGATTAAGAGTTTATTATTGGCTCCTCTTTTTTTCATTGGCTGAAGTTTAGTATGCAACCATCAGAAATGAAAAAAAATTATCATTATCATATATAAATAATGCGATATATGATAGCGCAAAAACGAAATTTCATATATAATTGTATTCAAATCGCGCTGTGCGCAAAACGGTTAAAGGTAACAAGTTACTTTTTATTTCGTTGTAATGTACACTAAATTGCAATCATTTTGGTATATAACACATTGTAAAACGATAAAAGCAACACAGAGAAAATATTATCACAAAATAATGCATGAATTCGTAACGCACGGACGTAAACAAATATTTTTTTCAAAAATTCACCATAAATCTAAATATTGTCCTAGAGACTTCCAATTTCTTTCAAAATGAAGACAAATGATTGAATATTACTATACTGTAAGAGTATTAGCTTACAATTGCAGTTTTCGACCATATCTGACGTGTTAAAGTTGACCAAATGTCAAATTTTTTTATATACATATTTTTTATATGCAATTATTTCGGAAATAAGAAAAGCTACAACCTTCAAATATTTTTCGTTTTATTCTACATAAAATTGCGCACATTTTCATATATAAAACTCTACGAAATGCCTAATATGAAACGGAGCAAATATTCCGAGAATAGTTCGTAACGCATTTCGGAGATTTGTGGCGGGAGAAGTTCCGCGGCGCGGGATTGGAAAAGAAGGAAAGTTTTTTTTTTTAAATTCACCATAAATCTAAATATTTTGCTAGAGACTTCGAATTTGTTTCAAGATGAAGATAAATGACTGAATATTACTAGACTGTAAGAGTTTTAGCTTACAATTGCGTTTTTCGACCATTTCGGTAGAGTCAAAGTTGACCGAATGTGGTTTTTTTTTCTATTTATCGGGATTTATATGCAAATATTTCGAAAATGAGAAAAGCTACAACCCTTCAATTATATTGTATTCTACATGAAATTGCGCACATTTTCATATATAAAACTTTATGTAACGGCTAATTTAAAATGGCGCAAACATTACCACAATCGCACGTATTATTTTTTCGGAAGAGTTACCGGGAGAAGTAAATAAAATGTTATTTTTTTCATAAATTCACCATAAATTGAAATATTGTGCTAGAGACTTCTAATTTGTTACAAAATGAAGGAAAATGCTTGAATATTACTAGAATATAAGCGTTTTAGCTTACAATTGCTTTTTTTGACCATTTCGGTAGAGTCAAAGTTGACCAAAGGTTGAAATTTTGGCAATTATCGTTATTTATATGAAAATATCTAAAAACTGATAAAAGCTACAATCATGCGTTGTTTTTAGTTGTATTGTGCATGAAATTGCGCACATTTCCATATATAAAACTTTATATAACGACTAATTTTAAAATGGTGCAAACATTACCACAATCGCATGTATGATTTTTTTCGGAAGAGTTACCGCGCGGACGTAAGGAAAAAGTTTTTTCATAAATTCACCATAAATCGAAATATTGTGCTAGAGACTTCCAATTAAGTTAAATGATTGAATATTACTAAAATGTAAGAGTTTTAGCTTACAATTGCGTTTTTCGACCATTTCGGTAGTCAAAGTTGACCGAAGGTTGAAATTTTGGCAATTATCGTTATTATATGAAAATATCTCAAAATTTATAAAAGCTACAATCATGAGTATTTTATTGTTGTATTCTACATAAAAATGCGCACATTTTCATATATAATACTTCATGTAACGGCTAATTTACAATGGTACAAAAATTATGTCAAAGTGACGAAATAATTTCCGAGATGTGTCACAGATACTTTTTAGTGCGGCAAGAAAGAAATTCGCGCTTGCGCGCCTGCGTAACGATTGTAAACAAAAACAACACCTTGATCCGTGAACTCCCAGCATCCCCAAGGCGGCGTGATTCAAAAGATTTAGGCTGGTAGGCCTATAAGTATTTTTCCGCGAATTTTAAAAAAAACTTTTGTAAGTCGACGTAAAATAGCCAGTCGGCACACAGGAGACAAAAAATGCACGTAAAATAGTCCAGTCGGCGTAATAGGGGTAACAACTCCACGGGAAAACCACCAAATATTTCGCTCTAGTTCAGAAAAGAACCCCAAAATGGCTCATGAAGAACCTTTAGGAATAGGAGAACCATGGTTTCACTCGACCCCTTAAAAATACCCAACCCCATTTTGGCTCAAGATATACTCTACGGATGAAAAAAACCTCCATTTCACATAAATATGAATATGAGTAAAAAAATTTTTAGTCCCTTAACCTAGCCTAACACAATCTAACCTAACCCACTAAGTGGAAAAATTCCAAGTCCCTTAACCTAACCTAACCCAACCTAACCTAACCTAATTTAATCCAACCTAACCCACTGAGTGAAAACATTCTGTCCCTTAACCTAACCTAACCCAACGTAACCTAACCTAACCCACTGAGTGAAAAAATTCTAAGTCTCTTAACCTAACCTAACCCAACCCAACCTAACCCAACCCAACCTATTGACTCAAGATATACTCTACAGATGAAAAAAAAACCCATTTCACACAAATATGAATATGATGAAAAAAAATTGTAGTCTCTTAACCTAACCTAACCCACGTGAAATACCCAACCTCATTTTGGCTCAAGATATACTCTTTGGACGAAAAACCGCCATTTCACATAAATATGAATATGAGGGAATATGAGTCCCTTAATCTAACACAACCTAACCAACATGAGTATTTGGAAAATAACCTAACCTAACCCACATGAGTGAATATATGAAGAGATGTGAATACAAGTAAAATAAATTATAAGTCCCTTAACCTGACTTCCTTTCTGACTCACTGCCAGGTGCGCAACATGTCATATCATGTGATAGTATGAATGCGAAAAGATTTCTAAACTCCATTCAAATTCAGATAAGCAAATGATAAGCACCCACAACAGTCACTGTTTTCTCCATGACTCACTGCCAGGTGCACAACATGTTATATCACATGACAGTATGAATGCGAAAAGGTTTCTAAACTCCATAAGCTAATATAATGAAACTCTATGGAAGGTTGAACAATAAAGAATGAGGCTAATAAAAACCAATTATGACCATTCACATATTTTTATTACATAAACCGGTACACATTAACAAGTGTCAGATTCACACGTTTCTCCCGAGACGCATTCAAAAACAATACCACCATGACTCCTTATCACCAATCTCGAACTGCTAAACATTTCACAATAAAAAACCACAATCTTCTAAATTCATTATCTTGTACCGCTTGATATTCGTCCTCTGCCTGTACCCCATGCAGAACAACCCCTCCTTTCCTGCTCATGGTAAGGAAGAGAAATAACGGGACTTAGAAGAACCGAACGCCTGCAAGGAATTAAATAAAAAATTATATGATGTATATTAACAACATCAAAAAACCTTATTACCTTTTATTTAGCAAATGTATGCAATCCTTAAGTTCCCATTATCAAATAAGTTCCCACCAGATTTATAATCTAGAAATGTATGAAGATGGACAGAAAAAGAAATATCACATGAGTCAATTTGCAAATAAATCAAAATGACATAAATCAAAAGGTTATATGGAAAAAAAGACATCTTTGACACAAATGTTCAAAATACAAGAGACAAGCCATACTTGGGCGTAAAAGTAAATATGCTAACCCATTCAACAAATTCACACACTTACTAAATGAAGGCCATCCTGGTCCTTTGCTGACTTCGTATAGTTCTCCATCTTAGTTATCTTGCTCTCTGGGGCAACCAGACACGGAGTTCAGAATTTTGCGCAAAAGGGTTATTGAAAATGCAAGGCTTACTCCAAAGGGTTCCCAATTTCTCGCACAATCAGGCACAGGGTTTGTCTGCAAAGAGATTGTATCCTAGGATAAGTACTAAGGCGAGGGAACACGTGGGCTAGTGTTACACACTACTTTCTTTCAATCAAAATTTTATAAACCACTCAGAGGGGATGGAAATGACAGGGAGTTTACAGAAGGAACTATTAAGTTGCTTGAATTAACTAGAAGTTTACTAGTATCACAAGGGGAGTAATCATAGTATTGAACCAAGATTGGGGGAGTGAGAAGCTAAACAAAAGATGGGGGAAGTTGCCTTGGAAGAATGGAAATGAAATACAAATAAAAGGCAAAACAATTCCCTGGCTGAACTGAAATTTACTCTCACAGTACCTGGAAATCCTGGGCTTGGTAGTCTTCTTATCTGCTGATATTTCTGTGCACTATGGAAGTATAACAATACTTGGGATTTTCCCAGAGGAGGCAGAGGGAGCAGAGAGGGGTGAAGTGGTGTCTGCAGGGTGAGGTAACAGGAGCTTCTGAGCTCTCCTAGCTTTGAGAGGTTCTAAGGGCGAGCCGCTGGGTTCCTGCTCCTTTTGAAATTTCTCCTGGTAAGCTCCACCCCAATCAGGATTTCCCTGCGTGGTTTAAATTCAGACAGCCAATGGGAGCAAAGATAGCTTTCTAGAGAATGGAGGCTTTCAGTTCAAAGGGGCAACTTGCATATAGACAAGGATGAATGAATCTTGTTATAAGAAATCTTAACTTTCCTTGGTCCTGGCTTAAAATCTTGAACACCTCCCCATTCTAAAGGTTTTTTCAACCCTAGATGGGTTGGAATGGACAAGACAAGCCAGAAACAAGGACTAATGACAAATATAAATAACTGAGCCTTGCATACTCCCTTGAGTGGACTTATAATATAAGCAATATTCATACTCTTCCAATAATAATATTCATGAAGTCTTACTCGACAGGCAGAGGATTAATCATTGATTTGAAAATTAAGTGCGATGTGACTAAAGACCAACAACTTGCTATATTCCAATAGAGAATACTCTTAAAATATAATGTCACACTGAGAATGACAAGGAATGGCAAATAATGATTAGATAAAAACTTAACCTACAGGGTGTGTTCATAGCCCTACGATTTTGTTAAGTGACTTTGTCTCGTAACAAAAAGACGCCTAACAGTATTATTTACATCATAGTAAATGTTAGTGCAAACTAACCAGGTAGAATTAATGAAATAATTCTCCTTAGAGAGGAAATAAGATTACACAAAATGTAAGTCTCACCAGAGACAATGGCAATTTCACAAAATATAGAGACTAGGAGGTAACACTAAATCAGAAATCAAATCAAAACAATGTATAAATGAGCCAGGCTTCGGAAATATTTCTAAAGCTATGGCAATTTTTGCTGGCTAAAATTTTCCCTAGTAAAATGGAATGCTAAGTGCCTAGAATTTTGGCACCTTTTAGGATAGTAGTTCATAATGAAGTACTAATTTATATAAGGCCAGAATAGCTGGCAGGTGTGGCTCTGCCTAAGCAGAGTATACAATGTACAATAAAAAATGCCTAAAGTCAGTAAAGAAAAGGAAACAGGAAAAAATCTAGGAAGGGAAGATCTAGACAGTACTAAAAAAAATAGAAAGTTACAAAAAGGTAAAAAGGAAGTAGAAGTAGCAGAATCTGGCACTCTCCTCTGGATAGAGAGGGTCAGAATTCTCTATAAGAGGGTGGTACTATGCCAGGCACTAGTGCGGAGAGACTATTGGCTCTTGTTGGGTTTTGAAGAACCTCTATGCCCTTTTCCCTTCTTCCTTCGCTCCGACTGCGACAACTGGGGCCCTGGCACTCGTCCCCGTGCCTATTGCTGCATGGCTCGGTTCCCTGAGTTCTTCAGCCAAATACGATTTGGCAGAGTCATTACTCCGGGACCGGTTAGCTGCTGATGGAGGGGGATTGGATGCGTTAATGGTATTCGGGATGGGCTTTGCACTGGCACTGAGGCCATTCCTGGCTTAGTGGAAGGACTCAAATGTGTCTCAACATCCATGAGGAACAGAGCCTTGCACTGCCTGGCACCTTCAAGTGGCATGGCTGTGCAGAGGTAGTTCTTGGCACAAGTCTGGAGCTCTGTGAGGCCGGGGGCCCTGATACGGTATAAAGGTAGGAGGAGACTTAAAATCTTGTCCTAGCAGGATATCATAACCTCCTGGTATATAGGTTGCTACTGCCATGGTACATATCTTAGAACAGTAAGGTCATGTGACTCTCAACCGGACAGTAGGCAAAGGCATCTTGATATGGTTGAGGCTCTCTATCCATAGTAATGGCAGAAACAGGAACTTTCTTGGGGCATCCCGCCCTGGCAGCAGTGTGCCCATGCACTTTGCATGAGTCACAGAAACCCTGGCTAAAATCAGGCCTGGGCCTGTTATTTCTGTTCCAATGGCCATTGTTATTATTAGAATGATTAGGCAGTCCATTCGGAGGAGTAGCGGTAGCTTGCTGAGGAGGATCCACCTTTGAGAGGCACTGCTCCCTGGCATGACCTGGTTTACGTGGAGGAACATTCGGCCACTGGGTAGGCTGAGAGGTGGCAGCAGGAGTAAGAGGAAGAGCAGGGTGTATTTTCTTTTATTAAAGAACTGCCCATTTACAGCACTCCAAAATAGTCTTATGGGCTTTGTCCACCAAGTGGATGGCAAGATCAGGGGGAGCAAAGGACAGGAAGTCCTCTAATTGAAAGAATTCTAAGACCTCCTCAACAGATGTTGCGTCGCAGGCCTTCGTCCACCTATGGAGTGTCAGTATCTTCTTGTCTATCCACTCTGTCCAGGTCCGGTTAGCTTCCTTGGGCATAGTCTTCCATTTCTGCCTCCACTGGTCTGGGGTCAACTCATAAGCCCCAAGGATTGCCTCTTGGACGAGGGCGAAATCTTGTCGCTCATTTAGGGGAAGGGCCTCAAATGCAATCTGCCCTTTGCCAGCAAGATGCTTGCCAAGGAGGAGGGCCACTTCCTGAGGGGTTGGATTGAAGTTCTCGAACACCTGCTCGACATGATCGAGCCAGATGTCAGGTTCGTTATCGTCCCAAGTCATAATGAGGGCGCCCATGCTGTGGCGGTGAGAGTGTGAAGAAGGGGGAACAGGGGGCGTGGCAATTGGGGTTTCCAGAGCGGCACTCTGGACTGGCATAGCCAATTGATGAGCCCTTTCTGCAACTTCTCTTCTCTCCTGGGCTTCTCTTTCTTTCTCCTTTTCGGCTGCTTGGAATGCTCTTTCAGCTGGTTCTCTTCTCTCTTGTGCTTCCTTCTCAGCTGCTTGGAATACTCTTTCAGCTGCTTCTTTGGTTCTTTCCTTCTCTTGGGCTTCTCCTTTCAGCTTGCTCTCCTCTCTTGTGCTTCTCTTCAGCTGCTTCTCTCCTCTTGTGCTCTCTCTCTTCCCCTGGCTGCCTGGTAGGCTCTTTCTGCAGCTTCCTTCATTTAATCAGTCACCCAATTAATCAGTTTTGTGCCCTCCAGCCCCATGACTCTTCCGGTTTCAGTGAAGGCCCTGGCCTCATCCAGTGCTGCGTAACTAGCCATCTCCTCAGCAGTAAAATGCTTGTAGTCTAGCCTGAGAATAATAGGATGGAAGGCAGTTGCAAAACTGCAAATGTCGTTAGGGGTATGCGGAATACTCAATACAGATACTTGGCAAGATGACCATAAAATCCCTGCACGGCAGAAAACTCACGCCATAAAATGCCTGTAATTTACAGTTCGGCGGAAACTTGATGCCAATAATGGATTTAGCAATAAATTTTGTAGACTCGGAATGTCAACGTGAGTATGGGTTTGTAAATAAAAAAAAAAGAATCTGGTCATAAATTTCACGGAACCTCAATGTGAAAAAGTCATGAAGTAGCAATTGAATTTCTTAAACGGGGAAACTCAATGCAAATACGGTTTTGTAAATAAAAAGAAAGAAGCTGGTCACGAATTTCACGGAACTCAACGTGAAAAAACAAGGCCCATGCAGGTAATAATATAAAATGTATATGGGGTCTCCCTTTTTTTTATATCGTCTCGAGGATGAAGACGAAAAGGGGATAAAAATTATTTTTCCTTTTTTACCAATGCAAATCCCTGGTCTATTTTACCCATTCAATCTAGCTATGCTCAGAATTCGTATTTTAAACGTAGCTCGTATACATTAAAGGGAAGAGGAAGAACCGTAATATAGATCTCTCACCGCTGCATAATACACCGCCTCCACACAAACCCCTAACATGTACTCTTTTTCACCCTAGCTCTTGCGAACCTAAGACACTCCAATTCCGCCAATTTAAAACCCCGGAGAATTAGGCCTTCACACAGGTGAGCTAGACAGAAAGCCTGAATCACAAGGATTTCAAGGCCGTGGAAAAGAAAGTTAGGCTATGGGTAACATGTGCCCTTGTTTGTAAAGCAAAAAATATTTGCCCTTATTTTCACTCTCTGCCCAGAAAAAAAAACGTTTAACTTTGATTTTCTTTATTCTAACATTAAGAATTTTACGCTAACACTTTTTTCTTTTTTCCTTTTTTTCTTATTGCCTCATCTATTCTTTTGTTAATAAAGAGGGCAATGGATAGGGTTGAAGTAGACAACACTTGGCCAGGGATTTAAATCCTATCTTGTTGAGACGTAAGCGGCTGCGAGCGCGAGAGAGAGAGAGAGAGAGAGAGAGAGAGAGAGAGAGAGAGAGAGAGAGAGAGAGAAAAGAGAGAGAGCAAGTTCTCAGACAATAACCAGCGCATTGCTTTACGTAAAAATACAGGAAATATCATTACAACACAAGATTCGCGATTAACTTGTAATTAACGAAATATGGCACTTATTTTCGTTTTGAATTTTACTCCCTAAATACCTCTATGCTTTCTGCAATAGCACATAAAAAGAAGCTAAGGTTAAAATTTCTCTCTCTCTAAGCTATCGGCATACACGTGGTCTATTTCCTATCGCTATAATGGCAGTCAGATTTTATGCCACTAACTAGAATTCCTAGTGCTACACAAATAACTAGAAAATAAAATTTACCTTTGCCCTGTCGTGGAGAATTGGGAACCTTGCTTTCGCTTGCTCATAAAAATATTAAAGGAATTCAGCTTTGTTTCTTTTGTGATACAAGTTTTAATGATCGCTACACGACTGGAAATGAACATGATTCTAGCATTAGGTCACCATTTTTGTTCTGAACTACTCGTTCACTCCTAAAAAAATGTAATCCAACACTAAAACACTGGGCCTTGAATGGAGGTACAAGAGATCAACAAAGAAAAGAGAAAAAAAAAACTATGGCAGAAGGCTGATATTACTGGGGAAGGAGGAATTTACATAAAAGCTGGACTTCAGTTTTAAATGCACTATATTTGCATTAATTTACACAGGTCCAGGAACTAATAAGGTGGTTGATTGTCGATCCACCGAAACACGTGGCTGGGGCAACCAGACACATAGTTCAGAATTTTGC
>NC_087213.1:82400948-82415948 GCF_015104395.2 Macrobrachium nipponense | reverse complement strand
TTATTTAAGTCAGTAATTATAAATTTGAGGTCATTCTTAAACATGTTACAGATACAAGGGTCTAAATGAAAAAGGCCACGACTAACATTGAAATTACAATGAAAAGTAAGTTGTATTAAAGCAGATTCTAAAAGATTTCGTGATAAGACATCTCTTGACCGTGCAATTACTGAACTATCAATCCAATTAATTCGGTGGTTGTTTTCACTTAAATGAATAAATAATGCATTAGATTTTTGCCCAGTTTTTACAGAGTATTTATGCTGGCTTAGCCTTACTTCTAAGCCCTTGCTGGACTGTCCGAGATAGAATGAGGGACAATCCATACATGGAATTTATATATTATGTTGTTGCTTTCTCTGGGGCCATTTTTATTAACATTCTTTTTAGTGTGTTTATTATAGGAAGAAACAAGGTTGACGTTAAAAGTTTTTAACAATGTTTAATGGTTTTAAATATCCGTTAAAATAAGGCAAACTGAGAATGTTCTTAGAATTTTCTTTCTGTGTGTTATTTTCAGTATAAAACTTTGTGTGGGCTTTATTATAACAAATGTCTAATATATGTGAAGGATAGCATAAATCTTTCCCTATTTTCTTATGTATTCAATTTCTTGATCCAAATATTGTGGACTGACAATTCGCAATGCTCGTAAAAACATAGAGGAAAAAATTGATATTTTTATATTAAGATGGTGGCCTGAGAAGAAATGAACATAAGTTAAGTTGTTAGTCGGTTTCCTATAAATACTGAATTTACATTGAAATGGTTCTCTATGTATCAAAACGTCTAAGAAAGGGAGGCAATTGTCTTTTTCTAATTCTAGAGTAAACTTAATCGATGGTACTGTTTATTTAATTTAGAGAGTAAATCATTTACATCAATACCGACAGGAAGAACAGCTAAACAATCATCAACGTAACGATACCACTTTACAGGAATATGAATGATATTAGGTAAGTAGCGTTTTTCGAAGAATTCCATATACAGGTTGAGAGCAATGGTGATAAAGGATTTCCCATTGCCATGCCAAAAATTTGTTGATAAAATTCACCATTGAATATAAACTTACAATCACAAATGCACAAACTCGTGAGTGAAATAATGTGACTTATAGGTAGAGGTAATTCATGCTGAGTTAGTTCATTGCTAAGATATTCTAAAATAGAGTCTATAGGGACTTTAGTAAAAAGAGAACATACGTCAAAACTAACGAATCTATCTGTAGGCAAAGAGCAATTTTGTATAATTTATCAACTAAATCTAGAGAATTATATATATGAGAATCGGAGATGGTTCCAAGTAACGGGGACAAGATCTTAGTGATATATTTCGAGAGTTTATATGAAATTGAACCAACAGTACTGATAATAGGCCGCATAGGGTTATTTTCTTGTGCGTTTTGACTAATCCAATATAAGTAAGGTAGCGAAGGAGAATTGACTGACAATTTGCCTAGTAGTTCTGTTTTATCTTTAAGATACTTTTCACTATGTTATTGAAGTTTTTTATGACTTGATCAAGAGGATTTTTTTGTTAGTTTTTTATAAGTCACATCATCATCCAGTAGTGCTTGCATACGTGATATGTAGTCAGCTTTATCTAAAATTACTATACTATTTGACTTATCAGCTTTGTGATGTGGATAGTATTGTCATTTTTAAGATCGGTCAAACTTTTCTTATAGCGAGCAGGGAAGTTACTTTCATGCTTAACATTGGCAGCTCCGTAAACAATACCTTTAATCATGTCGACATGATTTTGAGGAAGATCACAATATTTTTCAAATTTACTTAGGGATGACAACAATCATTAAAGCAGAAGGTCTACTTGTTGCAAAGAAAGATAAACCATATCCAAGCGCACTCACAACATTTTCACTTATTGTGAGTGCGCTTGGATATGGTTTATCTTTCTTTGCAACAAGTAGACCTTCTGCTTTAATGATTGGGTCATCCCTAAGTAAATTTGAAAAATATTGTGATCTTCCTCAAATCATGTCGACATGATTAAAGGTATTGTTTACGGAGCTGCCAATGTTAAGCATGAGAGTAACTTCCCTGCTCGCTATAAGAAAAGTTTGACCGATCTTAAAAAGGACAATACGATCCACATCACAAAAGCTGATAAGTCAAATAGTATAGTAATTTTAGATAAAGCTGACTACATATCACGTATGTAAGCCCTACTGGATGATGATGACTTATACTTAAAAAAACTAACAAAAAATCCTCTTGATCAAGTCATAAAAAACTTCAATAGCATAGTGAAAAGTATCCTTAAAGATAAAACAGAACTACTAGGCAAATTGTCAGTCAATTCTCCTTCGCTACCTTACTTATATGGATTAGTCAAAACGCACAAAGAAAATAACCCTATGCGACCTATTATCAGTACTGTTGGTTCAATTTCATATAAACTCTCGAAATATATCACTAAGATCTTGCCCCGTTACTTGGAACCATCTCCGATTCTCATATATATAATTCTCTAGATTTAGTTGATAAATTATACAAAATTGCTCTTTGCCCTACTGATAGATTCGTTAGTTTTGACGTATGTTCTCTTTTTACTAAAGTCCCTTATAGACTCTATTTTAGAATATCTTAGCAATGAACTAACTCAGCATGAATTACCTCTACCTATAAGTCACATTATTTCACTCACGAGTTTGTGCATTTGTGATTGTAAGTTTATATTCAATGGTGAATTTTATCAACAAATTTTTGTTTCGGCATGGCAATGGGAAATCCTTTATCACCATTGCTCTCAAACCTGTATATGGAATTCTTCGAAAAAACGCTACTTGCCTAATATCATTCATATTCCTGTAAAGTGGTATCGTTACGTGATGATTGTTTAGCTGTTCTTCCTGTCGGTATTGATGTAAATGATTTACTCTCTAAATTAAATAAACAGGTACCATCGTTTAAGTTTACTCTAGAATTAGAAAAAGACAATTGCCTCCCTTTCTTAGACGTTTTAATACATAGAGAACCATTTCAATGTAAATTCAGTATTTATAGGAAACGACTAACTACTTGTAACTTATGTTCATTTCTTCTCAGGCCACCATCTTAATATAAAAATATCAATTTTTTCCTCTATGTTTTTTTTACGAGCATTGCGAATTGTCAGTCCACAATATTTGGATCAAGAAATTGAATACATAAGAAAAATAGGGAAAGATTATGCTATCCTTCACATATATTAGACATTTGTTATAATAAAGCCCACAAAAAGTTTTATACTGAAATAACACACAGAAAGAAAATTCTAAGAAACATTCTCAGTTTTGCCTTATTTTAAACAGATTTGAAAACCATTAAACCATTGTTAAAAGCTTTTAATGTCAACCTTGTTTTTTTCCTATAATAACACACTAAAAAGAATGTTAATAAAATGGCCCAGAGAAAGCAACAACATAATATATAAAATTCCATGTATGGATTGTCCCTCATTCTATCTCGGACAGTCCAGCAAGGGCTTAGAAGTAAGGCTAAGCCAGCATAAATACTCTGTAAAAACTGGGCAAAAAATCTAATGCATTATTTATTCATTTAAGTGAAAACAACCACCGAATTAATTGGATTGACAGTTCAGTAATTGCACAGTCAAGAGATGTCTTATCACGAAATCTTTTAGAATCTGCTTTAATACAACTTACTTTTCATTGTAATTTCAATGTTAGTCGTTGCCTTTTTCATTTAGACCTTGTATCTGTAACATGTTTAAGAATGACCTTAAATATATAATTACTGACTTAAATAAAAATCAGTTGCCTTAGAGTTATTAAAAATTTTATTGTAATGTATGTCTGTCATGTTTGGGGAATATGGTTTTGTTACCAGGTTCCGTATAGCTGTCACCTATAATCCTTTAATTGTCTGGAGATTGTATCCAAGATGATTGTCTTAAACCTTTAATTGCACCCTTTGTTTATGCTTGTTTGGGAAGGTTTCTTATCTTCCAGGTGTGTCGGATTCTAGGCACTAATCCTTTATAATCCCTATCTGTCAGTTATACGAACCTTCTTGTATTGTCTTTTCTCGTATTTTTGTCAGTATCTGCTCAGTAAAGGGCTTTTAAGTCGAAAGATCTCGCAGACTCCTCGTTTATTTTCACTCGTGGCATTTATCTTTATATATATATATATATATATATATATATATATATATATATATATATATATATATATATATATAATATATATATATATATATATATATATATATATATATATATATATATATATATATCTATGTATATATATATATATATATATATATATATATATATATATATATATATATATATATATATCATTCGAGCTACAAATGTCCTTTATTATCTAATTCGCTCTACCTCGGAATTGATATATTTTCATATATGTACCGAAGGGGAATTTTTTAGTTGATAATAATTTCGTCCCCTCATGGGATCGAACCACCGTCAGTGGACGGGAAACGAAATCAGGAATGGCCAGTGACGTTATCCAGTCGGCCAACAGAGAGGCCGTTCCTGATTTCGTTCCCATCCACTGGTACGGTGGTTCGATCCCATGAGGGGACGAAATTATTATCAACTAAAAAATTCCCCTTCGGTACATATATGAAAATATATCAATTCCGAGGTAGAGCGAATTAGATATTAAAGGACATTTGTAGCTCGAATGATCTATATGAATCACGGTGATGTGATAATTATTCATATATATATATATATATATATATATATATATATATATATATATATATATATATATATATATATATATATATGATATATATATGATACAGCAGATCCCATTTGCCAGATTACCTTTAAGCTTAAAATACATATTAAAAAAGGACAGAAAACCTCATCAATTTGTCAAGGGTAAAATTAAATTCCAGTTCTATGCGTGTTTATGTTTACATGCTTATGTATGCATTTATATCTGGCAACACATCATGTAAATTTTGATGCTCAAAATATTATTTATGCCCAAACTTATCTTTGATGATTCCAGTGCGGGAGGTGGTGGTTAAATTAATTAAAGTGCTGTAGTGTCATGAGAGTTTATTACTCTGGCCCCATTCCCAAAGATGTAAGCGGCTTAGTATTGAATGGTGGTGGCCTAGGATCCCTTCCTTTCCCCTTGCAGAACTGGAATTTAATTTGACCCTTGACGAATTGATGAGTTTTTCTGTCCTTTTTTAATAGGTATTTAAAGCTTAAAGGTAATCTGCAAATGGGACCCGCTGTATCATTTTAACTTACATAATTAGGATTTTAGTTATGTTTTTTATCATTTTGAAGGTCTGGATTTTTTAGTGTTGGAAAACATTGCTCTTATGTAGTCATAGGTTCTTTGACAATTTGCGGAAGTTCTGACCATTTCCCTGGCCGTTTTGAATTGTTCCATGTTGATGAACAATGAACATCAAATACTAGAAGTGCTTCAAGTTCAAATCAGTTGCTACGAAATCGCTAAGTGTCCATCTAATTCTTTGCTAATAGCCATTTGATGTCAGCTATCCGTTTCAGCGTTTCTGATTAGAAGTAAATCTTTGAAGGTTCCTCTTGTCCATATCAGGGGACAGTCAGGTGAAACGATATATTCACTGACCGTGATGCTGACGAATCGTCACTAACATCGCGTCGCTGTAAATTGAAATCTCTCTCTCTCTCTCTCTCTCTCTCTCTCTCTCTCTCTCTCTCTCTCTCTCTCTCTCTCTCTCTTAGTTGGTAGCCAGTTATATGATGATAATAATAATCAAAGCTACTGTTATTACACAATTTTGTGGGTCAGAAAAATGTTAGTGATTTACCCGTCTCCCGTTATTATTTTTTCCCCTGCTATCAAGGGAAGGCTATTCTTGTCCCATCTCCAAACAATTTAAATTTGTTGCCGGAGGAGATCAAAGAAGTTGGTCTCTCATTATGCTTGAAAATACCTACTGACGACGTATTAGAGAAGGCCCAAAGGTATATTTAGGGTGACGGTCCATTTTCTCCTCATTTATTTTTAGTGCAGAAACCTCTCTTGGAGGCTCAAGTAAGTACATATCGGACAAAACGTAGCGAACAAACTCAGTAGTAATCAATTGCATACACACACGCACGCACACACATTTCACACACATTTTATATATATATATATATATATATATATAATATATATATATATATATATATAATAATATATATGTGTGTGTGTGTGTGTGTGCGTGTGTGTGTGTATGTAATTGATTACTACTGAGTTTGTTCGCTACGTTTTGTACGATATGTACTTACGCACACACGCACGCACAACAAACACGCACACCACACACACGCACATATATATATATATATATATATATATATATATATATATATATATATATATATATATATATATATATATATATATATATGTGTGTGTGTGTGTGTGTGTGTGTGTGTGCGTGTGTGCGTAAGTTACTATATCGTACAAACGTAGCGAACAAACTCAGTAGTAATCAATCATATATATGTATATATATATATATATATATATATATATATATATATATATATATATATATATATGTAGTGTGTGTGTGTGTGTGTGTGTGCTTGTGTGTGTAATTTTTATCATACCAAAATACAAAGTAATGCATCAGCACACGGTTATGATGATGGTTTACTGATAGAGCCGCAGCCCGGACCATTGAGATACAACGAACGAGATACCGACTGTAACCCTACTGGTATTTAGGAGTAGACTTGTAAACTGTGAAACTGACCGTCTGCCGAAAATATAAGGGTGGCTTACTTAACAAGCACCACTAATTGCTTGTTAGATTTTGGGTCTAGAGCCAATATATGAGATACCAGATGAAACTAATATATAATATATCTGCAGACTATTACTGATTATAGAATGACCGTCCGTGACAGACATTTTGGAGGGTGGGTTCCCCCTGACATACGACTGAAAGGGGGGGTTATTGAGATCTAGATCCAACTTAGGAGATACCGAGTAAAATTTACACTACAATAGCACTGCACTTCCTAGAATACTGTGATGGTAATGACAGACATTTTAGTGGGTGGTTACCCCCTGACAGACGCCCCACAACGAGTGGGGAGGGGGAGACAGGATCTGCATCCAACATTGGAGTTACCAAGTAAAATTTGTACTACAGTTGCCTGCACATCCTAGAATGCTGTGGTGGTAATGACAGACATTTTAGTGGTTGGTTACCCCCTGACAGACACCCCGCAATGTAAGAAATGCAAGATAAGTATTCTAGTTTTGATAGCGTCTTTGGTCGTTTTCTTTTCTTGCCTAAAGTTAGGGCACTGCAGCCATGTCGAGGTTCGTAGCCCAACGTGTCTTTACATAACTGAATTGTTCTTTAGTTGCTGTTGGTTCCTGTGGATGAAATGAAATTTTTATTGGATATGGGAGTTCGACTGATATTAAGACCAAAGTCCCATCATAAAGAGCCGTTTTAACACCCGCACATTCACAAAGAGATGATGTATCAATACAAATAATTACTGGAAACGGAAATGTGAATGAATTGTTCAGGATAGGCTATCTATAAACATTGAAACATTTTCACCCATTCTATTTCCCCTCCCGAAGTTGACGAACATACAACTTGGAGCTCCTGACTCCCAAATTAAGTTGGCCTATATCATGTCAGTTATCTAATAGTCCACTTATTTTCGGCTGCCTCACTCAAATTTATCTGTACGCTATCACCAAGTATCAGGTACCATATATATTCAGGGAAGACAATTTAAACTCAAATAAAAATTATATTTACGCAGTTTGATGTTTAAAGCCAGCTGAGAGTGTTGTCTCTTAATGACTTCCCGCGGGCACGCACCACAGGCAACCTATGTAATGTGTTTCAATACATTCTATCAGTGCTGGCTTTGCCGACCATTATTCAGGTAATTCTCATGTAATATTTTTACTTTAATTGTTCATTATATCCAGTAGACAGGCACTAACATCATATTATATCCTCACGTCTGTTCAATGTATTTATCATTGCTAATATGATTTATAATGCGTCTCCAACACAGTCATAAAAATCGGACAACCAAATGTGCAAATACGTCAGCTGTGTGCAAGGCATAGGGCGTCAATCACTGGAGTAGTGATCTCCCTGCCGAGAGTGACTTCGGAACGTCCAGCTCTTTGTACTATATTTAATATTATACCTTTTTCTTTTTTAATCTTTATTATTATTATTATTATTATTATTCTTATTATTATTATATTATTATTATTCGACCAAATTTCACAGAGAAAAATTACCTTACGAAAATAGGCCTAAGCACTCCAACCATTGTGGTCAAGGCCTAAGCATCTGTTCTTGGATTTAAGCAGTGTCAAGCATAAATGGTTCCTGTGTAAATACAAGACTTTCTTTGATACAGTAGCGAAGCACTAACTAAACAGTAATGTAGTACAATCACTAAACACTATCACTCACAATGCACTTACTCAGTAAGCACTCACACTTGCATACATTCACTATACACACACACACACACACACACACACACTTAACACACACTCACACACACTCACTTAACATACACTCACACTCAATAACACAAAACACTCTCAATACCCAACACTCCCTAGGCACTCACTATACAATAAATGCTCACTAAACACTTAAAACACTACATTCACTAAATACTCGTTATACTCCAAACATTCGGTAACATTCACCAAACACTCACTTAATCATAAACATTAATTAAACAATAAACACTCACTAAACCCCAAGCACTCATTAAATATTAAATGCTTACCAAACCCTAAATACTTATTAAATACTAAACAGTGAATGAACATCCATTCATTTAAACTCAATAAACACTTACACACTAAACATTTGCTAAACACTAACATTCACAAAACATTCACTAACCGCTCATTTAACATTCGCAAAACATTCACTAAAACCCGAAACACTCACTGAATACTCACACACTAAATATTCACTAAACACTACCATTCGGAAGACATTCACTAAACGCTCACTTAACATTCACAAAACATTCACTAAAACCCTAAAGACAAAACATTCACTGAATACTTACACAATAAACATTCAATTACATTCACAAAACATTCACTTAACCCTAAAGACTCAGTAAACATTCACTGAATACCGACACATTAAAGAGTCACTAAACCCTAAACATTCATTAAAAAAACATTCACTAAACGCCTACTCATAAACCCTAAGAATTTGCTAAACACTTACTCATTAAACATTAACTATAGAAAAAATTCACAGCCCCACTGATTTTTTATTTCTCTTGTTTCCTTTACATTAATGCTAGGTGATTATTTCTTTGGTCTAGTTTGCTCTTATATTTATTCATAATCTTCTTGAGAGAATGGAAATGTTCGAAATAACTTAGTGTGTGGAGAGATTGTTTAAAAAACAGAGATCCTCTGTGTCCTTCCTCAGCCAGGTGTATTATATCTGACGAATTTTACACCAGCAAAAAAAAAAAAAATCGACTATAGTAACAACAATATTCATTCATAAAACTGATAATACAAAAATGTATCCATGATTTCATAAGTTAATGAAATCAGTTGAAACCAAAAGAAGGTAGTCCCTTCTTCGATAAAATGAAACCGAGTAGGCTATAGCGCAATTTATTATGATCTGTACCCTGACTATAGCGTATATATTACATATGTATTACTACCTATTTAATGGGTGCGTATTACTCTATTTAACAAATGTTATGTACATAGACATTTTACACCAATAACTCTAGTAATGATAAAAACTTACATGCTACTTTACAGTGCCAAACTTCCAGCCACCGCTACATTAATTTTCATCTCGTAAACAAAGCTAAAGCGAGTACTATAATTGAAGTCGGTTGCTTACTTGACAAAATAATAATATGACCGAATTCTTATGGGCCTACAGATAACTGTTATTTATATGAAACAGATAATAATTTTTGTGTTAAATAAATACAAAGGATTTAGAAAGGATAAAAATATTTATTCATATCACGATAATGTATAATGCGGATCAATAGTAGCCTACTATACTAGTCTAGACATTAATTATCAGGGCTTGCCCTTCCCCCTGCCCACCTGTTAGGGTGTGTCAGGCAGGGGGAAACCACCCACTAAAATGTCTGTCATTACCATCACAGCATTCTAGGATATGAAGTGCTATTGGAGTACACATTTTAGTTGGTATCTCCAATGTTGAATGCAGTTCCTGTCTCCCACTCTCCCCCTCCCCCTCCCCACTTGTTGTGGGGTGTCTGTGAGCAGGTAACCACCCACTAAAATGTCTGTCATTACCACCACAGCATTCTAGGATGTGCAGTACTATTGTAGTACAAATTTTGCTTGGTATCTCCAATGTTGGATGCAAATCCTGTTTCCCCCTCCCCACTCGTTGTGGGGCGTCTGTCAGGGGGGTAACCACCCACTAAAATGTCTGTCATTACCACCACAGTATTCTAGGATGTGCAGTGCTATTGTAGTGTAAATATTACTAGGTACCTCCTTAGTTGGATCTAGATCCAATTAACGCCCCCTTTTCAGTGCGTATGTCAGGGGGAACCCACCCTCCAAAATGTCTGTCACTGGCCATTCTATAATCAGTAGAGTCTGCAGATATATTATATATTAGTTTCATCTGGTATCTCACATATTGGATCTAGATCAAAAATCTAACAAGCAATTAGTGGTGCTTGTTAAATAAGCCACCTATATATTTTCGGCAGACGGTCAGTTTCAGTTTACAAGTCTACTCCTAAATACCAGTAGGGGTTACAGTCGGTATCTCGTTCGTTGTATCTCAATGGTCCGGGCTGCGGGACTATGATGATGTCTGTTATCGTTAAATATATTTAATTTCGGTAGTGTAAGTTTGTTTGGTGACTGCTAAATCAAAAGAAGTATTCGCGTATGCAATTTTGAATCCCGTAGGATGTTTGAATTGATATTACTAAATATCTTGCGTCTTAGTCATCTTCAGGGCTTTATGCTTCTTGTTTATTAATGATGTAATGAATAATTTACACAAACAGTATTCAGAAGGATGGAGAACTGTTATTATGCTTTCTTTTAGAAAGCAGATTTTAATTTCCTTCCTGGGAATTTCGTGTACTCGTGATTTCCTTCCCTTCGGTCCAAAGCACATCAAACCTTTTCGCACCTATTCAGGATTATATTCCGAGTTTGAAAACAAAAATCTAATTAGAAAGTTTGCTTACTCAAGTATAAAACGTAAATAGTTAGATTCTTTGTATGTTTTTAGGCGGGCCTAACTTTTTTATATCGTAAAGCTAAGAAATATTTATGAATTAGGTACAATCTTTTCTATATTCTAAAGTGGAAATCATTTTTACGTGGCTACCTCAAGAAGGATGTTTACAGATTAGTCTTTTACTAGCCTGGTTTTTTTCACATATTTAAATTCAAGTAGACTTTCAATTAGGAACCCTCGAGTTCCTCTACTTACATCATTTTCGTCTGGCCCCACTTGTATGAGAGTGATGATGTTGAGCACGAAAGCGTTCATTTGATTCTTTTAGTATATAATATGCTTTCGGTTTTAGTCATGATAATTCTAATATTCTTGATATTTTAAGTAGCTGTTTCTTATTTGCTGACAAAATTCATAGTTGTTCTTTGGTGATGTTGTAAATGGTTGTGTAGATTTTTTTTATTTTTATGTCGAGTTTTGTTTAATTTTGTAGAAAAGTTTGTGTTTGATTAAATACCAAGGTCTAAAGAATGCAATTAGTCTGTACAGCATAAAATTTTATAAACTAGTTTTTTTTTCATAAAGTACTTTTTCATGACTTTTTAAATTAATGTTGCTGTTTGCACACACACATTTTCAGTTTTAAAAATTTATTGCTCTTCCATCTGACAGAGATTTGTCGAGGAACCAACTGCAGTACTTGAGGAACGGTACCTTCAGCGGTCTCTGGCGACTGAGGATTCTGATCCTCAGCGAAAACAACCTCAGAGAACTGACCGAAGGAGCGTTTGCCGGACTGCACAATCTGCGGAACTTGTAAGTGAAGAAGAGCTGTGCCTGTTAAAAAGTTATTCAGGGATGGCAAGTAAGACGAGTTACTTTTGAGTGCTGCTCATAGGTGATTGTGATTCCAAAAGCCTTAAAGGGATCTGTAATATATGTGCACTGAGAACAGTGGGAAATGTGGAATCCGTAGGAATGGCAAAGCGGTTAACTGTTAATATCAATTTTGTTTTTATGTAATGGTTATTGTTTTTAGTATTATTGGATGTAGAATGGTCCCTTACTGGATCCGAATTTAATCGACATTTTAACACTTGCCTATAGATCCCTAATAACAACAATGTAATACGATTAAGTTGTATCACTGTTTTACAAAGCAATTTTAATGTTAAAAGTATCAAAGGAGCAGATTCGACCAGTTTCCCTTTGGAGTTTAAGGTTTTATATTTTCATGAATATTTTCATTTGAATTATGTTGTAAAACTTTATGTACTCCTCAACTTATTTGGACAATTTTCTTATTAATGTTATTGTTTCGGCATAATTTTTTCTGTTTACAACGAAAAAAGAAAGTTATTTTCATCATCTACTCTCGGTTTCCTGCCTAATGTTCTGCAATGTAATGTGTGAAATTCTGATTGTTAGGCAGTGAAACTAAATAATTTTTTAATTTCTGTTCCGAAGAAAATTGCTACTTAATCGAAGAGAAATTATCATTTTAAACGCGACAAGACAAAAGTTGGGTTTACAGTTTTGTTTTAATTTAAATGATACTTTGCTCTTCCCTGGAGATTAGAGCAGTGTTTTCTGGAGGGTCCAATGTAACTGACAAGTTACGCTTCCATAAACATTGTCATGGAAAGATATGTTTCTTGGACCTTGTTCGGTGAAGTTCATAGGTTTTCAAGTCCTCGTCTCAACGCCAGATTAAATTTGCAGTTGAACTCTCTCTCTCTCTCTCTCTCTCTCTCTCTCTCTCTCTCTCTCTCTTTCATCTGGGTGGCTCGGTATAGGGAAGGAGCAGTGAGTCGTAGTTGCTTTATGGCTTCACACAGTGCCGATTCCATCAAAGCTCCCTGACTTTCTTTAATTAAACATTTGAGGGCTGGCAGAAAATCCATAACTACACTTTCTGCACGATTTATGTTTTGTTTTAACACGGTATTGGGTATAATGTACCTTGCAAATGCACGTAGGCGTAAACAAAGTATTAGCGTGTTTCTAAAATTATTAATCGTCCCGTTTTGTTATTTTGCCACAACTTAAGAAAATACTATAGTCTGTTGGTGTATTACATGTGTTTGCTTTGAAGTCTTTGTTTTTATTTAAAGAAAAAACTTATATTAATTATGCTATAAATGTTTCATTTCAGAGTGTATGTCATCTAAACGAGCTTAAAATTTTCATTTTTGAAAGTAAGCCATATTATTAATAATAAGTGATTATTTTATTTAATGCATGCGAAGAATTAGATGTTAAAAATTGCTACGTTGCTACGAGGTCACATTTTTACTGCATACAAGCTGGAGATTAAAGGAGATTTTTGGAAGATAAGGCACTGGAAAGACACGAGTTTTAGAATCAAATAGAAACTCTTTTTGCACAAGGAAATTAATCTCTAAGTAACTGTCATATATATTTTGTCCCGTACACATTTCAACGTAAAAGGTTCGTCTAAAATCGTGGGTTCGAACCCCACATGGGAAGGAAAGGAAATTACTTTTTACTCACTCCCTCCTCCGGACTCAAGGTTATCCAAATCAGTAAATTAAGAGGTCATATACACTATATGTATACAGTCATATATATATATATATATATATATAATATATATATATATATATATATACGTGATACATGTATATATATATAGTATATCCTATATATATATATATCTATATATATATATACGTATATACGTGTATATATATGTATATATATATATATATATATATATATATATATATATATATAGTATATATATATATATATATATATATATACATATATATATATATATATATATATATATATATATATATATATATATATATATATATTATATATATAATATATATATTATATTATATATTATATATATAATATATAAATATAATATATATTATATAATATTATATATTATTATATATGTATATGTAAGCGAATACCACAGGAAAATGATAGCCATAAATAATTTCCTGTGGTATTCGCTTATTTAATGAAGTCACGTGCATCTAATGTGATTTTTTGAACATATATATATGTGTGTGTGTGCGTGTGTGAATTTTTATCACATCACCGTGATTCATATACATGCATTAAGCTAGAAATGTCCTTTAATATCCAATTCGCTCTACCTCGGAGTTGATATATTTTCATAAATGTTAACCGAAGGGGAATTTTTTAGTTGATAATAATCTCGTCCTCTCGTGGGGTACGAGGTAGAGCGAATTGGATATTAAAGGACATTTGTAGCTGAATACATATATAATAATCACATTATAGCTACGTGCGGCAAACGTTCGACTTGGTTAACATGGCAGAGGGGGTTGGATATCGATTCTTATTACAAATACCTGATTTCGACAGAAATTTGTAAGTTCGGAATCGCTTTCTACGTATAACCTCACTTGTTGGCCGAGTCGATAACTCACTGAAGTCTTGATTTCTCCTCAGTCCGCTGGGTGCTGGGTCGAACCCATGAGAGGATGAAATTATTATAAAAAAATTCAACTCTAAAAAATTCTTTGGTTCTTTGGGTAATTATATATATATATATATATATATATATATATATATATATATATATATATATTAATATATATATATTCTCACCTTTCTTCACCAGACGCCAGGTAGGCTTCTAGGCCTATCAGTCGTCCTGCTTCAGGAACTGTCTCCATTCTTGGCGATCATCATAGAGCCTCATCTCATCAACTTCCCGCAAACTGGAGCCTCTCCTTTCTACTCCTCTCTCTAT
>NC_087213.1:82390222-82395222 GCF_015104395.2 Macrobrachium nipponense | reverse complement strand
CTTCTTTTGATTTAGCAGTCACCAAACAAACTTACACTACCGAAATTAAATATATTTAACGATAACAGACAACATCATAGTCCCACAGCCCGGACCATTGAGATACAACGAACGAGATACCGACTGTAACCCCTACTGGTATTTAGGAGTAGACTTGTAAACTGAAACTGACCGTCTGCCGAAAATATATAGGTGGCTTACTTAACAAGCACCACTAATTGCTTGTTAGATTTTTGGTCTAGATCCAATATGTGAGATACCAGATGAAACTAATATATAATATATCTGCAGACTCTACTGATTATAGAATGGCCAGTGACAGACATTTTGGAGGGTGGGTTCCCCCTGACATACGCACTGAAAAGGGGGCGTTAATTGAATCTAGATCAAACTAAGGAGGTACCTAGTAATATTTACACTACAATAGCACTGCACATCCTAGAATACTGTGGTGGTAATGACAGACATTTTAGTGGGTGGTTACCCCCCTGACAGACGCCCCACAACGAGTGGGGAGGGGGAAACAGGATTTGCATCCAACATTGGAGATACCAAGCAAAATTTGTACCACAATAGTACTGCACATCCTAGAATGCTGTGGTGGTAATGACAGACATTTTAGTGGGTGGTTACCTGCTCACAGACACCCCACAACAAGTGGGGAGGGGGAGGGGGAGTGGGAGACAGGAACTGCATTCAACATTGGAGATACCAACTAAAATGTGTACTCCAATAGCACTTCATATCCTAGAATGCTGTGATAGTAATGACAGACATTTTAGTGGGTGGTTACCTGCTCACAGACACCCCACAACAAGTGGGGAGGGGGAGGGGGAGAGTGGGAGACAGGAACTGCATTCAACACTGAAGATACTAACTAAAATGTGTACTCCAATAGCACTTCATATCCTAGAATGCTGTGATGGTAATGACAGACATTTTAGTGGGTGGTTTCCCCCTGACAGACACACCCTAACAAGTGGGCAGGGGGAAGGGCAAGCCCTGATAATTAATGTCTAGACTAGTATAGTAGGCTACTATTGATCCGCATTATACATTATCGTGATATGAATAAATATTTTTATCCTTTCTAAATCCTTTGTATTTATTTAACCCAAAAATTATTTATTTGTTTCATATAAATAACAGTCATCTGTAGGCCCATAATAATTCGGTCATATTATTATTTTGTCAAGTAAGCAACCGATTCCATTTATAGTACTCGCGTTTTAGCTTTGTTTACGAGATGAAAATTAATGTAGCGGTGGCTGGAAGTTTGGCACTGTAAAGTAGCATGTAAGTTCTTATCATTACTAGAGTTATTGCTGTAAAATGTCTATGTACATAACATTTGTTAAATAGAGTAATACGCACCCATTAAATAGTTAGTAATACATATGTAATATATACGCTATAGTCAGGGTACAGATCATAATAATTGCTCTATAGCCTACTCGGTTTATTTTATCGAAGCGGGACTACCTTCTTTTGGTTTCAACTGATTTCATACTAATGAAATCATGGATACATTTTTATATTATCAGTTTTATGAATGAATATTGTTGTTAATATAGTCGATTTTTTTTTTTTGGCTGGTGTAAAATTCGTCAGATATAATACACCTGGCTGAGGAAGGACACAGAGGATCTCTGTTTTTTAAACAATCTCTCCACACACCAAGTTATTTCGAACATTTCCATTCTCTCAAGAAGATTATGAATAAATATAAGAGCAAACTAGACCACAGAAATAATCACCTTACATTAATGTAAAGGAAAGAAGAGAAATGAAAAATCAGGGGGGCTGTGAATTTTTTCTATAGTTAATGTTTAATGAGTAAGTGTTTAGCAAATTCTTAGGGTTTATGAGTAGGCGTTTAGTGAATGTTTTTTCATGAATGTTTAGGGTTTAGTGACTGTTTAATGTGTCGGTACTCAGTGAATGTTTACTAAGTCTTTAGGGTTTAGTGAATGTTTTGTGAATGTTATTGAATGTTTATTGTGTAAGTATTCAGTGAATGTTTTGTCTTTAGGGTTTTAGTGAATGTTTTGTGAATGTTAAGTGAGCGTTTAGTGAATCTCTTCCGAATGGTAGTGTTTAGTGGATATTTAGTGTGTGAGTATTCAGTGAGTGTTTCGGGTTTTAGTGAATGTTTTGCGAATGTTAAATGAGCGGTTAGTGAATGTTTTGTGAATGTTAGTGTTTAGCAAATGTTTAGTGTGTAAGTGTTTATTGAGTTTTAATGAATGGATGTTCATTCACTGTTTAGTATTTAATAAGTATTTAGGGTTTGGTAAGCATTTAATATTTAATGAGTGCTTGGGGTTTAGTGAGTGTTTATTGTTTAATTAATGTTTACGACTAAGTGAGTGTTTAGTGAATGTTACCGAATGTTTGGAGTATAACGAGTATTTAGTGAATGCAGATGCTTAGGTCTTGACCACAATGGTTGGAGTGCTTAGGCCTGTTTTCGTAAGGTAATTTTTCTCTGTAAACTTGGTCGAATAATAATAATAATAATAATAATAATAATAATAATAATAATAATAATAATAATAATAATAATAATAATAATAATAATAATAATATGTGGCGCCGTGGAGGAGTGGGTTAGGTCGTCAATAGACTTAAGTCAAGTTAAGCAACATTGGCTCTGGTCAGTCGTTGGATGGGTGACCGCTCTCGGCGTTGATTCCTTGGGAAAGGATCTTTACCATAATTTCCTCAGTCTACTCAGCTGTAAATGAGTACCTATCCCGTGATGGTAGTAAGGGTCCAGCTATGGGTTAAATAGCAAAACTCAGCAATGATGGAAAGAAATGAAGGATTAAACGACAACGACGTAAATGGAACCTCTGGCAACAGAGGAGCTTCGTCCGGCAACCAGGTATTCAACCCAATTGAAGGGGAAGACGGTCAGGTACTTGGAGGTCGTCATCCAGCAACTGATCACCACAACGACAATAATCAACAGCCTGAGATTGGAGCTACAGAGGCAAAAAGGAAGAAATGGACAAGAGAAGAAAATAAGGAAATATGGAGATGCTACTCAGAAGCAACCCGACGGAGAGAGGATATAGAAGAAGATTGGTCAACATCTGGAATGAGAGGAATAACACCCCCCAAACAGAGCAGAGGCTGGCAGACCAAGTAAGGAACATAAAGAAAAAGAACTGGCTCTCCCCAACAGAAAGAGAAGAACTGGAAAGGGAAATGTCACACGACAACGAATTACACGAAGACGAACTGAGAGACGATGCCACAGAAGACGACAGGGAGGATGAGGTATCAAACAACGACACACGAAGAAACACCGACGAAGTAACAGAGAGGACGGAATGGGTAGAAAAGATTAGACAATGGATGGAGCCAGATACAGAGAGAACAAAGATCCCCTCCATGAAAGCCTACAACCAAGAAATTAAGGGAGAAAACAAGTGAGGTCAATGAAATAATGGGCATAATACACACCACCAGTATCACAGAAACAAATAACTTGACATATGCAGGAGCAAGATTAGTAGCAGAACTGATGGGAATTCGAACACCAACACCACCAGCACAACCAACCCAACAGAAACCAAAACAGCAACCTCCTTGGAAAAGGCGCCTGGAAAAGCAAATCATGGTGATGAGATCTGACTTGAGTAAACTGAAAGAGATGGCGGAAAAAAGGCTAAGAAGCAAGAAAAACAAGGGAGGAACTCAACGAGAAATACAAAATACAGAGAGGGGATTAAACAACACAATAGAAGATGTAAAACAGAGGCTTAAGGCCAAAGCACATAAGATCCAACGGTACATGAACAGGAATAAGGGATACCAACAGAACAAACTATTCGGAACCAACCAGAAAAGACTATACAGCCAACTAAGAGGGGAAGACAACCACCCAGAAATTCCTGAAGCCGAACCAAGTAAGAGACTCTGGGAAAACATATGGAGCAATCCGGTATCACACAACAAACATGCAACATGGCTCCAGGAAGTCAAGGAAGAAGAAACAGGGAGAATAAAACAAAGATTCACAGAGATCACGACAGACACAGTCAGACACCAACTAAAGAAAATGCCAAACTGGAAAGCCCCAGGTCCTGATGAAGTCCATGGATACTGGCTCAAAAACTTCAAGGCCCTACACTCACGAATAGCAGAACAACTCCAGCATTGTATCTCAAATCACCAAGCACCCAAATGGATGACCACAGGAAGAACATCCTTAGTACAAAAAGACAAGAGTAAGGGAAATATAGCCAGTAACTACAGGCCTATCACCTGCCTACCAATAATGTGGAAGTTACTAACAGGTATCATCAGTGAAAGGCTATACAACTACCTAGAGGAGACAAACACCATCCCCCACCAACAGAAAGGCTGCAGAAGGAAGTGTAGGGGTGGCACAAAAGACCAGCTCCTGATAGACAAAATGGTAATGAAGAACAGTAGGAGAAGGAAAACCAACCTAAGCATGGCATGGATAGACTATAAGAAAGCCTTCGACATGATACCACACACATGGCTAATAGAATGCCTGAAAATATATGGGGCAGAGGAAAATACCATCAGCTTCCTCAAAAATACAATGCGCAACTGGAATACAATACTTACAAGCTCTGGAATAAGACTAGCAGAGGTTAATATCCCCACTACTCTTCGTAGTAGCCATGATTCCCATGACAAAAGTACTACAGAAGATGGATGCAGGGTACCAACTCAAGAAAAGAGGCAACAGAATCAACCATCTGATGTTCATGGACGACATCAAGCTGTATGGTAAGAGCATCAAGGAAATAGATACCCTAATCCAGACTGTAAGGATTGTATCTGGGGACATCAAGATGGAGTTTGGAATAGAAAAAATGCGCCTTAGTCAACATACAAAAAGGCAAAAGTAACGAGAACTGAAGGGATAAAGCTACCAGATGGGAGCAACATCAAACACATAGATGAGACAGGATACAAATACCTGGGAATAATGGAAGGAGGAGATATAAAACACC
>NC_087213.1:82337722-82385222 GCF_015104395.2 Macrobrachium nipponense | reverse complement strand
TTAAAGGTAATCTGCAAATGGGATCTGCTGTATCATTATATATATGTACATATATATATATATATAATATATATATATATATATATATATATATACTATATATATGATCATATGAATAATTATCACATCACCGAGATTCATATAGATCATTCGAGCTACAAATGTCCTTTAATATCTAATTCGCTCTACCTCGGAATTGTTATATTTTCATATATGTACCGAAGGGGAATTCTTTAGTTGATAATAATTTTTCGTCCCCTCATGGGATCGAACCACCGTCCAGTGGATGGGAACGAAATCAGGAACGGCCTACCTGTTGGCCGACTGGATAACGTCACTGGCCGTTTCCTGATTTCGTTCCCGTCCACTGGTACGGTGGTTCGATCCCATGAGGGAGACGAAATTATTATCAATAAAAAATTCCCCTTCGGTTACATATATGAAAATATATCAATTCCGAGGTAAAGCGAATTAGATATTAAAGGACATTTGTAGCTCGAATGATATATATATTTTATAAACTTGATCCTTCCCGTCGTCAGGTCGGAAACGTGACCTCGTTCTAATTACTCGAGATGCGGGTTTGATTCCCTATGCTAGACATCAGAATTACTGCATGTTTCTTGCACTTGAATCTAAGACTTTGTAGTGACAAGCTTACTCAAAAGGGAGAAGAATCGAGAAGTGAAGAGGACATTGTGGCCATTACAATTGCGTATGTACCTGGTAAAAAGTAACCAGGACACTATATAATTATATATATATATATATATATATATATATATATATTCATATATATATATATATATATATATATATTTATATATATATATATATTGCATATATATATAATTATATAGTGTCCTGGTCCACTTTTTTTTTTTTACAGGTACATACGCAATTGTAATGGCCACAATGTCCTCTTCACTTCTCGATTCTCTCCTTTTTGAGTAGCTTGTCACTACAAAGTCTTAGATTCAAGTGACCAGGACACTATATAATTATTATATATATGCAATATATATATATATATATATATATATATATATATTGCTATATATATTATCATATATATATATATATATATATGATATATATATATATATATAATTATATAGTGTCCTGGTCACTTTTTACCAGGTACATATGTAATTGTAATGGCCACAATGTCCTCGTCACTTCTCGATTCTTCTCCCTTTTTGAGTAAGCTTGTCACTACAAACAAGTGCAAGAAACATGCAGTAATTCTGATGTCTAGCAGCGGGAATCGAACCCGCATCTCGAGTAATTAGAACGAGGTCACGTTTCCGACCTGTCCACGGGAAGGATCAAAGTTTATTGACACTCACACATACAAATATATATACTGTAGTAGCCTGGGATATCCATTAAAACCAGCGTATTTGGTTACGTGTATATTTATCTAAGCTAGAGACTTCAGAGAAAATAAAATGAATCTATTCAGTAAACATAAGAATTCAAGGACAGCACACACTTCAAGTTATCTCTGTCTTCGTTATATACAACAGTATTGACACTTTCAGACATAGATAACAAAACTAAGGCTTCAGAATACGATATCTTAGGAATCGTTGGAGACCAAACCTGATAGGAAAAGTATGTAACTCATAAGACTCAAATGGATAAGAAGGACGAAAAGACTCTGAGACTAAATTCTTACCATTATCCACTTTTACAGACATCAAGCTAGAGTCAAGTTCAAGCCTGTGAGGTTCTACCATTGGTTTCTAACCCATTCGGTCTCGAGTACTACATCATCAAGTTTTTAATGGGCTTCCAATGTGGCAACAAAATCCTTTTAACGGCTATAGTAATGGCTCCAAATTAATCCTTTGGATTTTCCTCAAAAGATTTATCATATTGTACATCCGGGATATTTTCATGCAAAGTCATACTAGTAACTGCGTATCTTCGAAATCTTGCAAAAGATTTGAGCTCACTAACCCAAAACTACTAAGAGCAGCAAACAAAAGTGAACTTATTTCAAATGCATCATGCAAAAGGTAAGCTACCTTCATTATAGTGTCAGCTAACTTATCCTAAACATTACAAAACATAGTCTTTGCCATGTCATAAATAAGCAATGCAGGGCTGTAAGGTTCCCTGAAAAACACATTTTCCTAATTGTCTCAATTGTCTCTAAATTACTCTGAAACTGTACCAAGTCATCGAGAAGTTGCCATTTATTGTCTTCCATGAGGACTAATGTCATTCCATAACTAAGGTTTCTGCATAGAAACATGGTCAATTCCTTTTTCAATTATAGTGCCCGACCCAATTTTACATGAACTTTCACAAGGAATGGCAACTGTGCAAAATGATTCAAAATAGGAAGAAAAGAAGCTTCACCATGGATCCTGCAAAAGAAATTCAACTTGTAATTGTATTCTAAACAAACTGGCAAGTATGACCAATACTACTTATAATAAAATAATATACAATTAAAAATCTAAGTATACCTGGAACCATGGTCATGAAGCATGGACCTGTGACACATGTACATTGTCCTTTTATCCTTTGGATTAGCAAAAGTCTTAGCCTTCAATCGGTTTGCTATTAAAAATTCCCCTACTTGGAAAGGGCCTTCAAATGATGGAGTCAGCTACATTAATCCTTTACTGGCATTGATTTTAACCTTAATTCTGAACATGATATAAGACTGAACTCAATCTATTGTAGTTTCAGATATCCATTAATACCAGCATATATATATATATATATATATATATATATATATATATATATATATATATATATATATATATATATATATATATATATATATCTATACACACACACACACACACACACACACACACATATATAAGTATATATATATATATATATATATATATATATATATATATATATATATATATATATATATTTATATATATATATATGTACGTGTGTTTGATTGTGCCACCCACATAATTTTTGTTTAATGCATTGAGCAAATTCACCCAAATTTGGAATATGTATACTTAGCAACGGGGAAAGATACTGTGTGGGTAAGACGTCATGCCACCAGAGGACACATTTGTTGGAAGGTGGGGAAATGGTGTGAAAATAAAAACAAAAAAAAACACTCTCGATGTCGTTTAAGTCCAATTTCAGTCCCATAAGAAGGGGATGAGAAGGAGTAAAAATAAAATTTAAAATTAGACATATTAATGTATAATCTCCAGTTTTTGGGGCTGCTAAGATGTATAGTGACACTCCTGAAGACCTTTAATTTCAAGTTCAGCCCCAATAGGAATAAGGAGTGAAAAGGGGTGAAATATAAATGTCAAAATTGTTGTGCAGTGTAATTGAAGCAGCTATCTTAACAGGAGAGAGAGAGAGAGAAGATGAGAGAGGAGAGAGAGAGAGAGAGCGAGAGCGAGAGAGAGAGAAAAAGTGTGTGTTAGGGAGGAGAGAGAGAGAGCTTATTGGTTGTTATTCAGAGTTTTCCCAGGCAGCATTGGGTTGGTCAGCTACTCTCTCTCTCTCTCTCTCTCTCTCTCTCTCTCTCTCTCTCTCTCTCTCTCTCTATATATATATATATATATATATATATATATATATATATATATATATATATATATAGTACATATATACACACACACACACACACACACATATATATATATATATATATACATATATATATATATATTATATATATATATATATATATATATATATATATATATATATATATATCAAGATTTTAAGCCAGAACTAAGGAAAGTTAAGATTTCTTATAACAAGATTCATTCATCCTTGTCTATATGCAAATTGCCCCTTATGTATATATATATATATATATATATATATATTATATTATATATATATATATATACCACACACACAAACATATATATATATATTATATATATATATATATATATATATATATATATATGTGTGTACATACACACACACACACACACACACACACACACACACACACACACATATATATATATATATATATATATATATATATATATATATATATATATATATATATATATATATATATATATATATACATATACATATATATATATATATATATATATGTATATATATATATATATATATATATATATATATATATATATATATATATATATATATATATATATATATATATATATATATATATATATATATATATATATATATATATATATACATATATACATTGTTCAAGATTTTAAGCCAGAACTAAGGAAAGTTAAGATTTTCTTATAACAAGATTCATGCTTTTATCCTTGTCTTTATGCAAGTTGCCCCTTTGAACTGAAAGCATCCATTCTTTGCTCCCATTGGCTGTCTGAATTACCCCCCCCCCCCCCCCCCCCACGCCCCACGCCCCCACCGCCCCCAGGGAAAATCTGGATTGGGGTGGGGAGCTTACCAGGAGAAATTTTAAAAGGAGCAAGGACCCAGCAGCTCGCCCTCAGAACCTCTCAGAGCTAGGAGAGCTCAGAAGGTCCTGTTACCTCACCTGATGCAGACAACCAACCTTCACCCCTTTCTGCTCCCCCTGTCTCTCCTCGGGGAAATCCAAATATTTTTATACTTCCATAGTGCACAGATATATCAGCAGATAAGAAGACTACCAAGCCCAGGATTTCCAGGTACTGTGAGAGTAAATTCCAGTTCAGCCAGGGAATTGTTTTGCCTTTTGTCTATATTTCATTTCCATTCTTCCAAGGCGACTTCCCCCCTTCTTTGTTTAGCTTCTCACTCCCCCAGTCTTGGTTCAATGCTGTGATTACTCCCCTTGTGATACTAGCAATATATTGGTTCCTCCTGTGAACTCCCTGTCATTTCCATCCCCTCTGAGTGGTTTGTAAATTTTTTTTATTGAAAGAAAGTAGTGTGTAACAATAGCCCACGTGTTCCCTCGCCTTAGTACTTATCCTAGGATACAATCTCTTTGCAGACAAAACCCGTTTGCGCAAAATTCTGAACTCTGTGTCTGGTTGCCCCGCCACGTGTTTCCAGTGGATCGACAATCAATCACCTTATTAGTTCCTGGACATGTGTAAATTAATGCAAATATAGTGCATTTAAAACTAAAGTCCAGCTTTTATGTAAATTCCTCCTTCCTCAGTAATATCGGCCTTCTGCCATAGTTTTTTTCTCTTTTCTTTGTTGATCTCTCGTACCTCCATTCAAGGCCAAGTGTTTTAGTGTTAGATTAAATTTTTTAGGAGTGAACGAGTAGTTCAGAACAAAAAAAAAATGGTGACCTAATGCTAGAATCATGTTCATTTCCAGTCGTGTAGCGATCATTAAAACTGGTATCACAAAAGAAACAAAGCTGAATTCCTTGAATATTCTTATGAGCAAGCGAAAGCAAGGTTCCCAACTCTCCACAACAGGGAAAAGGTAAATTTTATTTATTAGTTATTTGTGTAGCACTAGGAATTCTAGTTAGTGGCATAAAATCTGACTGCCATTATAGCGATAGGAAATAGACCACGTGTATGCCGATAGATTAGAGAGAGAGAAATTTTAACCTTAGCTTCTTTTTATGTGCTATTGCAGAAAGCATAGAGGTATTTAGGGAGTAAAATTCAAAACGAAAATAAGTGCCATATTTCGTTAATTACAAGTTAATCGCGAATCTTGTGTTGTAATGATATTTCCTGTATTTTTATGTAAAGCAATGCACTGGTTATTGTCTGAGCACTTGCTCTTTCTCTCTCTCTCTCTCTCTCTCTCTCTTGCGCTCGCAGCCGCTTACATGTCTAAACAAGATAGGATTTAAATCCCTGGCCAAGTGTCTACTTCAACCCTATCCATTGCCCTCTTTAACCCTTAAACGCCGAAGCGGTAAAAAAAAAAAATGTCTCCTGTGTGCCGGAGACGTTTCAGAGTGAGCGCGGAAGCGGAAAAAAGATTTTTTTCAAAAAATCACAGCGCGCTTAGTTTTCAAGATTAAGAGTTCATTTTTAGCTCCTTTTTTTGTCATTGCTTGAAGTTTAGTATGCAATCATCAGAAATGAAAAGAATTATCATTATCATATATAAATAATGCAATATATGATAGTGCAAAAACGAAATGTCATATATAATTGTATTTAAATCACGCTGTGCGCAAAACGGTTAAAGGTAACAAGTTATTTTAATTTCGTTGTAATGTACACTAAATTGCAATCATTTTGGTATATAACACTTTGTAAAACGATAAAAGCAACACAGAGAAAATATTATCACAAAATAATGCATGAATTCGTAACGCGCAGACGTAAACAAATAATTTTATCAAAAATTCATCATAAATCTAAATATTGTCCTAGAGACTTCCAATTTCTTTCAAAATGAAGACAAATGATTGAATATTACTATACTGTAAGAATATTAGCTTACAAATGCAGTTTTCGACCATATCTGACGAGTTAAAGTTGACAGAATGTCGAATTTTTTTTATATATATTTATTTATATGCAATTATTTCGAAAATAAGAAAAGCTACAACTTTAAAAATATTTTTCGTTATTCTACATGAAATTGCGCACATTTTCATATATAAAACTCTATGAAATGCCTAATATGAAACGGAGCAAATATTCCGAGAATGGGACTTACGCATTTCGGAGATTTGTGGCGGAGAATCCGCGCGCGGAGGGGAGGAAAGTTTTTTTTTTAAAATTCACCATAAATTTAAATATTGTGCTAGAGACTTCGAATTTGTTTCACGATGAAGATAAATGACTGAATATTACTAGACTGTAAGAGTTTTATCTTACAATTGCGTTTTTCGACCATTTCGGTAGAGTCAAATTTGACCGAACGTGGTTTTTTTTCTATTTATCGTGATTTATATGCAAATATTTCGAAAATGAGAAAAGCTACAACCTTCAACTATTTTTTGTTGTATTATACATGAAATTGCGTACATTTTCATATATAAAACTTTATGTAACGGCTAATTTAAAATGGTACAAACATTACCACAATCGCACGTATGATTTTTTCGGAAGAGTTACCGCGCGGACGTAAAGAAAATGTTATTTTTTTCATAAATTCACCATAAATCGAAATATTGTGCTAGAGACTTCCAATTTGTTGCAAAATGAAGGTAAACATGCTTTAATATTACTAGAATATAAGCGTTTTAAGCTTAGCAATTGCGTTTTTTTTCGACCGCTTTCGGTAGAGTCAAAGTTGACCAGAAGGTGGAAAATTTGTCACTTATCATTTTTTATATGAAAATATTTCAAAACTGATAAATGCTACAACCATGGGTTGTTTTTAGTTGTATTGTGCATGAAATTGCGCACATTTTCATATATAAAACCTTATGTAACGGCTAATTTAAAATGGTGCAAACATTACCACAATCGCATGTGTGATTTTTTTCGGAAGAGTTACCGCGCGGACGTAAGGAAAAAGTTTTTTCATAAATTCACCATAAATCGTAATATTGTGCTAGAGACTTCCAATTAGTTGCAAAATTAAGGTAAATGATTGAATATTACTAAATTATATGAGTTTTAGCTTACAATTGCGTTTTTCGACCATTTCGATAGAGTCAAAGTTGACCGAAGGTTGAAATTTTGGCACTTATCGTTATTTATATGAAAATATCTCAAAACTGATAAAAGCTACAATCATGAGTATTTTTTTGCTGTATACTACATAAAATTGCGCACATTTTCATATATAATACTACATGTAACGCTAATTTAAAATGGTAAAAAAATTATGTCAAAGTGACGAAATAATTTCCGAGATGTGTCACAGATACTTTTTAGTGCGGCAAGAAAGAAATTCGCGCTTGCGCGCCTGCGTAACGATTGTAAACAAAACAACACCTTGATCCGTGAACTCCCAGCATCCCCCAGGGCGCGTGATTCAAGAGTTTTCGGCTGGTAGGCCTAAAAGTATTTTTCCGCGAATTTTTAAAAAAACTTTTGTATGTCGATGTAAAATACGTCCAGTCGGCACCCGAGAGACAAAAAATGTTGACGTAAAATACGTCCAGTCGGCGTTTAAGGGTTAACAAAAGAATAAATGAGCAATAAGAAAAAAAGGAAAAAAAGAAAAAAGTGTTAGCGTAAAATTCTTAATGTTAGGATAAAGAAAATCAAAGTTAAACGTTTTTTTTTTTTTTTCTGGGCAGAGAGTAAAAATAAGGGCAAATATTTTTTGCTTTACAAACAAGGGCACATGTTGCCCATAGCCTAACTTTCTTTTCCACGGCCTTGAAATTCTTGTGATTCAGGCTTTGTGTCTAGCTCATCCGTGTGCAGGCCTAATTCTCCAGGGTTTTAAATTGGCGGAATTGGAGGGTCTTAGATTCGCAAGAGCTAGGGTGAAAAAGAGTACATGTTAAGGGTATGTGTGGAGACGGTGTATTATGCAGCGGTGAGAGATCTATATTACGGTTCTTCCTCTTCCCTTTAATGTATACGAGCTACGTTTAAAATACGAATTCTGAGCATAGCTAGATTGAAAGGGTAAAATAGACCAGGGATTTGCATTGGTAAAAAAGGAAAAATAATTTTTATCCCCTTTTCGTCTTCATCCTCGAGACGATATAAAAAAAGGGGAGACCCCATATACATTTTATATTATTACCTGCATGGGCCACGTTCCGTGAAATTCGTGACCAGCTTCTTTCATTTTATTTACAAAGCCGTATTTCCATTGAGTTTCCCCGTTTACGAAATTCAATTGCTACTTCATGACTTTTTCACATTGAGGTTCCGTGAAATTTATGACCAGATTCTTTTTTTTTTATTTACAATCCCATACTCACGTTGACCTTCCGAGTCTACAAAATTTATTGCCAAATCTATTATCGGCATCAAGTTTCCGCCGAACTGTAAATTACAGGCATTTTATGGCGTGAGTTTTCTGCCGTGCAGGGATTTTATGGTCATCTTGCCAAGTATCTGTATTGAGTATTCCGCATACCCCTGACGACATTTTCAGTTTTGCAACTGCCTTTTATCCTATTATTCTCAGGCTAGACTACTAGCATTTTACTGCTGAGGAGATGGCTAGTAACACAGCACTGGATGAGGCCAGGACCTTCACTGAAACCGGAAGAGTCATGGGGCTGGAGGGCACAAAACTGATTAATTGGGTGACTGATTAGATAAAGGAAGCTGCAGAGAGAGCCTACCAGGCAGCCGAAAGGGAGAAGCAGCTGGAAGAGAAGCACAAGAGAAAAGAGAAGCAGCTGAAGGAGAAGCCCAAGAGAGAAGAGAAGCAGCTGAAAGAGTATTCCAAGCAGCTGAGAAGGAAGCACAAGAGAGAAGAGAACCAGCTGAAAGAGCATTCCAAGCAGCTGAAAAGGAGAAAGAAAAAGTAGCCCAGGAGAGAAGAGAAGTTGCAGAAAGGGCTCATCAATTGGCTATGGCTGTCCAGAGTGCCGCTCTGGAAACCCCCAAGTGCTACGCCCCCTGTTCCCCCTTCTTCACACTCTCACCTCCACAGCATGGGTGCCCTTATGATGACTTGGGACGATAACGAACCCGACACCTGGCTCGATCATGTCGAGCAGGTGTTCGAGAACTTCGATCCAACCCCTCAGGAAGTGGCCCTCCTCCTTGGCAAGCATCTTACTGGCAAAGGGCGGATTGCATTCGAGGCCCTTCCCCTAAATTAGCGACAAGATCTCGCCCTCATCCAAGAGGCAATCCTTGGGGCTTATGAGTGGAGGCAGAAATGGAAGACTATGCCCAAGGAAGCTAACCGGACCTGGACAGAGTGGATAGACAAGAAGACACCGACGCTCCATAGGTGGACGAAGGCCTGCAATGCAACATCTGTTGAGGAGGTCTTAGAATTCTTTCAATTAGAGGACTTCCTGTCCTTTGCTCCCCCCGATCTTGCCATCCACTTGGTGGACAAGGCCCATAAGACTATTTTGGAGTGCTGTAAATGGGCATGTGCCTATGACACCCACCATCCATTGCAGAGTTCTTTAAAGAAGAAAATACACCCTTGCTCTTCCTCTTACTCCTGCTGCCACCTCTCAGCCTACCCAGTGGCCGAATGTTCCTCCACGGAAACCAGGTCACCCCAGGGAGCAGTGCCTCTCAAAGGTGGATCCTCCTCAGCAAGCTACCGCCACTCCTCCGAATAGACTACTTAATCACTCTAATAATAAGAACAACGGCCATTGGAACAGAAATAACAGGCCCAGGCCTGATTTTAGCAAGGGTTTCTGTGACTCATGCAAAGTGCATGGGCACACTGCTGCCAGGGCGGGATGCCCCAAGAAAGTTCCTGTTTCTGCCATTACTATGGATAGAGAGCCTCAACCACATCAAGATGCTCTTGCCTACTGTCCGGTTGAGAGTCACATGACCTTACTGTTCTAAGATATGTACCATGGCAGTAGCAACCTATATACCAGGAGGTTATGATATCCTGCTAGGACAAGATTTTAAGTCTCCTTCTACCTTTATACCGTATCAGGGCCCCCGCCCTCACATAGCTCCAGACTCATGCCAAGAACTACCTCTGCACAGCCATGCCACTTGAAGGTGCCAGGCAGTGCAAGGCTCTGTTCCTCATGGATGTTGAGACACATTTGAGTCCTTCCACTAAGCCAGGAATGGCCTCAGTGCCAGTGCAAAGCCCATCCCGAATACCATTACCGCATCCAATCCCCCTCCATCAGCAGCTAACCGGTCCCGGAGTAATGACTCTGCCAAATCGTATTTGGCTGAAGAACTCAGGGAACCGAGCCATGCAGCAATAGGCACAGGGACGAGTGCCAGGGCCCCAGTTGTCGCAGTCGGAGCGAAGGAAGAAGGGAAAAGGGCATAGAGGTTCTTCAAAACCCTACAAGAGCCAATAAGCTCTGTGCACTAGTGCCTGGCATAGTACCACCCTCTTATAGAGAATTCTGACCCTCTCTATCCAGAGGAGAGTGCCAGATTATGCTACTTCTACTTCCTTTTTACCTTTTTGTAACTTTCTATTTTTTTTAGTACTGTCTATATCTTCCTTCCATAGTTTCCTTTCCTTTTCTTTACTGACTTTAGGCATTTATTGTACATTGTATGCTCTGCTTAGGCAGAGCCACACCTGCCAGCTATTCTGGCCTTATATAAATTAGTACTTCATTATGAACTACTATCCTAAAAGGTGCCAAAATTCTAGGCACTTAGCATTCCATTTTACTAGGGAAAATTTTAGCCAGCAAAAATTGACATAGCTTTAGAAATATTTCCGAAGCCTGGCTCATTTATACATTGTTTTGATTTGATTTCTGATTTAGTGTTACCTCCTAGTCTCTATATTTTGTGAAATTGCCATTGTCTCTGGTGAGACTTACATTTTGTGTAATCTTATTTCCTCTCTAAGGAGAATTATTTCATTAATTCTACCCTGGTTAGTTTGCACTAACATTTACTATGATGTAAATAATACTGTTAGGCGTCTTCTTGTTACGAGACAAAGTCACTTAACAAAATCGTAGGGCTATGAACACACCCTGTAGGTTAAGTTTTTATCTAATCATTATTTGCCATTCCTTGTCATTCTCAGTGTGACGTTATACTTTAAGAGTATTCTCTATTGGAATATAGCAAGTTGTTGGTCTTTAGTCACATCACACTTAATTTTCAAATCAATGATTAATCCTCTGCCTGTCGAGTAAGACTTCATGAAAATTATTATCGGAAGAGTATGAATATTGCTTATATTATAAGTCCACTCAAGGGAGTATGTAAGGCTCAGTTATTTATATTTGTCATTAGTCCTTGTTTCTGGCTTGTCTTGTCCATTCCAACCCATCTAGGGTTGAAAAATCCTCTAGAGGGGAGGTGTTCAAGATTTTAAGCCAGGACCAAGGAAAGTTAAGATTTCTTATAACAAGATTCATTCATCCTTGTCTATATGCAAGTTGCCCTTTTGAACTGAAAGCCTCCATTCTCTAGAAAGCTATCTTTGCTCCCATTGGCTGTCCTGAATTTAACCACCACAGGGAAAATCCTGATTGGGGTGGAGCTTACCAGGAGAAATTTTAAAAGGAGCAGGAACCCAGCGGCTCGCCCTTAGAACCTCTCAAAGCAAGGAGAGCTCAGAAGCTCCTGTTACCTCACCCTGCAGACACCACTTCACCCCTCTCAGCTCCCTCTGCCTCCTCTGGGAAAATCCCAAGTATTGTTATACTTCCATAGTGCACAGAAATATCAGCAGATAAGAAGACTACCAAGCCCAGGATTTCCAGGTACTGTGAGAGTAAATTTCAGTTAAGCCAGAGAATTGTTTTGCCTTTTATTTGTATTTCATTTCCATTCTTCCAAGGCAACTTCCCCCATCCTTTGTTTAGCTTCTCACTCCCCCAATCTTGGTTCAATACTATGATTACTCCCCTTGTGATACTAGTAAACATCTAGTTAATTCAAGCAACTTAATAGTTCCTTCTGTAAACTCCCTGTCATTTCCATCCCCTCTGAGCGGTTTATAAAATTTTGATTGAAAGAAAGTAGTGTGTAACACTAGCCCACGTGTTCCCTTGCCTTAGTACTTATCCTAGGATACAATCTCTTTGCAGACAAACACTGTGCCTGATTGTGCGAGAAATTGGGAACCCTTTGGAGTAAGCCTTGCATTTTCAATAACCCTTTTGCGCAAAATTCTGAACTCCGTGTCTGGTTGCCCCAGAGAGCAAGATAACTAAAATGGAGAACTATACGAAGTCAGCGAAGGACCAGGATGGCCTTCTTTACGTTTAATTTTAATAAGTGTGTGAATTTGTTGAATGGGTTAGCATACTTACTTTTACGCCCAAGTATGGCTTGTCTCTTGTATTTTGAACATTTGTGTCAAAGATGTCCTTTTTTCCATATAACCTTTTGATTTATGTCATTTTGATTTATTTGCAAATTGACTCATGTGAGATTTCTTTTTCTGTCCATCTCCATACATTTCTAGATTATAAATCTGGTGGGAACTTATTTGATAATGGGAACTTATTTGATAATGGGAACTTAAGGATTGCATACATTTGTTAAATAAAAGGTAATAAGGTTTTTTGATGTTGTTAATATACATCATATAATTTTTTATTTAATTTCTTGCAGGCGTTCGGTTCTTCTAAGTCCCGTTATTTCTCTTCCTTAGGATGAGCAGGAAAGGAGGGGTTGTTCTGCATGGGGTACAGGCAGAGGACGAATATCAAGCGGTACAAGACAATGAATTTAGAAGATTGTGGTTTTTATTGTAAAATGTTTAGCAGTTCGAGATTGGTGATAAGGAGTCAAGGTGGTATTGTTTTTTGAATGCGTCTCGGGAGAAACGTGTGAATCTGACACTTGTTAACCCTCTTACGCCGATTGGACGTATTAAACGTCGAGTCAAAATGTCTCCCGTATGCCGATTGGACGTATCATACGTCGGCCTCAAAAAAAGTTTTTTTTTTAAAAATTTTTTTAAAAATTCGCGGAAAAAATATACTTATAGGCCTACCAGCCGAAAACTTTTGTATCACGCGCCTTGGGGGATGCTGGAGTCACGGATCAAGGCGTTGTTTTGTTTACAATCGCTACGCAGGCGCGCAAGCGCGAATTTCTTTCTTATCGCACTAAAAAGTATCAGTGACACATCTCGGAAATTATTTCGTCACTTTGACATAATTATTGCACCATTTTAAATTATCCTTTACATGAAGTATTATATATGAAAATGTGCGCAATTTCATGCACAATACAACTAAAAAATACTCATGATTGTATCTTTTATCAATTTTGAAATATTTTCATATAAATAACGATAAGTGCAAAAATTTCAACCTTCGGTCAACTTTGACTCTACAGAAATGGTCGAGAAACGCAATTGTAAGCTAAAATTCTTATATTATAGTAATATTCAATCATTTGCCTTCATTTTGCAACAAATTGGACGTCTCTAGCACAATATTTCGATTTATGGTGAATTTATGAAAAAACTTTTTCCTTACGTTCGTGCGATAACTCTTCCGATAAATTTTTTCGTGCGATTGTCCTAATGTTTGCCACCCTTTTAAATTTGCCGTTACATAAAGTTTTATATATGGAAATGTGCGCAATTTCATGCACAATACAACAAAAGACAACCCATGGTTGTAGCTTTTATCAGTTTTGAAATATTTTCATATAAATAACGTTAAGTGCAAAAATTTCAACTTCGGTCAGCTTTGGACTCTACCGAAATGGTCGAAAAACGCAATTGTAAGCTAAAACTCTTATATTCTAGTAATATTCAATCATTTACCTCATTTTGCAACGACTTGGAAGTCTCTAGCACAATATTTTGATTTATGGTGAATTTATGAAAAAAAAAAAAATTACGTTCGCGCGGTAACTCTTCCGAAAAAATCAGAATTTTTTTGTGCGATTGTCGAAATGTTTGCACCATTTAAAATTAGCTGTTTCATAAAGTTTTATATATGAAAATGTGCGCAATTTCATGTAGAATACAACTAAAAATGATTGAAGGTTGTAGCTTTTCTCTTTTTTCGAAATATTTGCATATAAATCACGATAAATAGAAAAAAAACCACGTTCGGTCAAATTTGACTCTACCGAAATAGTTGAAAAAAACGCAATTGTAAGCTAAAACTCTTACGGCCTAGTAATATTCCGTCATGTTTCTTCATTTTGAAACAAATTTGAAGTCTCTAAAACAATATTGTGATTTATGGTGAATTTTTGAAAAATATATTTACCTTCACTCCGCGCGCCGATTCGCGGCCGCAAGTCTCCGAAATACGTACATGGCATTATCCTAATATTTGCTCCTTTTCATATTAGCCTTTTTTTTATAGAGTTTCATATATCAAAATGTGCGCAAATTCATGAAGAATACAATAAAAAATAATTGAAGGTTGTAGCTTTTTCCATCTTCGAAATATGTGCATATGAAAAAATATATATATTAAAATTTCGACATTCGGTCAAATTTAACTCGTCCGAAATGGTCGAAATCTGCAATTCTAATCTAAAACTCTTACAGTATCGTAATATTCAATCATTTGTCTTAATTTTGAAACAAATTGGAAGTCTCTAGAACATTATTTCAGAATTACGGGAAGGAAATTTTTGAAAAAAATATTTTTTTGCGTCCGCGCGTAACGAATTCGTACATCATTTTGTGATAATATTTTTCCGGTGTTAATTTTATTGTTTTACAATGTATTATATATCAAAATGATCGCAATTTAGTGTACAATACAACGCAAAAAAAAGTAACTGGTTAGCTTTGACCGTTTTCTGCACAGCGTGATTTGAATACAATTATGTATGAATTTTTTTTTTTTCGCTACCATATATCGCATTATTTACATATGATAATGATATTATTTTTCATTTCTGATGGTTGCATTCTAAACTTCAGGCAATGACAAAAAAAGGAGCCAAAAATGAACTCTTAATCTTCAAAAGTACGCGCGCTGTAATTTTTTTGAAAAAATTATTTTTTACCACTTCCGCGCTCACTCCAAACCGGCCCGGCATACGGGAGACGTTTTGATTTTTAGGGCTCCGGCTTAAGAGGGTTAATGTGTACCGGTTTATGTAATAAAAATATGTGAATGGTCATAATTGGTTTTTATTAGCCTCATTCTTTATTGTTCAACCTTCCATAGAGTTTCATTATATTAGGTTATGGAGTTTAGAAACCTTTTCGCATTCATACTGTCATGTGATATGACATGTTGTGCACCTGGCAGTGAGTCATGGAGAAAACAGTGACTGTTGTGGGTGCTTATCATTTGCTTATCTGAATTTGAATGGAGTTTAGAAATCTTTTCGCATTCATACTATCACATGATATGACATGTTGCGCACCCGGCATTGAGTCATAAAGGAAGTTAGGTTAAGGGACTTATAATTTATTTTACTTGTATTCACATCTTTTCATATACTCACTCACGTGGGTTAGGTTAGGTTACTTTTCAAATACTCATGTTGGTTAGGTTGTGTTAGGTTAAGGGACTCATATTCCCTCATATTCATATTTATGTGAAATGGCGGTTTTTCGTCCAAAGAGTATATCTTAAGCCAAAATGAGGTTGGGTATTTCACGTGGGTTAGGTTAGGTTAAGAGACTTATAATTTTTTATCGTCATATTCATATTTGTATGTAATGGTTTTTTTTTTCATCTGTAGAGTATATCTTGAGCCAAAAGGTTGGGTTGGGTTAGGTTAGGTTAAGAGACTTAGAATTTTTTCACTCAGTGGGTTAGGTTAGGTTACGTTGGGTTAGGTTAGGTTAAGGGACAGAATGTTTTCACTCAGTGGGTTAGGTTGGATTAAATTAGGTTAGGTTAGGTTGGGTTAGGTTAGGTTAAGGGACTAAGAATTTTTCCACTCAGTGGGTTAGGATAGGTTAGGTTAGGTTGTGTTAGGCTAGGTTAAGGGACTAACATTTTTTCACTCATATTCATTTTTATGTGAAATGGTGGTTTTTTTTCATCCATAGAGTATATCTTGAGCCGAAATGGGGTTGGGTATTTTCAAGGGGTCGAGTGAAACCATGGTTCTCCTATTCCTAAGGGTTCTTCATGAGCCATTTTGGGGTTCTTTCCTGAACTAGAGCGAAATATTTGGTGGTTTTCCCGTGGAGTTGTTGATGGTCAACATGTTTGGGGTTTATCACCTGTGAGCTGAATTAGGAGTCGGTTGTTGATGTTGAGCCGAAATGGGCTCTTTTTCCCTACTGTTATGGCACACTGATGATTTTTTCTAAAATTCCTTGGCAATTTGTTTGGGGGAGTATTGATATTTTTATTTTTGCAGTTTTTGCCCTTTTCAGGAGTTATACTAAACCGAGATTTTACAATTTTTAGAGTCCGATCACAAGGAGCATTAGAGGTATTATGTTTTGGCCATGTGGTATTTTGTTTTGTTGGAGATGCTCCAAATTTTAAGCCTATGGTGGAAAGAGCCATGTTTTAGTTCGCTGTTTTGGATTCAGTTCTTTGAAAGCATTATGATTTTGTTTGGTGCCAATGGAAACCTTTGTGAGAGAGGGTATATGGTAATACTTTCAAGTGTATCAGCTTAATGCTTTGAGTGCATTTTTTGGGGGGTCAGAGTATTTTTGATTACCCTGCTTGGAGGTACAACGATTTTTTGGGTACTTGGTTTTTATTCCAAATGTGGGTATTAGTGAAATGGAGGGGAATATTTTTATTGCCTGGGTGGTATTAATATTATGGTGATAATGTGGGTGGTTTTTTTACATTATTATTGTTATTATTTTTGTACCGAGTCACAATTTTGAGTGTGGTAAGTGAGTTATATCTATAATGCTGTTTTAGCTGATGATGTTATTTTTGACCAAGTATATTGATTGATTAGTCCTCGAGACAGAAACTTTCTTTTTAGTACCAGTTGAGGTCAGCGGAAAGCTGTTGTGAGTATTGTGTCAGCAAATTGTATATGAATACCAGAGGTGGAAATGTCTTTAATTAATTTGGTGATTGATGACATGTTTTTGTCTACTGATGGTAGACAGTGGATTTTCAGGACTCTTATTTGGCTAGTCTTTTGCCTAAGTTTGGTTTATATTTGCATTTTCTGTGGTTGAGCTGAGATATTTCAGTTCTTAAGATTTGAGGAAGCATGCCCTGCATTATGTGGCTGTTCTTTTTTTGAAGACTGATGCGCTGGTAATGTTTCAGTGTTTGGCTATTTTGCTGCAGATATGTCTGTATGCAGGTTTTTTCTGAGTTGTTGCATGTGTCTAAATTGACAATATAACAGTTTTTTATTCTGTTTGCACATTACATGGTTTTGGTCCTGACTTATAGTTATGATTTAGTTTTCTGCGCATTTGCGATGAGTCGGAGTATTTTCAATATTTGGCTTTCGGTTTTTTCTTTTCTTTTTGCGGTATTTTGGGCAATTTTGTGTAATGATAGCCATAAGAAATAATAGTAGATAGGGTAGCGTAAAAACAGAAAACGAGAAAATAAGCAGAGTATAAGTGAAAATAATGAGAGAGAGAGAGAGAGAGAGAGAGTGAGAACGAGAGAGAGAGAGGAGAGAGAGAGAGAGAGAGAGAGAGTTGAGAGGAGAAGAGATTGAGCTTTGGTGTGCTGAGTGAAAATTTGATCACAAGTATCAAGCCTAGAGATAACAAAACCTTAGTCACGGGACGTTGGGCCATAACACCGTTGCAATTGAAATCTTAAGACCGCCATAAAATCTTTGACCTGCGACCTAGCACCAGACTTACTCAGCTTCTATCGATAATGAAGCTCCACCTCCAGGAGGAGGTATTAACATGTTAAATAACTGACTCCGCCTGGAAGAGGAGGAACTAACATGTTAACCCCACCTAAAAGGGATGGGGAAAGATAAGAAAGGATCCGCTTCACGAATGAAGAATCCATTTGGGCGGAGAACTAGAACCTACACCACCTTAGGAGGTTTGACCAAATTCGATCCGGGGGTAGCTGATTTTCAGAATCCCAGAAGAACAAGACAGAGGACCAGCTGCCGTCATACAGTAAAGAAGCAAAAACTTTGCCAGTGGTCCGAACTAGATTTTCCATTTGTAAACTCAGAGCTGTAACTTGTATTCTTTGCAATAGTAAAGAAAGGAACTTTGCCGTTCGTCTCATTCAAACTTCTCCTTAGAGATTAAAGACTAATAATATTACTAATCCAGAACTAACATTTAAGTTGAAGCATAAAGTCAAACATAAAACCAGACCGCAGAATGAATCATCAAGAAGAAAGAAGCAGGTAAGAAACATACACTCGAACATTCTACAGAAGCATAACATTTGCAACAGTTATGAGTCATTAGTTGCCAGGGTAGAGAATGGCAATATATGTCTCATTTTTTTTTTTTTTTTTTGGGGGGGGGGGGTGGGGGGGGGGGGGCTCATAACCTTGAGAAGTTGCCGAGTCAAGTATGTACATTCAGACAACGCAATGTTGGAATTGGGGGATAGCGTGTTGCCTGATGGTTAATACTGGAATTGGTTGTTATTTTTCATAATTTGGGGCCTTATCCATTTTTATTCTCTCTCTATTCTTAGTTGTTTCAGCAAAATAAGGGGATATGTTTGGGTTCTTACTGATTTTGTGGGGTTAATGAAATATCAGAGTTTGAGAGAACATTTTTAGTGATAATTTGGGGCTGATTTTTTTGTAGACTCTTTTTTCCAGGGGCCATTTTTTTATTATTTTTTCATGTTTGAGTAATTGTGAGCTTAAAATGTAAGGACAGAAGTCCGTAGAGTTTTTGTAATTTCTAATTTTCCTATTTTTTTCTCTCTCTGCTCAAATGCAATGACGCATTTGTTTGGGTAGTTTGTGCTAATTGTGTTGGGGGTTGGTGAGTATTTTTTTTATATTATTGGAGAATTTAATCATTTCTTTATGGGGTTATAGTTGGTCTTTTTTTATATATATCATTAATAGTGATTTATGATTTTGCGATCTTATGAGGTTACCTCACAGGTTTTAGTTAGGAATTAGTTCAGTGATTATATGACATATCCGAGTTATTTTGGGACATTATAGTGTTTTATGTTAGTGGTGTAAATTGGAAAATGTTCGATATTATTTCTTAGAATATTTAGGTCATTATTTGACAGATGTATGTCTAGGGTTAATTCTTCTTTAATTGACCAGTGACTGACTGACATACTGAAACACCATAAACACCATTCCTCTATGCCAGCAAAATGTCCTTCAGCTACTACAAGATTGTCGTGTGCTGCCGACATGTGAAAGAATCTACGACTCTACAAGGATTTACAACGCCTTTTGGACAATATTGGGCATGGTACCGGGAGACGTTTTTCTACAGCGTGTGTTTCATGGGTCTGTGCAGCTGCAGGCCACACACACACACACACACACACACACACACCACACACACACGTACAGGAGCATCGAAAATTCAAGATGAGAAATAATGTCTCTACAGTCAACTGTTATTATAGCTGCCAAAGACGTACAGTTGTTTTTTATATAATAATATGATGTACATGAGCTGGCCAATGTGTTGTTCTTATAATTTTATATAAACTCTGGCTGAATGAGGACATTCAGAGGTGGTGGCTGAGCAGTATTGAGAATATAATTAAAACACCATTATGAATATGATTCGTTATCTTTGAATGGCATTTTTTTTTTCTTCAAATGATAAGCGGATGTGATACATAAGTATGGCACTCTTTGAAACGTAGATGTCATCATTTTGACTCTCTGTGGAAACAGAGGTCTTAAGGACAAGACTCAGCATTAGCTTTGAAAGTGTTGACGCAACCTCCTTGCGTGGCACGATGTCGAAGGTCGCTGCTTAAGCAGAACAGACCATGTCCTGTGTCCGTGCATGTTCGGAAGCAGATATGCTTTTTTTTAGAATCTGGTTTTGAGTAGATTTTATGGCGGGGTGGACTATGATCTGTATATGACATCATGAACTAGTAACGAATTAGTGACGTCACTTATGTGGGAGTGTCTTGTGAGTGAAATCGTGCTTGCGTACGTGTGAGCTATTCCCCTACATAACTAAGATGGAGAACTGTATGAAGTCAACAAAGGGCCAGGATGGCCTTCTTTAAGTTTAATTTTAATTAGTGTGTGAATTTGTTGAATGGGTAAGCATACTTACTTTTAATCCTGAGTTTGTCTTGTCTTTTGAATTTTGAACATTTGTGTCAAAGATGTCCTTTTTTCACATAACCTTTTGAATTATGTCATTTTTATTTATTTGCAAATAGACTCCTGTCAGATTTCTTTTTCTGTCTACCTCCAGATGCTTCTGTATTATAAATCTGGTGGGAACTTATTTGGTAATGGGAACTTAACTGATAGTTCCGTGGTTATGGTGTTACTTATAAGACTGTGCTATGACTTTTCTAGTTTTTGTGACTAACTAATGTTAGTATTGTAGAGAAAGGGGTGGAGTGGTTTAGATTGATCCCTAGGGTTATTTGAGTTATTTGGATTTTAAATTTGACCTTTCAGTTAAACAATTTTGTTAAGAACCAGTTAATCTTTTTTCTTAAATAAATGTATTTTTGTAGTTCTGATTTAGTTACCTTAGGTAATTATATATATATATCGAAGAGAGAGAGAGAGAGAGAGAGAGATGAGAGAGAGGAGAGAGAGAGAGAGAGAGAAATTGAGACTGTAGCCTCTTGTCAATATTCTTTCAAACTTAATACCATCTACACCTTGGTCCATAGAGCTCTAAAATATTCTTCAACTTGGCAAATATTTCACAAAGAAATAGTCTTTTATTCAGCTTTTTCAAGATAAACTCCCAAACCACAAGATATAGTTTATAAAATCACCAATAAGTTATTAACACAATTTTACAACCTCCAACTGTCAACTTGATGTTTCCCCCCCCCCCCCAAAAATTTTCTGTCTCAACCCGTATATGTCTGACTCTAAATTTTCCTTAAATCTCACACGAATAATTGAACAGGAAATCCCCTGTCTTAACGTCAAACTTATGTCCAACAACCCATGTACAATAGGATCATTCTTTAATTTCAAAGATCACCTGCAGTCCATGCGATCCAATGTTGTTTATAAATCACATGCCCTGGATGGTCCGGGCTCTTACGTTGGATCGACGCGGAGGTTACTGCAGGTCAGATATTGCAGCCATTTGGGTTTTAGCTTTCGCACTGGCCAGAGAAATCAGCAGCCAGAATTTTCTAATAGTAGAAATCGGGTGCCGCATTATGTAAAACCGAAGTCCTGAAACAACACTTCTCAATAATTGGTTATGTAAGGGACCCAGACCACTTAACAACTTTAGAATCATTATATATTAAAAAGACTGGTTCCCTCTCTCAATAGTAATACTTCCTCAGCAACTTTGTATCTGGTATAGTTGTCGTCTGGCCTTGGACCCCATTGTATGTCTTCTCTCCTGCTTACGGACGGTTGGTGTTTTGGTGATCTCTTTTGTTTTCTGTTTTATGTGCTTTTTTATGCTTTTACTTTTTATTGTTTTAACTTGTAAATTTTAATTCCATTGTGAATTCCTTTTATGTTTTAATAATGTAGTTTTATGTGTCTTACTTTTTGCGCAGACTGATGATGCACTGAGTAGTGCAAAACGTTTTTTCTGTTAATAAACTTGGCCTTTTTAACACATGGTTATCATGGACCCTCCTGATGTCTATATACTTGCTGACTGGAATATTATATATATATACACATATCTATATTATATATATATATATATATATATATATATATATATATATAATATATATTCAGAGAGAGAGAGAGAGAGAGAGAGAGAGAGCTGTGTGTAAATGAAGTGATAATTTGCAAGCAATAGTGGGAAGGTTGAATTCACCTATTTTTTCTCTCAAAATTCAGTAGTCCTTTTACAGGCATATTACGGAAGAATGTACGCAATTTGAACACTTGTCTGTAAGCCATTACGGAAAATAAACCATTGCAATATAATTACTTGGCATCCACGCTTCGAAATGAATCGTCATTAAGATCTCTACATAACACATTCCCTACTGATAGGGAATACCACCTCTAATACTCAATGTAGTCAATTCCTAGATAGCCTACAATAATAATCACGTCACGGCCATGCTCATAGGAACTGCATAACACTTAACAGCGACTGAGATCTTAAATGTTGAGACGATCGTGATAAATATACATGTGAGAAGCAGTTAGTAGGAAAATGTTACTGAGCGGACCTCTTGCTCCTGTAGCAGCCTGTCAGAAGAACAGAAATGCAAAGATATGGGAAAATATCATTACGAAGATGGAAACCTTGACCGGATTAGAGTTCAGATAAAAAGTGCACAGGACGAAATACAGCGGACAGAACCAATTACACGTCTAGCCCTTGAAGGGTGAGTCTAAAAAATTTCTATTAATTTAATTTGATTAATGATGATGAAGCAACCTCGGTACCGAGACCCCAACATCACCCAAAAACTTAAAAACGAAAAATATGAAAAATTATTATCTTAGGGAAAGAATATAATTCTCAAGTTATGACGTAATGGGAGAAAATTTGGCTGAATAACTACATAATTCCACTTGATTAAAGGCTATTACGTCATAAAAAGGGAAAGAAGAAGTCGAGGAGACAAAAACAGCTACGCCGTTTTACCAAAATAATAATAAATGTCAGAACTCTAGTAGTTCAGAATTGGTGTATACTTACGGAAGAAGCCAAAACTGCCATAAAACGTGCCATACCAGGTTTCTCAAGCATTGAGTGACCATTTCATGAAAATAGTTTTATAAACGCAAGAAGTGCAAAGTATGTGCATTTTTACACTGAACGAAAAAAAAATATGCATGCAAGAGAGAAGGAAAGTTTTTACGACGCTAACACATAATCTCACAACCTTATAGGAATATATATATATAGTATATATATATATATATATATATATATATATATATATATATATTTAATTTTTTTGTTTTTTGAATAATTTTTCTTGATAAATTAGTTTTGATTTAATTTTGTTATATTAATTAATTCCAGAATTAATAAAAAAAAAAAACTTTGTATAGTTTTCAAGTAATAGTAAATTCCCTGAGATTAGGAATTTCACTTATAAAATTTGAATTTACAAATAAATTCTTTGCATTTGAAATATTTATAACAGTGTTTCCTTTACAGACCACCAGTGATAGAATTTTACCTAGGTAGAAATACAGAGTAGTACTTGCACTGTTTCCTTCAAATTTATTGAAGTGAAAATTAGAACCATGGAAACCATTAGACTTTTGAAGTTGTTATTGCAGTGTTGCCCCTTTAATAATTTAATATCATATACTAGTTTTAATGAACTTAGTCCGATTTCTTGCACGATCAACAAGCTTTTTAAGGGATCACTGTTACCCTTAGGATAATCAATCATATTTTATCTGCGATGAAGGTTCAGGTATCTGGCTGTTGTGAGGTAACTATTTTTTGATTGGTAAATGTAATGACCAGTATATATATATATATATATATATATATAATATATATACTATATATATATATATATAATATATATATATATATATATCGGAAAAAACTTCGTCGGTATGAAGATACCTGCAAGAAACTTATTGATGCCACTAAAGCAATTGCTTTTAACGAAAATTGTATTAGAGAAAAACTATGCCCTAAAAGAGTATATATATATATATATATATATATATATATATATATATATATATATATATATATATATATATATATATATATGCTAAGCTACAGATGTCCTTTAATATCACATTTGCTTTACCTAGGAATTATTATATTTTTCGTATACGTTACCGAAGAGGGATTGGCCAACAAGCCAACAACGTAATTTAAGTCATGATTTCTCCACTGTGTGCTGGTTAGAATCCACGAGAGGACGAGAGTATTATCAACTAAAAAAAAATCCTCTTCTGTTAACGTACATATATGAAAATATATTAATTCGGAGGTAGAGCGAATTGGATATTAAAAGACATTTGTAGCTTAACGCATTATCATGAACACGGTGATCTGATAAAAATTCATACTTTATATACATATATATATATATATGTATATATATACTATATATATATATATATATATATATATATATATATATATATATATTATATAAAGTATGAATTTTTATCAGATCACCGTGTTCATGATAATGCGTTAAGCTACAATGTCTTTTAATATCCAATTCGCTCTACCTCCGAATTAATATTTTTATTTTTCATATATGTACGTTTAACAGAAGATGATTTTTTTTAGTTGATAATACTCTCGTCCTCTCGTGGATTCTAACCAGCACACAGTGGAGAAATCAGGAACTTAAATTACGTTTTTGTTGGCTTGTTGCCAATCCCTCTTCGGTTAACGTATACGAAAATATAATAAGTTCCTAGGTAAAGCAAATGTGATATTAAAGGACATCTGTAGCTTAAGCATATATATATTAGGGCTCTGCCTTGTATGATAAGGCGCCCTATGAGGTAATGTTATACTAGCGATAATCTATACGCTAAGTCGGTTGGTATTGCACTTCCATCTTCAATGGAGTGTCTGGGGTTTTGTAGATCACTTACGAAGTCGGTTATTATCTTTACGACGATGTGTTAAACTCATGGTTCGGTGAGGTTCGGTTGTAGAAAAACCATAAGTATAAAAATAGTATATTCTTCTGAAGTTTTGTTTTACATGATGAAGATCAGGTAATGATCGTACAAGTCTTCTATGACGATAGCTTGATCGCTTCTGCCAATGATGAATGGCTAATCCTATTCCTCTACATGATAAAGCTTAGGTAAAGGGAGGTACAGGTCTTCTAATGACGATAGCTAACTCTGTTCTGCCTGTCTACCATCTCTGTTACAAGTTATGAAGGAACAGACAGTAGTTCGAACATATGAACATGCATACAATGACATAGTTTCAATACGCAACACACAATCAAATGACACGCTAGAGATCACGTAGGCCGTTTGAATATAGGTCGGTTAGTTTGTCTCAAGCAGGGAGCTTGGACTGTTTCAAACAAATGAATGACCACAGATGACGGCATGTTTTATCTTAGCCTACATACTTATTGTATACGTCATCTTTAGCGTCTCTAGTCTGATCACATTCCTGCAAGCAATCTGGTTGACCTCTTTAGTTTTAGACTTTTATATATATGGACTAACATTCCATATTTTTATTATGTAAACACTTACATTAGCTCGGTCAGCTACCAAAAAACCAGCTACTGAATATTACTCAAACTTGACTTGCATCTGACTTATAGGAGTGTGATACAGACACTATGTGAATTATATATATATATGTAAATAACAAAAATTCATTGTGTAACATGAATTGATTCAAGTAATAAAATATAACAACAATGATATTGGTAAATAATAGTGATCACATGATATATATAATGATACAGTTTTCACTTCATCTCTTTAAGATCTTATGCTACAGAAAATACTAATGTACTCTGATAATTGCATAGAATGAAGATTAACATGATATCAATAATTTTAACTGATAAAAAATTTCATATATGAATTGATAAAATTAGTAATGTTTATGCTAACTGTTATATATCTGATTCATTAATTCATATACTAACTCATAAATACCTGCAGATATTGGTAAGATAAAAGGTAACAGATTGATTATAGGCTACCTGATTTGTTATACATATGTATATGGATTCATATAATTATGATTAATATATGTGCACTTTAACTAGATTCCTATTGCGTACACGCAAAGATATATTTCGATTCCGTTATTTAATGATCATTTATATATAGATTCCTAGTTGCGTACACGCAAAAAAATATATTTTCGATTCTGTTATTTATGATCAATTATATATAGGATACATGATACTTTATATATATAGGTTATACATGACCCGAGGTTATACTACTTCACTTTTAACTAGCTTTCGAACAACTTTTTCGTCCATTACACAGTTCCAGACAACCACCTTTAACCAAATGAAACGGCCTTTTTTTCTTATTTTCAATGGTTAAAACAACAAGGGGGGGGGAAAAATTTGCCTGGGCGGGTCCAACGTTCCATTTTGCGCTCATACTTATTCTCTGCATCCTAAGCTACACGATTGCGTTCGCGATGATAGATCATCCCAGCACGAGTCCTAATCGCCAGCAAAGTAGAGTTGAATATCCTTCGTCGTTCGTAATTGTCGGAAGTATGTCCCTTTTTGTAGTCGAATTCCGACAGCGCTGGAGCGTTTCCGCATTAAAACGAGATTAACGACGAGAGTACGGTGTCGGTCGAAGAAGTCCATGAAATTCCTTTCACATTGTAGGCGGTTGTTACTCGACTGTAGTCGTCCGCTGCGACGAACGATTTTTTGAAGTTGCGATGTGAAACTCTCGTACTGCAGGTATACTGTAACCAGGTTCCATTAATCGTCCTGCAAGTGCAAATTATACTTGTCACAAGGGCAAAGTAAATTCAGACAACATCCAAATACAGGGAGGGGGAGAGAGCCATTTAGACCAGACTTAACCCACATGAATTCGCTGATATTTCGAATTCAAAAGAGTCCGCTGTTACAAACTTTTTTGTTTTTATCCATGGCATTTAACAATGAGTGAACCTATCCAGGTCTATGATGACTTGTAAAAATATCCAGAATTATCAAAAAATAAATTGATATCATTACGAAGTCTCAAAGAAAATTCGATATTACTGGTAGTAAGTTACTAGACAAAGAAGTGGAAAATGGAGCTATTTGTAAGATTGCCAGGCAGCATAAGAGTCAAAGAGAATATTAATCATGATTCTATGTGCCCTAACAAAAGTTTCATATTCAATTTTCTCGTGCGCATCCTCTGAGGTTAATTTTTTTTAAAAACTTTATTAATAGGTAGGAGATGCAACGAAAAAAAAAAACCCACTATGTAACTAATTTCTAAATACTTTGGGTTTTTCAAGAAAATGTGACATTTTCCCATGAATGTTTACTTGGATTGTAATAAGCTAATGTTGCAAGTAAATAATCCATATCCATATCGTGATACTTCTAAATGTCTATGAGATTCAGAAAAAAATTAATTCATTTTGATGTTATAGAAATTCTATTTCCTTATTTTGTTTATTAATTTTAAAATGATTGCAAGTCCTTAACTATTGCAATTACACACACGGATAAGATATGTTATGTGGCCTGTCATGTGACCTATGAACCACATGTGAAGTTCATGACTAAGCATTCCTTTCTCCAGTCAATCTGCTTTTTGCAAGCAGAGACGACACACAGATGAAGCCTGTGTAAGCAGATTATTGAGGTTAAAAGGCAACAAATGCTGATACGGCAAATGATGACGCGTCACTTGGCAGGAGATTGCTCTCAGCCAGCTAAGAGTTACATTGACTTGCTGTAAGAGATACGACTTTAGGATAAATTTTTTTGTTTTTTTTTTTTTTAATACTCGACCCACATGAGAAGAATGTCCTGAAAAAAAAACAGTACCACAAAATTGAACAATGGTATTGAGTTTTTCATGTTGGAAAACTGCAAGATTATGTTAAATTAAATATTCCTTATTCAAACTATATGACAAAGGTTTTCCATACAAATTCTATATATATTATTAGACCCCTGTATAAGATTCATATAGGATTATTTCATAGATAACATTTCACTTCTAGACTTCCAGACTTTAAAATCTCTTTTATTTTATTTTATTATTTTTATTTATTATTAGTTTATTTATTATTTATTTATTATTTAATTTTTTTTTTCATTGACTACGAATATAAATCACCGGGACAGACAATATGTCAGTAGGTTTTGGATATGTATTTGAACTTTTAGCTTATTTGTCATTACTAAAGCGTTAAGTTAGAGTTCAAATCTTTACGCTATATATTTGGATATTTAATGGCTACGTTTTGCTTATTCATATTATCGTGATTCCTTTTTATTATAATTTGTAACCCTTCCGACTTCTTACTGGAGTGTATTATATTGACTCCACTTGTATCTATTTATTTTATTTTTTTTATATATTTATTTATTTATTTGTATATTGTTTTTTTATATATATTTGATAAATTAATGGTTTGGCTTGAATATGTGGAAAAGTGTTCTAGCGACGTACCGTATAAGGCTACTTGCGGCATCAATTCTATAGATTACAAGATATATATGATAAAGGTATTTAAAACCGCGAGAACCGCTATAATCCAGTTCGGATCCAACATCACGAGTTGTAACTCGTAAGACATTGACACTTCCTATTTATTATCAGTTATTCTACCAAACCGATTGACTCTGGGTGATAAAATATATTGGTTGGTTTTCTTAATGGAAAGGAATTCACACAACGTTTTAAGGATTATTATTATTGATTTACACCACCCGAGTCCACAGATTATTATGTGTTGAATTCCATATTTATTGATTTAGCACTCATAAATATTCGTAACGCACTCAATTGCGGTGTTTGTTTTTAGTGCTACTAATTCTATATAACGTGCAAGGAACTATTAACACTAAGAAGTGTTTATTCCCTCTGTCAGACTCGTAATTCTGTTAATAATTCTACGTATATTCTTTCAAGGATTGATTTGGCACAGATAGGCCCTTAAACTGACAGGTGTCCTTAGTGTGTCCCTTGTCTTCATGACACATGTTTACAATTAGTTATGTGCTTTTTATATCTGTAAGCATTGTAGGCCAGTAAAATAGTGATTTGGCTTTCTGTGACATACTATGGAACCCTGGATGACGGAATGCAACCATTTGTTTATGACGATTGGTATGAGAGATTATTATTAACTACCTGGTCGTTAGTCATCTGCTGTGTTCTTCGGGTTTTCCTCGTCACGGACCTACATATAATACTACATTTGATTACATTATTCTGATACACATACCTTAAGTATACTTTTGCCTTTAGGGTTTCTGCTCGAAGTGTGTATTGTTTTTGCTTATCCCGCTGAACCTGTTTCCGTTTCGAAGTGTTTTATTGTTTGGTGTTTATTGCTGCTGACTCTGTTTCCGTTCGAAGTGTTTATTGTTTGGGTTATGTCTGTTGACGCTTCCTTTGTTCAGTTTTGTAACAGTTCTGCGCTCCGACCCAGATATTCAATGCTCGTCGATCTCTTGGTTAAGGAATTTTCTTAAAAAGTTTAGGATACGGTTTTAATTAACAATAGGTACGGATGTTTCTATATCTTTTAGAAAGGAAAGAGAAAGTCTAATTGGAATGGTTCTTTGCAGTATGATGCGGATTGCGGGATAATGCGTCAGCTATGATAATTGGCTTTCCCACAAGTAATATATCTTAATCTTGCTCCAAAGCACCTGAATGATCATTTGTCACCGAGGTCCTTTTGGACTAGTGAGTTAAAGCCTTTGAAAAACTCGGTAAAGGACCTCTGTTCAGTAAGGACTTTATCAGATAGCATAGATTAGGGGGGGGGGGGGGTATGAACTTAAAAATGTACTAGTGTTAAAGATACCTAGCCCTTAGCCTTGCCTATTACTGCATATTTACTTTGCAGAGGGCTTTAGTTTACGTACGTTTAATGAAAAAAAAAAAAAAAAAAAAAGCTATAGGGAATTAAAAAAGTAACTGTTTATCAATATGACTGAAGTAATACCCCTCTTACCCCTTTTACGTTAATAAGTACCGGAAAGTTATTGAATAGCCGACACCTACCATGGACTACTTTTAAGACCTTGACTCTACACATAAAACCTAGATAAACATGTTTCGGTTTTTAAAAACTCACATTTAGATATTTTACTCTGAGATTATTTGTCTTTGTCTCTGTAGCACTAGCTCTACTTTATGTGAATGTACTTCTAAAGGTATTAGAAAGGATTACAAGATCATCCATATAGGCATGTAGGTTATCCCCTAAAAGTCTCCAAACACTATATTGTAATTGGGGCGCAACGTAAGCCGGAGGCATACGTAAAAATTGATAATGTCCCCTGGGTGTGCTGAAAACGGTGTATGAGGTACAATCACTTAGGTAATGTATCTGGTAAAAGCATTTAAGTAAGTCCAAGTTGGTGAAAAAAATTTATTCTAACCTAACAGAGATAAGATGTCGTCGGTACATCGCACTGGAAACTATCGGAAGTCGTTTCCTTGTTTAAGCGACAGAAATCTACGCAGATACGCCAAGTCCGATCCTTTATGACATGACGTTTGAGAGAAAAATTATATGGGCTATTTGATTTCCTAATGACTCCTATTACTAACATTTTTCAACGTCGTCATTTATTTCTATTTTGAAATTTCATTGGGGTTCTACACGAAGGTACGTATATAGCTTTATGTTTGTCCTTATTTGACCGTATTTTGTTTTCAATGACATCCGTTTTTCTCCCAGAGATCACTCGCTAGTGGAGAAACTTCCTGGTATTCAGGTAGAAGATAAAAAAAAAAAAATTCTGCTGATCACCTCTGCTTGAATGACTTTACGGATATTACTTTAGATAGATTATCAGAGAGATTCAATCCACGACTGGTTGGGCGTGATTAAAACTAGCAACAATAAAAAATGCGATATTTATAACTTCCGTATCCACGATATGTATACTTTTAGGGCTTTGTTCGCGGAAATCGTTATATTTCAGAGTGTCGGGAAGGATTAAAAATTTCATTCCCGCCCAGGCAAATCATTTTTTACACGCACTAGACATTCGAGGGTGCATGCTTCTCGAGATTTTTGCGTGCAAAGTACGACTGCGGTTGTGGGAGAAAATTGTTCTGTTGGGTCATTTGAACAATGTTACGATTTATGAGACAAATGTATAGTTCCTTTATATAAGTTATTATTTGATTAACTGTCTCATTTTTGTTCAAACGGTTTTATTTTAATATGTTTGAAGGTTTATAGGATTTTCCTTTGATAAACACGCCTTATTTTGCAGGATGTAAGATAATATTTTGTATACCCCTAGATGGATCTTACAATTACACTACATACAGATCAATGTTTTTTATAACTATAGAGGTATCTGTAACGCGCTCGCTTATCCGGACTTCTCATTAGGGAAGTTCGAACAACAGACGGTGAGTCCCGTAAATACAAGATATTACGTGTATTAAAGAAATAAACAAGATATTCTATTTTTACGGCGCGTACAGTTGGGCTTAATCCACCAGTACTCATAATAACTTATGTATTAAAAAAAACGAAAACCTGCTCTGATTACTTTATACGGTCGTGTGTTTCATAGGAAAAATCCTTTTTAATTCAAAAAGATATCGGTATGTATGAACCAACATCGCTTTTCCCCTCCCACTCTGCTAGAGTCGCTTATTGTGTGGAATTTGCTTCGCTTTGAAAACTTCGGCAGTTTTTTGACTAACCTTGACCGCTTGACTAGGTGACACAGTAACCGAGTTTGCTTGTTTGATTCTGAAAGGCTACTGTTTCTATTTCTTTTTGTAATAATTATGGATCCTTCTCTTATTACCATCGGCAACGTATTGTGTTTTTTTAGCATTATGTTGCTGGTTACGTATACAGCAATGAATGACGAACTATTAGGAACTGAGCGATTACTAATAAGACAAGTTATCACTACTGCATACAATTTTAACTGTTTGTACTTCATTCTTTGCTAAAATTTGAAATAGTGAGGGATCCTGGTCAGCGCATTTAGCCTGATGAAAGTTTTTTACAGACATGTTATTCCTTGCAATCCAGCCGTATTTTAAAGTTAAGTTGAGTCATTGAGGTCGATATTTTATATAACTCAAAAACTCAAGGCTAAAACTGCGATCGGGACTTGCAAAGGAGCATTTATTGTCATGACCCGAAATAGTGTTACCTCTAATTTATATAGATTTGTACGGGTGTTCCATTGTTTTTTGTGTGTTTTCTAATCACTACGGTGCTTAACGACCCTATCCATGCATCTGTATAAATACAGACGTCCACTGCGTAAACGCATATTCACTGTTTAATATGATTTGTTACGTAAGGATTAATAATCACCCAAAATGATAAAATTAACATAGTATATGATTATGATATTTCAGTAGAACTTCTGGAAACAGACACTCAAAGATAAAAACTCGCAGTAGCGAAATCTCAATGATGTAGATAATTTCTGTAAAAAAGTAAGATTAAGAATGTCTCGTAACTTCAGCCACAGGAATAACGAAATTCGACCTGCAAAGGAAACACTCAAAGTTACTCCAAATGAATAAAAAATTGTACTTAGCTTGCTTTTGTGGGAAGTCACGGTGTTCCGATAACGACACACGGCCTTGGTCCTCCTTCTCTATTTAGCGGACGACCTGGTTTGGCTTCAGTTTCCCCCGTGCGCGTTGTTTCGATGATTCGAGCCCTTGAAAGATCCGATGCTGCAGACGCGTTCGGTTTGTTTCTTGGAGTGCCGGAAACGCTCATAACGATGTTTTCTTGAATGATTCTAATGAGAGACGAAGCTTGCGTTGTCGTAGGAAAAAGGACACGTCGGTTTTGTTTTCTTGAAGTTATTCACTAACGATGATACTAAGTTGCTTGACGAATCTTGTTGTTTTTCTGAAGTCGCCTCACTAATGATGATACTAGGTTGCTTGAAGAATCTGCTGCTTCCGTCGTCGTTGACTTCTTATGATACATGATTTATTATTCTGGTTTTTTCTTCGTAGGACGTTGTAGAGTTCTTCTGGTCCGCTGGCCACCAATATTAGGGCTCTGCCTTGTATGATAAGGCGCCCTATGAGGTAATGTTAGACTAGCGATAATCTATACGCTAAGTCGGTTGGTATTGCACTTCCATCTTCAATGGAGTGTCTGGGGTTTTGTAGATCACTTACGAAGTCGGTATTATCTTTACGACGATGTGTTAAACTCATGGTTCGGTGAGGTTCTTGTAGAAAACACTAAGTATAAAATAGTATATTCTTCTGAAGTTTTTTACATGATGAAGATCAGGTATGATCGTACAAGTCTTCTATGACGATAGCTTGATCGCTTCTGCCAATGATGATGGCTAATCCTATTCCTCTACATGATAAAGCTTAGGTAAAGAGGTACAGGTCTTCTAATGACGATAGCTAACTCTGTTCTGCCTGTCTACCATCTCTGTTACAAGTTATGAAGGAACAGACAGTAGTTCGAACATATGAACATGCATACAATGACATAGTTTCATACGAACACACAATCAAATGAGACACGCTAGAGATCACGTAGGCCGTTTGAATAATAGGTCGGGGTAGTTGTCTCAAGCAGGGAGCTTGGACTGTTTCAAAACAAATGAATGACCACAGATGACGGCATGTTATCTTAGCCTACATACTTATTGTATACGTCATCTTTAGCGTCTCTAGTCTGATCACATTCCTGCAAGCAATCTGTTGACCTCTTTAGTTTTAGACTTTTATATATATGGACTAACATTCCATATTTTTATTATGTAAACACTTACATATATATATATATATATATATATATATATATATATATATATATATATATATATATATATGTATATATATAATATATATATATACTTTTAGGCATAGTTTTCCTCTAATACAATTTTCGTTAAAAGCAATTGCTTTAGTGGCATCAAGAAGTTTCTTGCAGTATCTTCATACTGACGAAGTTTTTCCCGATTCTCGTTCGTCAATTTCTGGTGAAAAATACGCAGACTTCCTTCTTCCATTTATTGAATTTTGTCACGACAGCTGTTTCGCCTTATGGCATTATCAAGCGACTACTCATTTACAATCGACCTTTCTTTCGGCCTATTTATTTCATCGTGTGGGAGGTATGACCTTGAGGTATGGGTACTGGTTAGTTTAGGGATTAACAGCTTAAGGGCGTTGTTTTGGATACAAAGAAACATAAGGACATATGTAGTATGACAATAAGAGTGAAAGTTTTAAACAGTGGTTAAATAAATATTCAAAATACAATGCCATGTGCTAGAGTTTCCTTAAATGTATGTTTAAAATTTAATATGTTACATGTTGGTTTTAGATAAAAATTACAAAAATTACATACAGGAATGAAAATGAATATAGAAATCTAAATACAGGATAAAAATATATGTATATATTTTATAGCATGCATAAAGGTACAAGAGATAATTTCTGTGTATACATAAATGTGTATGATTTGAATTTGAGTGAGTGAGCGTGTGTGTGTGTGTGTGTGTGTGTGTGTCCCCAAATGGTATACGTTGGTTAACGGCTGCTGATTCGTGTTGGGTGGGGCCTCAGCGACCTGAGCAAGGATGTTACTTGACTTTCGCTGACGCTGGGTCTTCTCATGTCTTCAAGGGGCGCGATGTTCTCGGTGGATTGGGGGGTGCGCTGTCTGGTCCCTGTTGGCTTGCGTATTCCTTCTCCTGCTGAGGGGAGTATATGGTCCGATTCTTGTTGGACGTTCAAGGTCGGCTTCGAATATGCGATGCTCACCGCTTCCGTTATTAAGAGGCGACCGTAGTTGTCTTCTCTGTGTACGACTGGGTGCCTTCTATGAGCTCTTGTAGAAGATGGCTTCCTGTCGTGAACATCTATGTATGTTGATGGATGGCCCCTTGATTTCTATGAGCCAGCAGACGTCTCGAAGGGTCGTTGTAGTGTGCCCATGTAGTTTTGGCTGTGAGGCTTACACACCTCCTCTGGACAAGTAAATTTGTAAAATACATTCGTGCACATCTCCTTCGGTCCCCCCGGAGCGGTGCTGTTCTTCATTATTAAGGCTGCTACAAGGTTGGGCTTACTATATATCCTGAGGCTTATTTATGGTAAGGGGCTTTTGGGTTACGCGTCTGTTTATATCCGCGTAGCGTGCAGCAATCCTCCTTGTATGCAGATCCATAATGTACACGATGGTAAATAATCAAATTCTCCTCGTTTTTCGTCATCGTGTTGGGTTGGTAAAATTCGTCCATTTTCTTTTTTATTGCTGCTTCGATAATTTGATCTGTATAGCCGTTGTTGTCAGCAGTTGCGAATTCGGTCGAGTTCGTTATGTATGTCTCTCCATGGTGAGCTGTGTGTGAAGGCTCTGTTGACCATACGCACTCACGACAGACTTTTTGTATGCGTCGGGCATTCCCCGCGTGCGTTCAAGCAACGGCCAGCGTTTGTTGCTTTCGTATAAACGGCCGTCTTAAACTGTCTTCTTGTTGTTTTACCAGTACATCAAGAAATTGCAAAGTCTTCTCTGCTGTGCTCTGTGGTGAAGTTTGAGCACTGAGTTGAGCACTGAAAATCTATATATATATATATATATATATATATATATATATATATATATATATAGATATATATATATATATATAATATATATATATATATATATATATATATATATATAATATATATATGTGTGTGTGTATATATATATATATTTTTTATATATATATATATATATTATATATATATATATATATATATATATATATATATATAATATAAAATATATAAATATATATATATATATATATATATATATATATATATATATATATATATATATATATATATATATATAGAGAGAGCAAATAGGTGCTATGTGTGTATAAACACGGTTTGCACAATCGAATGAAAATGAGTGGTTCCTTTTCATTCAAGACCAACCCAATGTTCAAAACTACACAACGTGAACAGCTAGAATACCCAATGGAGTATGCATTTCATACTTACTATTTTTAAATACAATCACACGTATCATTCTTGGCAAAGGGAGAGTGAACTGCATTTTCAATACTGATAATATGAATGAGAAAAGTATACTTACAGATACACAACTTGCTGGTGGCCTCGGATTGGTTGGGCGTGCAATGTTACACTCAGCTGGTTGTCCGCGAAATAGCTGCGAGAAAAAGGAAATGCTCGTGAATACTTCTATTGCAAATTTTTAAAAGAAACCACTTTATGAAAAATCAATACAAACTGATCATAGGAAAAAAATCAAAGGGTAACCTTAAGGTTTTCGAACGTCACATCTGCAACATAACACTGGCGAGGTGTTCCCTACAATAGTTTTAAATAGAAACAGGAGCTGTAACTGGGATACAGAAAGGAGTTTTTTTTTATACTTAAATTACAGCAGCCAGTGTACAGCTTAAAGATATAGAGCGACAGATGCCAAACAAAATAATGCAGTTATAAATTTACAGATGCCAAACAAAATAATGCAGTTATAAATTTACAGACCAAACAAAATGCCAGTTAAAATAATTTCAGATGCAACAAAATAATATAAATAAAAGGGGACAACAACAATGGGTTATTCCACAAACCTACAACATATATATGTAAATATTCTTAACAAAATGATTACCAAAAGTACACCTGGTTAAGCAGAAAAAAACTCCTTCAGAGCCCACAGCCAAAACTACAAAAGCAGTCTTCATCATCTAAGGGCCTGGACCCCTTTGATCTGAACTACGTTCCAGAGGCTTTAATGGATTCCTCCAAGATTTTTGGAAAAGAGGAAGAGAGGGGGATACGAATAGGGAGATGCTTAGGGCTTGTAGCATTTGAGCAAATTTAAGTATTCCAGGATAAAGACATTCCAGCTTACAGGCACACAACCTACATCAGAAGCAAAAGAACTAGTTGAGTTCAAATTGTCAAGATAAATTGTTATCACTAAAGGTTTGCTTAGTATTGACTTGATTACACTGTTATATACTAAGCTCTCTCTCTCTCTCTCTCTCTCTCTCTCTCTCTCTCTCTCTCTCTCTCTCTCGCCTGTATTTCTGTGAGATAAAGAATCTCTGAACTTCTAACTGATGCAGAAAATATTTTCATCTCTCCAGCTTGACTTGGCTTCTAGGTTACCTCGTAAAGCTCTGCTTGAATAACCTTTACATTTAATTTTCCTTAATGACAACAAGGATAACTAAAAGATACTGCTAGAAAGAAAGATAATTTTGAGGAAAATAATTTATCTTTCTCTCTTTTCCTGAAGACAGAGTGAGAAATGACAGGCTTTAATGAATGTATTGTATGATGATTAAACATGTAATGGACTCCATTCCTAAACATTACCCTCGGGCGTCGATATCAATAAATACTTCTGTTTCGTAGCGAGCTGAGTTGGGTTACCCTAGTAAAATCCCAACCCGATGACTTGACAGGGATTTCGGTCTTAAGTGACAAGCCTCGCGGACTTCGAATAAAGTATTGAAAACGCATTGACTGATGATATGTCAATACAAACTATATTTTCTCAATGTAGTACGCATTAAACTGGAAGCACGATTTATAATATAAAGTTCTGCTATTTAAACAAATTTTCAATATTAGCTTGGTACAAATATTAACCTAATAGTGACAAAAAGCTTTTAAAAAATTTTATACATAACACTCCTCTTATCATCATTATTATTATTCTTTAGAGACAAAACATTACATAAGTTGTAATACAATATTTATATCAGGTTTACACAAAACCGTGGTTTTTAATCTAACCAATAACACATTTCATCAATACATTATAAAATATTTTGTCTACATAAGGGAAAATATTCTTATTCATAATATATAAGCTATTAATCAAACATCACACCAAGCTCCCTAAACACCAATATATATATGTCTATATATATATATATATTATCATATATATATATTATATATATGATTATTATAATAATAGATTATATATATATATATATATATATACTATATATATATATATATATATATATTTAATATTCTATTATCTAAATATACATATATATATATATATATATATATATTAATATAATATTATAAATTATATAATATATTATAGATATATATATATATATTATATATATCTATTTTTTAAGTTACTGTTATTTATTGAACTTAAATCTTTAAACACTTCAAATATATACTGACACAGGTCAATTAATTTATTTTCCTCTCCAAACAATGCATCAATGTTCTTATAATTTAGATTTCTAAATTTCTGCCTCTTTGATCATGACCTTGGACATTCAATTAAAACATGTGCTTCACTTTAATATCTAATTCTCTCTTCCTCGGAATTGATATATTTTCATATAAACCGAAGGGGAATTTTTTAGTCGATAATAATTTCGTCCCCTCACTTGTTAGCCGAATCGGTAACGTCAATGGTCGTCCTGATTTCGTTCCTGTCCGCTGGGACGGTGGTTCGATCCCATGAGGGACGAAATTATTATCATATAAAAAATTTCCCTTCGGTTTACATATATGAAAAATATATCAATTCCGAGGTATAGCGAATTAGATATTAAAGGAAATTTGTAGCTCAATTACTATATATATATATATATATATATATATATATATATATATATATATATATATATATATATATATATATATATATATACACGAATAACTTGATCACGAAGTATATAAAACATGGATGGTATGGTATAAATAAAGGTTTTGGCACGGAAAAAAATGTAAGGTGAGAGAGCCAAGAACTTTCGGTCTAACACGACCCTGTTAGACCGAAAGTTCTTGGCTCTCTCGCCTTTCATTTCATCCGTGGCAAACTTTTATCTATATATATATATATATATATATATATGTATATATATATATATATATATATATATATATACATATATATAAAATATATATATATATATATATATATATATATATCTATATATATATATATATATATATATATATATTATATATATATATATTTAGATAAAGGTTTTGCCACGGAGGAAAATATATATATATATATATATATATATATATATATATATATCTATATATATATATATATATATATATATATATATATATATATATATATATATATATATGTATGTATGTATATATCTTTCGTAATTTGGACTCATAATTTAATAAGACTTGCAGGAAACTAAATATTGCTAAGATCAGGTAGGCTACGAAATAAATATCAATTTTATTAAAGGATCACAAAAGGCTTTTGGGCTAAAAGAATAAAGGTGCATATCAAAATATCATAAAAAAGTCACTTTGAGTTGTAACTTCGAAATAGTTCCTCGTTGGACGAGTGGATTTTCGCGCTCGGCTACCAATCCGGTGGTTCAAAGTTCGATTCTTGGCTCAGCCAGTGCGGAATCAGAGGAATTTATCTTTTGTAATAGAAATTAATTTCTCGATATGATGTGGTTCGGAACCGACAATAAGCTTTAGGTCCAGTTGATAGGTGACCATTTGGTTCCTAGCCACGTAAAAATATCTAAGCCTTAAGGCCAGCCCTAGGAGAGCTGTTAATCATCAGAGTGGTCTGGTAAAACTAAGATATACTCAACTTTTACTTCAATGTGGGAGTTTCTTGATCTAGTACCTCCAATGAAATTACAAACTAATAATAATGATATTCTAATAAACATTGCTGATAAAGGAAAAATAATGATAGTGTATGAAAAACGGTCAATTAACACTACTGGCAGAGGCAAGATGTGTACGAACTCTTGTGATTACGTATGAAATCTAGCACAAGTTGATGAATTACGATGAATCGTTAAAACATCTTATAAGTCCTAAGAAATTCGCAACATACATCTGCCTATTCGTTTATTATCATCACTCGAAGACCCTCATAGCAGGTAACCTGATGCTGCCCTAATCTAGACTAAACCGTACAAAGGTTTCATGGAGAAAATATTACTAAAGAAATGTTTACCCAGCGAAATACTAGCGCAATATTAGCCGTTTTATGTAGTACAGCACAACGTTCGGCAGTCCCATCGAGCTGATCAGTGAATTGTGTCCCTGGGGATCGTCTACTGTAGCTCGCTGAAGCTATGAGAATGCTACCTACCATCACAATGGGGATGAGGTATATGATGAAGTATACATGAATTGTATATTTACATATGTAATGATCATTTTCAACCAGTTGCAATTGTATTTCAATAGCTTCAAAAATATCTTAAGTTCTCGAGTTCTTCGCATTTATGTATTACGAAAATCACTCGAGGCCTTAATCTAGGTATGAAATAGTTTTCACCCTCCGTGGTTGCAATCCAACCAACATACAGGGGCTGCAGTGAGAACATACATTAGCAATATGCTACCAATAAGAAGGAAAAACTAGTTTTGCGTATGCATACATTTTACTAAATCTGCTTAGATTCTTCAGCGACATTATATCGAAAGAATTTTTCATAAGATCTTTTGGATTTTAGGCGAAAGCTACTTCCCTAACTGTCCACTAAGATATAGGTCATTGTGGATATTAAAAATGCATGCATGCATTTATGTATATGTATGTGTGTACACATACAAGCGTGTAAGATTTAAGAGAAAATTTAACGCATATACAATCATAATAAAATTTGAATTCATGATGTCCATAAAACTTACTTAAAACACATTTCATAGTGTAGTGAGAATGTGGGAAATGAAAATTGGCAGTTGGGTTTGTGAAGTCAGATTAGGTTTCAGAAAAATTCTACATTACTTTATCGAGTTCTTTGAAGTACAACTTTTCACCTCGTTTCTCAATACCTATTGTTGGCAAAAAAGACAGCAAACGTGGTGGAATTACTTCTCCGAAGAGTTTTCTCATTTATCTTGCAAGATGTCATTTCTTTGTCGGGAGGAAGAGTTGGGCCAAAGTTCATTATCAAGAAGCCACGATTACACCGTAATTAACTCGAACCAAATTATGCTGTATCCTAACCGAAAATAATCGTAGAAGTGATTAAAATAAAGAAAAATCATATTTCTATTTTCTCCCATTTATAACAACAAACTTTACGTATACTGATGAATTATCAATGCCAAACAGCCTGACAGCCAATTAATAAATATACGATTAGCCATTGGACTACATAACAGCTGCCTGTTCTACCGATTGTTTCCAGTAATGTATACCAAGGAAATACAATAAGCGTGACGTAATCAATTTCATCACTAAAACATTCAGCTTTAAAACGAACTTATTTCATGAATATTTGAGATTTCACCTCATGAATAATAAATTGCGTTTGACATTCTAGTAGACCCTTTTTTTCTACCTGCCCATCAATTCCATTTCCAGTCCAAATTGTGTTAACAGCTTCCGAACCGCATTTCTTTTGAGACTACTTCGGTCGGGACGACGCAGAAAAGGTTTTGTTCGCCCGAAAACTTTTAGATGCTACTCAGTTTTGTGTTTAAGCTAAATACTTAAAAGCTTCAAGAAATTCATTGACATAGAGAAGTTCCCAATCTAGACTTCTGAGTTACTTGGGAAGCAAAATTATCACGAAATGAGATTTTGGCGGGAAATGAACAAAATTGAGAAATGACGTAAGAAAATAATCAACACATTTGTATATCAGAGAAAAGTAAGAATGGAGAGTATGGCTTCTGCGATAGTTGTTCTTTAAACATGACTGAACTACGAACAGAGATGACACTTTACGACCTTAAAATCATACGTAGATGTGTCATTTTGAATAAAGTGCACAGTTAACAGGCGGCCAAGAAGAAATAACCTTCATGAATACCTAATATCTGGAAATGTCCATAAACCTATTGCATGAGGTATATGAAATCTGTAAACAAAGCGACGCAAGCCATTTTCTAAAACAACAAAACCAAAATATATGTAATAAATTCACTCAAATTTTCCTTTCCACAAAATATAAAGAAAACAAATTATAGACAGTTTCACTATGTGGAAAAATCAAATAAAGATGCTACAATATAATAGGCAACAGTCACATTACATTAAATATTCTATAGTGCCTGGGAATTGCACTCAGTTGACTCTGCAAGCGTTATTACTCAGTCGCATTGTTAAAAAATAAAAAAAACTTTAACAAGGAAAATTTACAATTAGCTACAGCACAATGAGTTAAGCATCAGCATGAACATATTCTCTATACCGTTGAGATTATACCGATATTATGTAGACTGGAGTCCAGACGGAACGTCACAAGCCATTGAATAATAAAACCGTTTCTGTGGACATTTGTCAAGAGGAAAGGGGATTAGGAAATTTATCCCTCGTATTCACAACAATAAACAGTTAAAATTTGAAGCATTTACAAAAAAAAGAGGACAGTCAAAAAAGCACCTGTCATGTGGATAGTTGAAGACTGAAAGTACAGTACAGTGGGTAAATATCAGAGAAAACAAATCATTTGAGCCAAGTTGAACAGAGGATGTGTGCGAGCTCAGTTTGGGCGTCAACTGCTTAATAAATAGATTCCAAAATAAGCAATTCGTAAGAATGGCTAGTTTGGCTCAAGACAGAAAAGTCAGAGTACTATTTAAAACTGTTATTACAAATAAGAGAATGTTTCTCATATTAGAAAATTCGGGATTGGACAGCCAGCAACCCCTTCGATGACTGACACCTTTATGAGAATCGGTTCTGAGCTTCTGACCCTCAGCAATCGTTTAGTCGATAAGACATAGATCCCCAAATCACATTTGGGGCAAGCATATTTGTTAACGCTCGACGATTGCAGTGTTGGGCAGAGCCTATATTTAAATTTTTTTTAAATGAACCAATTGTGAGGAGATTTTTTTAGATTAAAATAACCCTGCAACATATTATAATGCTTTTCAATAGCAGATTTTATGAATATTCTTAAATTTTTCATCTTAAATACATGGAATGTTGGTAAATAATTTCTCATGTGGAACAGTACTGACAACAGGTGAAATAATCAATTTCTTATTTTAAAATTTTTTACAATGTTTATAGAAAACTGAGGAAGAAGCACAATGATCAAAAAAACATTTATATAAAAATTCAACTTCTTTATGGAAAGAATCCCAGGAAAAATGCCCTGTAAAGCAGCATGGAAACTGAGTTAAGTTTAAATCCATAAAAACAAGCACTGTAAGAACTGGAACCAATACCAGAAAAATACTTTTTTCTGAAGACAGAGGTATTAAAACGATCACCATACCTCGAAACCTAAACGTCTAAAAAGGGTAACTGATTATGAGCCTCTCTTTCTAAAGCAAAATTAATATCTGGATTTAAATCATTGATAAAGGAGAAAAACTGATCTGCGTGAAAAGGTGATCTGAACAGAACAAATGTATCAACATACTGTTTGTAACTAAAAGGATAAAAGACAAGGGGGCAATTATCAAGCATGTTCTCCTTCTGGGAGCACATGGAGACATTTGAAAAAGTAGGGCCAAATGGTGATCCCATTGTCATCCCTTCAACTTGCTTGTATAAATGAGGCAACCCTCTGCTCGCGAGACATGGGTCTGAGAGGCAACATGGTAGACCTTTGTAGGGCCATAACAAAAGCTTACAAGATAAACCCAGAGAAATGGAGACGACGGTTTCGGGGTCTTGTCACAAGGAAGTTTGCTGGTTCTGGGCTGAATGGACCTATCACAAGATCCAATTTGTTACATGATGGTTTGAGTCCCTGTTGTGCACCAAGTTCTAGGACCTCTTCAATTGGACCATGCTGGAGGATCTCTGCCAGTATGTTCCTGGGCCCCTCGCTGTAAACTTCAATGACAAGCACCCCTAAATCCTTATGGGAGCCTGTCATGTGGCCTATGCCTGGGAGACCTCCCAGTTATCTCTCAGGATTGACTCACCTGAAGAATGGACTACCTGGTAAACCTCTGAAGTGCAATCATTACTATAAGGTCAGAAACTCCAAATCTAGGTGCCACTACAAGAAGGGCGCTAACAAACAGTACCCTCATAAGGACAACCAGAACTCCTCTCCGTCCACTTCCAGTCAATCTTCTGCATCAATGGTCACCATTGCAGAGACTGTAGTGCTTCTGCCCATTATAGTGCCAGCTATCCCTCTTGACCAAAGTATGTTACTTCTACCAAGTTTGTCAGCTTGAACTGTGTCATGTCCTCTGCAGCCAGGCTGCTGGAGATACCTCACCCCGAGAGGTTGCACTTTAGATCTCTCTCTAGCCTGCCAGTGGACCTAGCTGTTGATGAAGCGACTCAGTGGGAGATGGCATGGGTAGAGGGCCACACTAAATCCATTCCCACAGTCAAGCTCCAGGTCATGACACTTTGGGGCATGCAACCTCACTGCATTGGTGTAGTGAATGAAATCAGGGATCGAGTAGAATTCCTGTCAGCTCGCGACCTCTCTGGGGAAATCATTCTCCAACACCACTGCACAGCCCTGCTACCTCCACAATTGAGGCATTAACTGGGACATCAGCGATCCAGAGCACAGCCACTTTGACCATCGTGCTATCACCAGAAAAATCACCTTCCGCAGCAGATGCTACCAATCAAACTACTTCAAGAGTCTCTGACCTCCAACTGGGGCAGGAATCTGTCTCAGCCCAACTCAAGCACTCTGAGGGGTATTGTACCTCTAGGTCCCTCGTCAGGAACACCTGACCAAGAATCTTCAATGAACTGACTCTAGCAAGCTGTGAGCCTCCAGCACCCAAAGCTCTTCTTCCTCATCACAACCAACCTCAGAGGATAAACCTCAGGGGGACCTGATTGCTACATCTACTCTGCTAGACCAAGAGCTGGCCTACCTGGATGCAGAAGCTGAGACCACAGCAGCCGGAGTAGGGAACCCTTCAGTAGCCTCTGGAGTTACCCCAGACTTCACTCCTGACAGCCATTCTGGCCTTTCCCCAGAGTTGGTACCCAATCAGCTCCTAGGTATGTCATAGATAGGCCTTGGAGGAACCAACAAAAAAAGAAGAAGAAGGGGCAGAAGAGATCTAAGTAGCTAAATAAGAAAGAGCCTCTCCTTTCCATCTCAGAGTGATCCTGGCTTCTACGCAGATGAGGAAGCCAGAGTGATCTCTGCCCAAGTAGCACCATTGGAACATCGTAGACAAGATTCAGTAAGTAAGAGTATTTTAGTGAGTTCAATACCAAGGAATCTGTAATTCCAATAACAACATTCTCTGTCACAGATCAGACAGATCAGAGCTATTAAGCTCATGACATGGCGAGCATAATATCTCGTTTGAGGGAAATTTTCCATATAAAGCCAAAGAGGTTGAATGGAACCTCTTTTACTCAATTATTTAGGACACTCATTAGATATCCTCAGGTTACTTATTTGATGATATGATTGTATGCTATAGCTTACGATATTGTATAACTTGTGATAATACAGCATTTCAGCTAGGTCATTGTCAGCTAAGTTGGTGTTATGACAGTGTGATAATAGGTCATGGCATACCCAGATAAAATGTGAATGTAACCTAGGAATTAATTTCACTATCGTAAAAGACAGCAGGTAAATATCCATAGACAACTTTGAGTAGTGTCAGGAGTCGCTAGTAAGTAAGTTAGACAAAAGCTTGTATCCCATTATAGTAGTTATGTGGGTCACCTTTGCTAGCCACATTGCAAGGGCGAGGCCCCTTCAGGGAGAAGAGTAAAATAGTCGAGGCAGACTGCTTCCTTAGTAACTTAATATCAACCCCTACTGCCTGGATATCACATATATACGATCACATATAGCTTTTGAGCAGTGGACAGGTATTGTACATATAAATTCAAGATTTGGTGACAACAGTTTGAATGAACTTTGAAGGAAAAATTTTCATATTGGGCAACTCTTCAGATCATCCTATGAGAGTGTGAGTAACCTGAGAAGCCCTCAGTCTTCCTCAAGGTGGTAAGCGGTAATGTTTCCCCAATTCCCATCCAAGGATGTGTAGTAAAAAATTTTAAATAAATACGCTAGGAATCTGTTCCCGGTTTTATTTCGTATCTTTTATGATATTGATTGTGCTGTAATTTCAATTTGACTAAATAGAAAAAACATTAGAGGGAATGCTTATAACTTTGTGAAATTAAGTGTATTTTTCATGACTGTCAAAGGAAAAAGATGCCCCCAAAGGGTGGGAAATTTCCACTTACAACTTCCCGTGGAAGGTACAGACATTTTTTAGAACTTTTTTTTTTCTTATACCTTGTGAAGATACATATCTTCCACTTTCCACTGATCAATTTTTTTAGTTTTTCTTTTAAGTTGGCCATCCTTAAATTTAGCCCGGTCATGGGTGTATGCATTAGCATATATTAGCCTGGACTGCAGGGGTTAAATTTCCTTTAATGATAGGAAGATAAAGGCAGACTTACGCATGAGAGGTGTAGCACGGGAGATATGATGTTTTTCAAATAGTCAACAAACAGTCACTAATATTGGAGATGAATCTGTACAGGAAAATGCTCTTATTAGCTTAAATCTTGGGCACCCTTCCCCCCAAAAGCTACTTTTCTGTGACCTGTTTAGCAGGTGAGTCTTTTGTTACTTTCAGACAATACTGGCAACCCGATGTCAGAAGCATGATTGGGTGGTGGAGCTACCGACAGAGCTGAAAGATGAACACGAAGCAATGGTCTCGGACACACTCAAGCCCTCACTCAGATCTAACATGTCCAGGCGTTCCTCTTAGGCACCTCTTTGGCTTGTGCCTCCCTCCCACGTGGAGAACTGTTGCTGAACCCAGCAGACTGAAACAAACATGCAATTGATCACTGTATCATTGAATTCAGAGGTAAGTCTGATTTTAGCAATCTCTCATTTTCCTAGTTCAAATTTTAATCTCTAAGAAATCCTTTACTGAGAACCTTGTGAAGTTCACATAGTAATTGAATTCATTATTGTCTAGTGTCCTAGCTTAAATTATCCCCATAGGTGTTAAAATCATTATTCATGATATAAGTAAAACCTCATCACATGTGATTAACTATTACTAGTGAGAGATTCTTTTGTACAATAGTGGTACCTGGATGATTTATTTACAGGTATGTATATATGCCTTGAACCCTGGTTTTCCTCTTGCTTGGCAATATCTGCATCCTCATTGCATGGAAGTAATGTTCACGTCCTTTGGACCAGCTGTTACAAGAAAGCACTTACAAGAGGCTTGAATCCTTTATATGAATTGTGTAGCCAAAATGAATTTGTCCTGAATAGGGCTAATAGGTCATGTTACTAATTCGCTCCTGTGAATGCTCCATTTTTTAATACCTTATTTTGTTTAGACAAGTTCAGTAACTTTAACTAATTCATGGTGTTGTGTGAAATAAACTATAATTTGTATTGTCTAGTTTCAAGCTGGCGACCTATCCATATTATTAT
>NC_087213.1:82330222-82332722 GCF_015104395.2 Macrobrachium nipponense | reverse complement strand
ACTTTTACTGTATAGTGGGAAGGATCTTAAAAAAAAAAAAACACACACACACACACACAAACATATTAAAACAAGACTTCCAATAAAAAAAAAAAAAAAATATTAGGTAAACTACATATCGGACGGGAATATATTTTTAGTCCTGCGTAGATTAAAATGAAATCTTACACAAAGTATGAACTTTGATACTATGTCTGGGTGAGATCATCCAGATTTCAAAGAAATGTCTGCTTATACGGAATAATAATTTATTTTTTACTTATTTCATCTTTTCTTATCCAGCCGATATACATATGCGCTTATGAAAGACTGTGCCGAATGCAAAAGAAATCATTTTAACGCGTGAGTGCGTGCGTGATGGTACGCATTTCTGTGGGCGAAAAGTAAAACCCCAAATTTTAAGCGAATAGTTGCTCACCCACCAAGAAAGGGTGAAAAGAGAGTCCAGATTTATATGCTCCTCCCAGAAAATACCGGCATGAGAGCGTGTGCATGCAGTAATCGCATTGCTTATGTTCTTCGCCAGTGTAAATGGGGTCATCATAATGTATAGCCATACGAAAACTGAATGAACAAAATATATAATAAACTAAATGCACTGAATTAATCAAGGAAGGCATAATTTCTATGTACCCTAATGTAGGAACTCAAATCCCAAAATTGTGGAACCCAGTTTTCAGGCAGCATTATACAGATCAAAGTTTGAGAACACTGGTTTTACAGCCGAAACGAATCAAAGAAACCTTAATGAAAAGGAACATTGAATGAGGAACTTTCAAAGGCCCCAATTGAGCCGGTTGTTCGTCTCAGCTCGAGTGAGTGAAAGACGTCGGAAATTTTCAAAGCAATACACGAGAATGAAGACCGTGATATGAATAAAAACTTTGCCGCCCACATTAGCTCTTTTCATAAAAAGTTCCGATGTTTTCCATAAAGTACGTGTAATGTCTTGCAAATAACAAAACGTATCGTCCCAATTTCGATCAAACTGTCATGCAATTCCAAGTTAGTGTGATATACACTGCATGCCATATATAGCAGTATGAACGAAACGGTAATACGGGCGAAAATTTTTACTCCATCCCACAGTTTCGTAATCAAGTCTTCTTGTTCAGAACAGCATCAGCTGAAATTTATCATCAAAAATAAAAATATACAAAATTATATACACATACATACAGTCTTTTATGTTTGTATGAGAGCCGATGATGTTAGAAACCAGTAAACCTGACTCGGAAACTGCGGAGTGGAGTAAAAGTTTTTTTCCGCATCACAGTTTGATCGAAATATGACGACATGTTTTGGTATTTGCAAGTCATTACACATACTTCAGAGAAAACATCGTAACATTTTGTGAAAAAAGTTGATGTTTGTGCCAAACTTTTTTCATATAACGGGCTTCATTCTCTTGTATTGCTTTGAAAATTTCCGACGCCTTTCAATCACTCTAGATGAGACGAGTAATCGGCTCAAAAGATCTATTCTAATGAATTACCAAGAGGTCAGGTATCCATTAATTATCATCCAGATTTAAACATAAGATACTTCAAACAAGGTATTGTTACTGAGACTATGCCTAAAATCTACATTACGAATAAGAATTCTGATTAATGGGAGCATTTTGAAAGTTAATACTAAACACCTATCATGTTCCTCAGCATCGCTGCATACAGGGGACGGGCTGTTCTCCACGAAAGGTCCGTCTAGTTTCACTCTCACCCACTGTACAGCACTGAACCCCCTGAGGCGTAAATGAATCAACATAAATTTATTTACCCTTACCTTCCCTACCAACCTGAGTGCTACGTATTCCAAAAGGTCGTTCTTTGTGTTGAAAATAAGTACTGATATTAACAAAGTAAACATAACTAACCAAACAAAAGCGGCCATTTATAATTTTTTGGGTGGGGTGTGGGAGAGGGGTGGGTGGGCGGGGGAGGGGCAGACATCTACCGGAAAAAGTCTAGGTGTAATCTGAAGAGTAAAAAGTGACCAGTAAATTCTCTCTCTCTCTCTCCCTTTCTCTCTATCTATCTATCTCTTTATATATATATATATATATATATATATAATATATATATATATATATATATATATATATATATATATATATATATATATATATATATAGTATATATATATCTATATGGACTGTTAAAAAATTTCTGTTACAACAGAATTCGACCTAATAAAAGGAACCCATAAAAACGCCAAAATATAGAAAGTACTATATTTCAGAGATTGCTGTCTCTCTCTTGTGGTAGGTAAAAAATGAAAACAGTTAAAGAAAAGGCGGTATTTATACCAAGAGATCCATCCACAGATAAGCTGTTTTTAGGTCACCCCTCTGATAATTCTTTAATCAATGACATCTGAATCCCAGGCGTTCTTGGAGATGTTCATTACATGTCTTTGCCTGTAAAAACCAGCCATGGGATTTCATATAATCCTGTGTCCTTGTGGATTGTCTTTGTTGGATGTTAATCAGGGATTTGGCAAA
>NC_087213.1:82321809-82329722 GCF_015104395.2 Macrobrachium nipponense | reverse complement strand
AATCAGGGATTTGGCAAAGGTAATCGGGTAGGTAAAGGAAAAAGGGTTAGATTTTCCAAGAGTCTGGGTCACAGTCTTAATCCTGTCCAGGTGTGGAATTTCTATTTTATTGTTGGGCGTCTTGAGGGGGTCGGTAGAAAATTACGTTTGTTTTATGAATCGCTTTCTCAATTATAAGGTCAGGATACCTTAAAGACGAAAGCTGCTTACCACTTAATTCAAATTCCTTTTCCAGGAAATCTGGGGAACAAATTCGTAAGGCTCTTAAAAATAGGTTGCTGCCTACGCCTATCTTGATAAAAAAATATCCTGATAGCTAAAGTAGTTAGTGTATGAAAGTGAGAACGCTGGTTTTTTTTGTGTATGGTAAATTTGTATTTTGTCATGTCTCTAATTATCAAAACATCAAGAAGAGGGATTTTGTTGTCTGTTTCCCATTCAACTTTAAATTTGATGCTGGGCCCTGATGTGTTTAATTTCGAAAGAAATTCATTGAAATTGCCCCATCTATTATCCAAAAATGTTAGAATATCATCTACATACCTCATCCACAGCATGTTTTTGGGATTTATTTGCATTTACTACCTTACATAGTTTCAAAGTATACCATATATAGATTGGCTAAAACAGGACCTAGAGGACTACCCATGCTACACCCAAAGTTTTGCTTATAGAATGACTCCCCGAATGAAAATGCATTATCAGATACACATAATTCAATTAACTTTATTATTTGGGATTCAGATGTCATAGATGATATCTTCCTTCACGTAAAGCTTAAGAGTATAAAAGAAAAATTATCAGTGGGGGAGACCTAAAAACAGCTTACCTGTGGATGAATCTCTTGGTATAAATATCATCTTTTCTGTAACTTTTCTTATTCTTTACCTACCTGAAGAGAGAGACAGCAGTCTCTGGAATATAGTACTTTCTTTCTATGTTTTGGCATTTTTATGGGCTCCTTTTATTATTATTATTATTATTGTTGTTATATATATATATATATATATATATATATATATATATATATATATATATATACACACATATATATATATATATGTATATATATATATATATATATATATATATATATATATATATATATATATATGTATATGATATATATATATATATATATATATATATATATATATATATATATATATATATATATATATATATATATTATATATATATATATATATATATATATATATACATATATATATATATTATATATATATTATTATATCTATATATATATATATATATATATATATATATATATATATATATTATATTGCTACAAAGGGATACCCTTCCTAAGCCAACTCACTCTCCCAGCTTTTCAAAATGAAGTAAAGTAAAATATGACTTTTATGTTTTTAGGAGAAATTAACTAAAACCTAATTGTTTCATTCTTTTCAAAGAAGTACAATAAGTGTTTTCATCATACAGGTGACTGACAAGAAGCTATGGATAAATATTTAACCCTTCTTTATCTCTTAATTACTGGCCCCTGGACGCTTAATCTCTTCTCTGGACCTGTGACTGCTCTGAAACCTTGGTCCCAGGAAACGAACAAGCTCGGAGACAATCTGTGTCGTAGGCTAAGAAGAGTTGGTGAAAAGGATTAACGTGAGGGAAGAGTTTCGGAGGCCCATACCAGCCAACCAACCATGTGGCCCTGCCTTGACATGCAGTTGACCAAAGGTCCAAGGGCACACTCATAGAAAAGGGGGCATTAAGAACAGAGTGACTACAACCCCCTTCTATTAGGAAGAGAAAAGTAATCCTGACCAGAGTTAAGAAAAGGGCTAACACAACCCATGAAATTCTAGAGAAAATTTGGCTACAGAGACCAAAGCATCCTTCCCTTTGACACCATGCTCTTTCAGGGCTCTTCCCTTGACAACGTAACTATCTTGCTTAAGCCCAAATATGCCTCCATTGGGAGCCCCTTCAGTTCTTCCTCCTTTCCTATCTATAATGAAGATAATGTTCCGACAAGGTAAAGTGTCCCAGATCAGAGGTTCCTTCATCAGTCACGAGGTTATTATTCTTTCAATGATTTTTCCTTTTCATTTTCAAAGTGGAAGTTTCCATATTAAGTCTGACATCAATCAGTGCAGCGCATTTATTTAACTTGTAAGTGTATCCCAATTTCAGAATCGAGATACCTGGGCACCTTATGTGCTCCATCTCAACCTTTTCCTTGATTATGCTGTTTCCTTCTGTTCCAATTGCAGACAGAGACGCTGAACGTGGATCCTTCCTTTGATTTTAATCTGCATGCCGTGGTGCAAACCACTGGACCTTATATCTACAGTGCTATTGAAGTGAATTCTTCCTGATATTCTTCAGTTATCTTTTTGTCCCAATAATTTAGTTATTTAGCAGGACTATTTACCTGGCTAATTATTTTCCACTCTTCTGATGTTTGTTTAGTGCAAATATATACGATTTTAACCCTTACTGGATGGGTATATCGATATGCAGCTCCTCAGGCTGTGTAAACATTGAGGTTGGCCAATTTACGAAAAAAACACATCAATGGAAAGAGGAAGATATGCAAATGTACATGGTGAAAGAAAAATCTAAAAATTTTCTCTACCTTCCTTGACAAGTTGAACATGGCTATTTACAATCCCTTGTGGGGCCTCTTTTACAAGACAATTGTAAATTATACCGACTTATATGTGTTTTTCTAATAAATAGTCTTATTTCATTTTGTGAAATTATAATTACTGCTCACATAATATCAAAACAGATAATAAATTAAATCAGTAACAAATTCTTAGCCTATTTGTTGAAAAATACTTAAATTTACCGAGAACAAAGATTCCGTAACTTTTTTACTTTTACTTGCTTTTCTATTATTTTTTGCACCTTTCTTTGTAAAATACCTTTTAGAACCGACATACTATCTTAAAAGACAGAAAAAAACCAATAGCAACCCCTTGGTATATTTACGAGCAAATTTTCAAAAAGACGTCATGTGAGACAGATATACATTCCTCCTTCAAGTTAGAAGCAGAACTAAAGTCCTGAGATGCCCTCGTGTTTTTAGCCACTGTAAAAGTTGCCATTAGTGAATTTATGGGCTATAGAAGTATTAGTACCTCTTTCCACCTGATTCTTTCCAAATCAATGGGGCTTAATATTGTTTATGATTAAGAAAACAGAATTGATAATTCAGTATACCTCAGGGGTTTTAGACAGGAAATTGTGCGTGTGTGTGTGTGTGTGTGTGGATCGAATGCTTTAGTTTGAAATAGTTGTGCGATTAGTTTGGGAGGATAAGGAAAGTCGACATGTTGGGCGTTATTTTACAGGAATTGGCGAAAATGCATGGCGGGTTGAAGTTATGTATTGTGCAGAAGGCAATTTGTTGAAGTAGATTATAAATTTTCTATAGTAAAAAAGTCTTTGAGAGGATGAATGTTGTCTGAATGTTTGATAGAAATTTAATCGAACGGAAATTTACATGCAAGTTGGAATAAGAACAATGGATTATGAATGACGTCAAGCGTGACTGAAGTTTATGCACAACAGATTAACTGTTCGTAAGAGCTTAGTAAAGCTGCAAAGACTAGGAAAAACTTGAGATTGCAAGGGGCGTGGGTTCAAAGTGAATGTTGACCAGCCCAGGGCTATCAGTATAAAAGTAAACAACGGAGACAAAAGAATAAATATTAGTTTGGATGGTGGAAGAATGGAAATGTTTATTTCATACAGATAATTGAGGACAAATAAAATTCAGTGTCAAGAAGAAACGTGAATCCAACGATTAAAATATCTACGAGAGGAACAGAATCATTCAAAAAGGCTGGCCTGCGAAGACGAATGTCAATGACAGCAAACGTTAGGATATGTTTAGGGACTGTACACCATACTCGCAATCATGGACATGAAAGGTTCATGTTGAATGGGGAAGGACAGAAAACTGTGCCATTGTTTAGATAAGTGGTTCCCAAACTTGACCATATCAAGTGCCCCTAGATATAATGAGTCCCAGCCGAGGGTCCCAGCCAATCAACAGTTATCATTACCATATTGGGATACCCAGTATACAACGTAGTACATTTAATATTTGCATAATCCTGTACAAAGAAAGTGTAAGTAACCATATACAATTTTAAACTAAACTGAAGATATAAATAATGATGTAATAAAGATGTGCAAGCAGGATGATAAAGAATAAGTGTTGAATATTTTTTATTGTATATATATTTTATTCGGGAGTTGAAAAAATATTAATTTTTTCATTGTGTCACGGACCCCCTGGGGCCTTCTCCTAGACCCCCCTGGGGCCTTCTCCGGTACCCCCTGGGGCCTTCTCCCGGATCCCCTGGGGCACTTCTCCCGGACCCCCAGGAGTTTGGGATCCACTGGCTTAGAAGAATTATTTCCATATTATATTTTGAGTAGGAAGCGAGGAAAGTAGATATGATGTTGAGGAAGAAGGGAGGAAAAGTCAAAAATAGATAAAAGGAAAATGTTATAAAGGTTTCTTTGGTAAAATGGTTGTTTTCAATTACTTGCTCTAGTGAAAGATCACAGGAGAATAGCTTGGTGAAGATCGGATTACTCAGAAATGTTGGGAGAAAGGAGGGCGGAGGGTGGCAGAAGTGTCGAGATGGAAGATATTTCATATACATTAAGCAACAGTGCCTGTATAAGTAACAGGTGAGTGGCGCAATGTGGTTATAAGAAGCAGGAGATGCACAAGTTCCTCAGCCTAGATTCAAGAATTAACAGGATGACGGTTGCTCTCACTTTCCCTCGATCCATATCTATTATGAAAGTGCACAGACCCACACATACACACTTATATATATATATATATATAGATATATACTATATATATATATATATATATATATATATATATATATATATATATAGTATATAATAATATATATGTATATATATATGTATATAATTTTTTATAGGTAATAATTTTAGCCGACAGCTTGGCAATGCCCGAGAAAACTGAATGACAACCGATAAACTCTCTTTCTTTCTGTCTCTGACTCCCACTCTCTGTCGCTCTCTCTCTTAATTTCTCCTTCCAACACCCATCTACCTCTCACTCTCTCCCTTTCCAGTTATATATAAATAATCAAGGTAAAAGCACCCAGCAGTATATTCCTATAAAGACACTCATAAAATCCTAGTTCGTTAGCTGAGGAGGTGAATTAGAGTTCGCTTACCCATGTTTCTCGTGTTTCGTAAACAATGCAAAAATTTCAATCTAAAATACTTAAATGCTCAGCGCTTTTTTCTGTCTATAGTCTGTTGTATTTATGAATAAAAGGAAAATATTTTCCTAAATTATTTTTTATTAGTGAGCATTTTTTTCTTATTGCAGTTTCAAGTTGAAGTTTTTTTTTTGTCTGTAGGTTAAATTGCGTTATTCTTTCCCTATAAAAAAGAAATAGTTTGTTGGAAATAAAAAAAAAAACGCTGAATGCTTTCCATACATAGGGCTTGCCTTTTTCTGAAAACGTGTAACATGAGACTTGCAATGCGTAAAAACTTTTATTTTTATTTTTAGTAACGAAACCATTTTTGTTTTCAGTTCATGACCAAACCAACAAGAAATCGAGAACAAACACCAAAAATTCAAAGTCTTTAAGTCTGATATGTAAATGTGTATCAGAGCTCGTTACGTGAGTGCAAATCTTTTTCAGTACACTATTTTACCATGATTTTCATGTCGAAATTTTATGTTTCATTCCAAGTAGTAATTTTTTCGTCTAATGTTTCATTCATAATGTTGACCCGATAGGCACTCAAGTCCAGTAAATTAAGTGTTTTTGAAAAACCCCGATAAACTGTAATGTAAATTCTTCTAGTAACCTAATGTACAATTTGGAGACAAGTGGAGCTGATGAAGTCTCAGAGGAAATCAACATTCTAAAAATTTGCAGCAAACGTTCTGTCATGTCTTCATTAAGAATAGGTACTCAGTGAACTTTTGTACCAAACATACATTAATGACAAATAAAGGCATATCTAATGGAATAAGACAGAGGAACACTTCAATCAGCGTACTTACGGCAAAAATCTTCGTCGTCCCACGTTTCTGGACAGTCCACATTCCCATCGCACTGTTTAACCTCATCCAGACACGGTCCAGATCGGCATTTGAACATTCCGGCAGGGCAGGTCACTGATTCTGTGGTTACAAGACATAAATTTGATATCTGTAGTAGTCTCAATAATATACCTAAGAAAAGGATACCTAAAAGAATAAAAGTTTCATCTAGGATTGCATACAAACAAAATTACAGTTACAGGCAAATATATATAGTATATATATATATATATATATATTATATATATATATATATATAATATATCTATATATATATATATATGATATATATATATATAATATATACTCATATATATATATTAATATATATCTATATATATATATTGTATATATATATATATATATACTAATATATAATATATATTATAAATATATTATATTATATATATATATACTATATATATATATATATATACATATATATATATATATATATATATATGTAATAATCATATTATATATATACTTATATATTAATATATATATAATTAAATACCTATAATTACTAACATATATATATATAGATATATATGATATATATATATATATATATATATATATATATTATATATATATATATATATATATATATTGATAATCTGGTAAAAATGTTATATATATAATATATAATATTTATATATATTACTATATATTTATATTATATATATATTATATTATATATAATTTATATATATATGACTTGGGTAAAAATGTTCTGTTATAACAGAATGCCATCTAATAAAAGGAACCCGTAAAAACACCAAAATAAGGAGAGAGAAATACTATATTTCAGACACTGCAGTCTCCTTCTTCAGGTAGATGAATGAGAAAAGTTACAGAAAAGGTGGTATTTATTCCAAGGGGTCCATCCACAGGTACGCCAATTTAGGTCACTCCCGCTGATAATCTTCCTTTAATCTTCTTAAGCGTCAGTTGAATGAAAACCTTGTTGATAACATCTGTGTCCCTTTGAGATGTTCATTACCTGCCTCTTTTTAATCAAGGCCGATTCCATCATTGACTCTTGTACCGGAAGTTGCTGCTATGAATTATACGTGACAAATTCCAGTTTATTCTATGGTTATGTTCATTTATATGGTTGTCCATACCTAACTGACCGTTTGTGTTGTATTAATCTCTGGGGAAGTGATTTTCCTGTAAATCCGATGTAAGATTGGTCCCAGTCCTGGCATGGGATTTTGTAAATGCTTGTGTCCTTAGCCAAATCCCTGATTAACGTCCAACAAAAGACATCCCCCAAAGACACAGGCTTTTACGAAATCCCATGCCTGGATTGTGACCAATCTTACATCGGATTTACAGGAAAATCACTTCACTAGAGATTAATACAACACAAATGGTCAGTTAGGTATGGACAACAGAACTCAGCTATTTTCAACCATATAAATGAACATAACCATAGTATAAACTGGAATTTGTCACGTATAATTAATAGCAGCAACTGCCGGTACAAGAGTCAAATGATGGAATTGACATTGATTAAAGAGAGGCAGGTAATGAACATCACCAAGGGAGCATGGGACACATATATCATCGACAAGGTTTTCATTCAACCGACGCTTAAGAAGATTAAAGGAAGATTATCAGCAGGAGTGACCTAAATTGGCGTACCTGTGGATGGACCTCTTGGTATAAATACTACATTTTCTGTATCTTTTCTCATTCATCTACCTGAAGAGGGAGACAGCAATGTCTAAAATATAGTATTTCTTTCTCAATATTTTGGTGTTTCTGTGGGCTCCTTTTATATATATATATATATATA
>NC_087213.1:82296809-82316809 GCF_015104395.2 Macrobrachium nipponense | reverse complement strand
TATATATATATATATATAGATATATATATTATCTATATGATGACATATATATCTATATACTAATATCTATATAGATATATATATATATAATATATATATATATATAATATATATCTATATATATATATATTATATATAGGATAGATATATATATATATATATATATATATAATATAACATATATTATAGATAATATATATATATATATATATATATATATATGAATATATATATATATATATATCTATATATATATATATATATATAGTATATAGATATATATATATTATATATATAGATATATATAGTATATATATATATATATATTATATATATATATATATATATATATATATATATATAATATATATATATATATATATATATATTATTATATATAATATATCTATATATATATAATATACCTTAGAAGACGGAGCTGCAGCTCTATGTACATCTCATCAGGGGAACCATAGGGAAAGGCATCGTACTCAGGTACATTTATTTCGCCGACGTTTCACGACTCATAGTCGCATTCTCAAGGCTATAATTAAAGATAAACACACGAACATTAAAACTACGCACTGCATAATTCATAAAAATTACGCAATATTTAAAGATTCAATGAACATTAACATCAGAATGTAGGACATTTAAAAATTTATGAATCTCTTTAAACACGACATACTGAGCACTAAACTACAGTACAGTTACATTAAAATTATTTAAAAATTATAGAAAAAAGTATACAAAAATTACGATATGGGTGTAAAAAAATTTAAAATAAATAAATTTAAATAACACTAAAACAGTAAGGCTATTCTATACCTTATCCTCGCAAAGGACGGGCAGTGACTGAGAGAATTTTTCGAAAAATAAAAATAAACAAGCACTTTAGGTGATAAACAACTGAACAGAGGAGGATTGCGCATTTAAGGACGGAACTATCTTTTTTATCATAATGGATTCCAAGGTTGTTAGGTCGTTTTCGTTTTGCGTTTGGCCTATAATAATAAAATCCTTATCATTAATATGTGACATGATTTAGAGTGATTTCTGATATTTGACTGTTCGGGGTTTGCTAATCTGCTGCCCGTTCTAAAACTTAAGCCCCTGTGAGAATCTATTCTCACTTTTAGTAACCTCTTCGTACAACCCACATAAGTCCCGTGATCACATCTCGGGCACGTTATATTTATATAATACACACACACACATATATATATATATATATATATATATATATATATATATATATATATATATATATATATTATTATAATGTATATATACATATATATATATATATATATATATATATATATATATATATATATATATCTATATATATATATATATTATATATATATATTATATATGCTACGTCTATAGAACGCCTCGCCTTCCCAGCAGAGTTTTAGTTATATTTAATTATAAAAGTAGCAGCCATGCCGTCTCCTGAAGCTACTGTTGTTGGGAGAGTGGCTATGTCGTAGGAATGATATTTCCGGTCTGACGGAAGCTTAGGGTAAGAGAGGCAGGTCACAAGAGTAGCTAGGCTTCGAGATGGATTTTAGGGACTTCTACAATAAGACCTATTTTCCTTCCCAATTGCTGGCGTTGTGTTTACCTCCTTTCAGGCAATGCTCGAGGCGGTTTTTGGAAGCCCCGTGATTCGAAAACAAGCAGTATCGGTCTCAGTCGGCTGCGAGACGTGATCTCGGACAGAGGTCAAATTACCTGCCTTCCTTTAGGCCTACCCAGGGCGTGAGTGGCGCGCCGATGACCCAGGCCTCAGACAAAGGGGCCCCCATACTTTCCTACAAAGAGCCACATTTTCTTCAAAGGTCCACACTGAACACGACATCCAGGTACGTCTTGTGGAACAGCATATTGCCAGTCTCTCCCAACCTATTATCATTGTGATCCTCACTCTCCCAATTCAATTTCCAGCAACAAAAGGAATTCATCCCTTTGTTCCCTCTCACTGCCTCATGGCCGCATGCTTCTCCTTGTGTGATCGTCCCAGACCAATGGAGTCATTGCATACTTCAGTGAAACCTTAAAAGTTCCTTCTCCCCAGTATTAGAGAATTAATTAATCAAAGCAAGAAGTCATTTTTCCTTTTATCTCGTTTAATCTGGGATTCTTTTCCAGATTCCATGAGTCACGTGCCGTCTCTCTGCCGCAAGTGTGCATTAACCAAGTGAATGAAATCAGCTTGAATTGAATGAGACTATAAGCCCCAACGTGGGGGCCAATATCATTTAACTTTTCTCCAGGCCAGCACGGGCCTTTTTGTAAATAAATAGTTTAAAGTAACGAGCTGAGTTTTCTGGCGACCTTCCCTCTAAAGAAAGTTTACGGTAAGTTCAAGCAATTCCCTCTTGAAATCCCTAAATTACTTCCGTTTACGTATCTAGCTTCTCTCAAGGCCCTATATACGTAACATTGTCGACCTCGCCGAGGATATGAACCTAGCTTGCTTAAAAAAAGCTTGTAAATCGCGTTATCCGTTGTAAAACGTAAACTGTAAATTATTTTACAAAAAGTAAATCAAGCACACTTGCAGGGAAAGAAGACACACTGGCTCACGGTAAGGTATTCCATTCATTAATATGATTATTCTATAACCAATGTTAGCTTAAGGTACGTTTAAGTATTTTTATTGTAGAAGTGTTTAAAAGAGCGTAGGTAGAAATCTTATTATTGTAACGGCGAATGCGCCAGAGCTTTATTTTAGCGGCGAGCAAACAATTTGCCCCGCGAATTCTCTGTTACTTTGTGCTGTCCTCGTCGGACGAGACAGAGCACGTGTGTAGAATAGATGCCAGAAAGAACCAGATCAAAACTAGGAAGTGCTTTGCCAGGGTTTATTGCTGTGTTTGAAAGCCTAGCTAGTTAGGAGTGTTTTACTAATAGTTACGGCAAAAGAAGTGTACAATTCTTTTGTCTGTGATATGTTAGGGAATCCATTTTAACTTAGTTTTCATTCCAAGTGTTGGTAACCGCTTACCTCTCGGCTAATTCAGCTTCGCGCTCTCTCGCGCCTGCGCGGTCTCAACCAACCTTCGTCTCATTCACAGCGGCAGCCATGTTTGTTTCCCCTTTCAACATTATCTAAACAATTTAAGCAAAGTAACGTAAGTCTCGAAGTTTTAACGTAAATAATATCGATCTCGGTACTAGTATCTATCGTCCTGCCAGAGAAATTAACGTAATTCGCCTTGAATAAGAAAGTAGTATTTTGTGTTGTAAATGGCCTTCGCATTTACAGAGAATCAGCTGATTCGCCATCAATGCTAGCACACCGTGGTGCTAACCGCTCTTCTCGCCTCACGTGTTTCACCTCGCATCGCTCACTCGCGCGCTGAGCGAAAATTTCATTTCACTTCGCACTAAACGTAACCTCATTTACAATTGTTTGCTAACATCGTTTTAAAATCCTTACTGTCATTTCACTGTTCACGGGGACCTAGTAATCTTACATAAAGTTAACGTAAATCTCAAGTAGAGTAAATCACAAGAATTGTTAACGTAAAACGCGTCTTTGTAAAATTCATATTGAAACGCAAATCATTTCATAAGCGCAAGCCGCTAACATTAACGTAAAAATCGTTCAACACGAGCGCGTTATCATTTTCATAAAACGTTATCCAAAAGCAATTCTTTCATTAAAAACGTTAACGTAAGTAAATCATTTAACGCAAGTTGCGTCATATTAAACGAACATTAGTAGTTCAATTCAAATATAAGGGAGTTCATTCACATATCATTTTTCATCTCCTCGAGAGAGAGAGAGAGAGAGAGAGAGAAAACCAGAACCCAGTATTCACGAAGCCAAGAGTACTACATCTTACCATTAATTATAGCATGCAGAATTAACATTATTTTAGTCTCTTGTGTCTTTCATTTACACAGCGTGATACGTACGCGCCTGTGTCCATTGCAGTTTGCAAGCATTTATCTATTTCATTTACCGAGTACTTCAGCGAGGGACTGAGCATTTCTAGAATTTCCATTACCTGTCGTTGCCCGAGTGGTCTTTTCATTTTCTTTATCACGAAAGACTTGCGTATACCGCAAGCACAATTCGCACAGTGTGCCACGCCAATTCATTACTTCCAGACAGGGAAGTCGTTACCAGTTTAGGACTGGCCACCACCAGTGCACGTCAGGTCTTACCATTTTACAGTGCCACTAATTCTTGACACTGTCCATCGACTGGCTGCTGAAGTACTCCCACCTTTTACTTTCTCTCCTCCACTATTACACTCTGCCATGAGCAGTGCCATTTCACTTCAGTATATTTAAGTATACTGCCGGTAGTGTCCGGGACACACCAGCACGATACCAGTGCTCCAAGGAACGCCTCCATAAATGCCATTGCACCTGTACAGGCCGTACAGGTAGCCATTAAACCTGCGTGTCCGTCCTTACGAACGCCCAAATAATTATGTGTCCGTGTAACAAGGGTCAGTGATCCTTCGGAACACTCAACAAGGGAACGCCTCCCAGAAGTGCCGCAATACCAGCCCTAAGTGCTGACAAACCTGCGTGTCCGTCCTTACGGAACGCCCAATTAATTAGTGTGTCCGTGTACAAGGGTCAGTGATCCTTCGGAACACTCAACAAGGGAACGCCTCCCAGAAGTGCCGCAATACCAGCCCTAAGTGCTGACAAACCTGCGTGTCTGTCCTTACAGAACGCCCAATTCATTAATGTCCGTGTACGAGGATCAGTAATCTTTCGGACCATGCTAAGGGAACGCCTCCCCAAAGTGCCGCAATACCAGCACTACTAGTGCTGCCCAAGGAACGCCTCCTCATAAGTGCCGCGCACCTGTACAGACGTACAGGTAGCCCTATACCTGCGTGTCCGTCCTACGGAACGCTCATTCATTATAGAGTATCCACCATTTTGGATCACTGAACCAAGGAACGCCTCCTCATAAGTGCCGTGCACCTGTATTGGACCTACAGGTAGCCCATTCCAGCGTCTCCCAACTTAGGAACGCCCTTAAGTGTGACGTACGCCGCACACTGCATTCGATTTTTTCACCTCATCAGAAGGTGCCATCCACAAAGTGCCACCGAGCACCCAGTCTTTTCAGACTTTTTCCTTACCACGTCGCAGAACCCATTTCCAAGTGAGTGCCACTTTCCACAGTAGGCACTCCTATTCCATTCAGTACCCTTTCCTGGCCATTATTTTCATTTTCCTCCGAGCCTCTACTGCCGCCTAAGGGAAATGTCTTCCCCTGCTTCCCGCGACTTCTTTGCCAGAGAGCTAGAGAAGCTCGGAGCCCTCATAACTCTGGGCAAGGAGGCTGGTTACACTGGACCAGCACTTGACCAGTGGATAAAGGCGCAGCAGGCTGCTGCGCGCCTGCAAGAAAGGGAAGAAAGAGAAGCAGAGAGAAAGCCGGAGAAGCAGAGAGAAAAGAAAGAGAAGCAGAGAGGAAGGAAAGAGAAGAAGAGAGAAAGCATGAGCTAGCTCTCCTAGATGACACAATCTCTCTGCTAGTTTCCAAGCCCCAGACCATGAGCTGGACTCCCGGTAAGAGGTGGTTGCGGAGGTTCTGCACCACTTGTTGTGTGCGTGGGCATGCTGTGGATTCCGACCAGTGCCCAAGTCGGTCTCTACCTTGGGAGGAGAGCTTCCAGGGTGAACTTCTCCAAGGCTACCATGTAGCCCTGCCTGATGAACAGTCTCCTACGGCCTATCAGTGGGTACAAGTCATGGCCGACACCGAAGCCCAGGTCTCCCTTATTTCCAGAAAGGCATTGCCTAGGGGTGCCAAAATCCAGACGAACGAAGAAATTCAGTTTGAATGGATTGACGGTAACCTCTATTCTGTTCCTTCGGTCCTTCTGAATGTAAAAATGCCCTTTCTGGACCAGGTGACCAAGGAAACCACATTGTGCCGCCTGGCCGTAGTTGACCAATTCCATGATGTTTATCAGGTAATATTGGGCCGAGATCTACTTAAGCCATATCTCCCCTGGACGCAGCTCCCACTACCAGATGCACCGGATCCCTGCAGCATGCCTCATAATCAACCCTCAATTTTAGATTCAGAGGCTAGTGCCTCCGATGTCCCAGACATCCCTTTTATTTGTGAACCTGGCCCTGACCCAGTGTCATAGCCAGACGTTTCTCCCGCATCATCTCAGCCTCTTACCATTTTACCGCCTACCTCCTCCACTTTGGAAGAGGTAAGCCCACCAGTTAACCCCGGACTTGCTTCCGAGGATGATTCAACGGAGGTTTCCTTAACCTCCCCACGTCACATCACTGCCAGAGAGGACTCTTCACCTGTGCCAGAGCACACTGCCAGCCTTGGTGACTCCGCAGATTCGCAACCTGTGGGGCCATCTCGGCCTTATCATCCAGTGCCACGGAAGAGGTTCTGGAACAAGTTCTGCCGAGACTGTGGCCGCAAGGGTCACATGTCTGCAAATTACGGAGGGTGCGCGAACCACAATATTCCGGCCATCGCAATGGCCGTCACATCCTTCTTCCTCTAGGACCCCCAGCTAAGGGCCCTATAACCGTCGCACCCCTCCAAAGCCATTATCAGCCAAGCCACGTCAGAGCCTACGACGACTCTGGCGCTCAAATCTCCCTGATACGGGAAGACAGAATTCCCTGAGGGGCTAATGTTGATAGACGCCGATTGATCACCATTGAAGGTATCAATCACATTAAACTGATCCTTCCGACCGTCCAATTGAGGGTCACTAGACCTCACTTCTCCAAAGTTTGTACCCTTGCAGTTGCAAGCTACATTCCAGGAGGTTACGACCTCCTCCTAGGGCAAGACATGAAGTCTCCCTCGCATTCCAAAAAGCCTAGGGGTCCTAACCCCACAACAAATCACTCCAAGGCAAGGAGTCATCGAAATTCTACTTCCTCTAGGAAGTATGTCCACCAACAGTCTCCCCCGTTACCAAGGAGGGAGATTGACCATTCGCAGTTCCGTTGCAAAACCTGTAACGTAATAGGGCACTCTACTAATTGGCCTAGGTGCCCTAGCAAACTACCAGCAGCGGACACTGTCCATTTTCCACAAGGCCTAGCCTTCAACAAGAGACAGGAGCCTCTGTCTCCCATTTCCAAGGGCACGCTGAGAGGTATTGCACCTCCGGTACCCGTCACAGGTCCAGTCGACCTCAACTCTCTGCCAGTGCCACTTGGCAGCACTGAGCTAGTTAGTGCCAAGCTCCGTCCAGGCCTGGAACGTAGAGCCACCACCGAATTTGACTTCTGCGCCTGGCCCCGAGCTAGTGCCGGCGCCTAACCTACCCAAGGATCCTCCTACAGGAGATCCTCCAACAGGCATGGAGCTTACCGCAGCCCATGGCCAATCACTAGTTCCGTCTTCTTCACCCTCACCACTGTCGCCCGAGGATGAACCTCCGGCAGACCTAACCTTCATACCTCCTCTGGAAAACCAGGAACTGCCCGACCAGGAGTCAGCCTGGAGTTTTCCCCTTACGACGGCTGTCGCAGCAGCCGGAGTGAGGGCCTCCCCTGCAGTAGGTTCCACCTCTACGACGGTTGCTGCAGATACCGAAGTAGGGTGTTCTCCTGCAATCCCTCAGGCTACCACTGCCTCTGCTCCTGCTGGCGTTTCTGGCCTTTCCCCAGAGTCGGTGCCTCCGTCTACTCCAAGGACTGGTATAGCCAGGTCCTGGAGGAATAAGAAGAAGAAGAAGAAGGGACGTAACCAATCATTAACAAACTAACACAAAAGAGCCACATGCTCTCTTTGACACCTGTGCCCGAGGTACAGGGTCGCATTCAATTGCAGAGTGATCCTGGCACCTACCCAGAGAAGGTAGCCAGCCTGATCTCTGCCAGTAGAACTAACCCTCTAACCCCTAGAAATTGTGATACTAACACTCATGTAAATGTCATAACTACCTCATTGCATTTCCCTCCTGGTAAATTAACCACTCATCATCCCCAACGCATCATTACCTCTCATTATGTATTTTAACAATTCCGTCGCTGAACTGCTGCTGTGCGTACCACACTCTGGAATGATTGCGTCTTCATTTAAATGTATTGAGTAGGTTAGGCTAATGATTTAGTACCAGGGCATTAGGTTAGTAGCAGTAGAATTTTCAAGTAACCTTATCTAGGGGTAGAGTAGACTGTCGTCACAAGACAACCACTGTTAGTTATTTTTTATTAGGCTAGACTACATCACTATATTAAGTTAGTACACTTAGCATCTTTGCCTATAAGTTAGGTAGGCCACTGTAGTTAGCTGTATCCCTGCTCACAAAAAAACTTCAAATTGGAGTATGAGAACTGGGTTGTCGAGGCGATCAACTTATTTAAGCCAAGACCTTCACGCCCGAAAGGGAGTGAATGCCTTCTTAACAGGGGGAGCTGCTACGTCTATAGAACGCCTCGCCTTCCCAGCAGAGTTTTAGTTATATTTAATTATAAAAGTAGCAGCCATGCCGTCTCCTGAAGCTACTGTTGTTGGGAGAGTGGCTATGTCGTAGGAATGATATTTCCGGTCTGACGGAAGCTTAGGGTAAGAGAGGCAGGTCACAAGAGTAGCTAGGCTTCGAGATGGATTTTAGGGACTTCTACAATAAGACCTATTTTCCTTCCCAATTGCTGGCGTTGTGTTTACCTCCTTTCAGGCAATGCTCGAGGCGGTTTTTGGAAGCCCCGTGATTCGAAAACAAGCAGTATCGGTCTCAGTCGGCTGCGAGACGTGATCTCGGACAGAGGTCAAATTACCTGCCTTCCTTTAGGCCTACCCAGGGCGTGAGTGGCGCGCCGATGACCCAGGCCTCAGACAAAGGGGCCCCCATACTTTCCTACAAAGAGCCACATTTTCTTCAAAGGTCCACACTGAACACGACATCCAGGTACGTCTTGTGGAACAGCATATTGCCAGTCTCTCCCAACCTATTATCATTGTGATCCTCACTCTCCCAATTCAATTTCCAGCAACAAAAGGAATTCATCCCTTTGTTCCCTCTCACTGCCTCATGGCCGCATGCTTCCCCTTGTGTGATCGTCCCAGACCAATGGAGTCATTGCATACTTCAGTGAAACCTTAAAAGTTCCTTCTCCCCAGTATTAGAGAATTAATTAATCAAAGCAAGAAGTCATTTTTCCTTTTATCTCGTTTAATCTGGGATTCTTTTCCAGATTCCATGAGTCACGTGCCGTCTCTCTGCCGCAAGTGTGCATTAACCCAAGTGAATGAAAATCAGCTTGAATTGAATGAGACTATAAGCCCCAACGTGGGGGCCAATATCATTTAACTTTTCTCCAGGCCAGCACGGGCCTTTTTGTAAATAAATAGTTTAAAGTAACGAGCTGAGTTTTCTGGCGACCTTCCCTCTAAAGAAAGTTTACGGTAAGTTCAAGCAATTCCCTCTTGAAATCCCTAAATTACTTCCGTTTACGTATCTAGCTTCTCTCAAGGCCCTATATACGTAACAATATATATATATATATATTTATATATATATAGTATGTATATATATATATATGTATGTATAAAGACGCATTTTCAAGGCTAAAATATATATTTGCGAACATTAAAACTCAAATTAATTTGTGGTAAAATGGGTCCAGCGAGTGCCCAGACAGGTATAAAAGATCCGTGGTAGATGCCTTCGTCCGCCGCGCCCTTACACACTGCTCCACATGGAGAGAAACCACCAGGGAGATCGAAAGGTCTACACAAGTCCTCATCAACAATAACTTTTCAAACCACATGGTCGAACGCCAAACAAGGGACTCCATAAATAAATGGCACCAGGAAAGAACGACCGAAACTCACAATCAAAGTGGAGCTATAAAAATATTTTATATAAATCATATGCACCACAAATATTTGGAAGACGAAAAGGTTATAAGGAAAATAATCAGTGAAAATGTCTCCCCCCACTACAGAAAGTGATAAAATTATCCTCATAATTTATTACAAAAACATGAAAGCCAGGCAGCTGCTTCTTAAAAACAACCCGGCGCCCCCAGAAACGTCTTTGAAGAGAAGGAGTGTCATCTACGAATTCACATGCTCGGTGGATGGAGGCCACCATTCTTATATCGGGATGACCACCACCAGACTCTCCAAGCGTCTCTCCTGCCACCTTCAAGAAGGGGCCATTTCCATTCACTACAAGGAAAAACATAACAGAAGACCAAAAAGAGCTGAACTTATAAGGAACATAGAAATTATTGACCAAGCGCCGGACCGGAAACGCCTACGTTATCTTGAAGCATTACACATATTAGAGAAAAGCCAACTATCAACACGGTAAAAGAAACAGGATTTCTTCCCACCATCATAAGAAGAAATACCACAAGAATCCAACCGACTCCGTATACCTACCACAAGAGAGAGAGGAGAAATTGAGGGTGGGAGAGACATAGAGAGAGAGAGAGAGAAAGACAGAGAGAAAGAGAAAGAGAGAGAGAGGAACAAGCAGAGAGAGAGAGAGAGAGAGAGAGAGAGAGAGAGAGAGAGAGAGAGCAACAAGCAGAGAGAGAAAGAGAGAGATAGAGAGAGAGAGAGAGGAACAGGCAGAGAGAGAAATAGAGAGAATAAGGAGCGAACGAGAGAGAGAGAGAGAGAGAGGAGAGGAATTTGCAGAGAGAGAAAGAAAGAAACTAAGAGAGAGAGAGAAAGAGAGGAAAAAACAGAGAGAGAAAGCGGGAGAGAACGAGCTGAAGATGTGTCATCTGGACAGAATGCAGCAGTACCTGCCGCCCAAGAGGTGGGTACCCCAAACAACACCCAACCCACGCTAATAACTCCGGCCAGCCTACGCAAATCTCATCGCCTCAGGGAGAGATTTCATTACCATCCAATGACCAATTATATGCTCTGCTCACCGACCCGCCCACCGATTGTACACGACCTTGCATGCTATAAATACTTATAAAACGTATCTTAATTCACTTTACTCTATACTCTCATAGATGACTGCCTGTGCGCTGTCGACATGTTAGAGGAATAAACCTAAGACAAATAAAAATCTTTACATGTCCTTAGGAAACTTAATACACCAGCTACATGCTGACGAGAAAAAGATAATGAGAAGAATTAAGAAGATTCTATATAAATCAAATGCCGTTGAAACAGTTATTGTATTCAATGCTACTGCCGTTAGAGAAGGCCTCTTCCTAATATAATAATAATAATAATAATAATAATAATAATAATAATAATAATAATAATAATAATGGGGTACGATGGTTAAAATGACTTTCCGATGAGAGCGTTGGCTCAGTATTTTTCCTTCTCTATTCTTCTCGATTTCTTTCCGAACAAATATTTGTTTCGACGCCAACCATTACTAAAATGAATCAGAAGGTAACAATTTCCAAGAGAGTAACGCGACTGAGTGTTGCAGGGAGAGAGTTTCTATATAACTGCTGAAGTTCACCCTTCCAGTCAATTACGATACCTCATTCATTTTGACGTACTGAGGGAACCAGATACCTGTCAGCAGATTAGCCCAATGTGAAACATGCGTTGATTTTATGGAGATCTTTCTTAGACAATGACCTCCAAGGGTTTTAGCCCGGATGTATCCACCTTTGAAGCAAGTTGAGTACAAGCCCGTTGGGAATGACCGTAAAACACAGACAAAATACTGTAAATATCATAACGATAATAACCCTAAAGAAATACTAGTAGTCCTAATGATTTTTGCGATTACATCTCTTGAATCTGAGTATCCTCTCTTTAACGCTTGCAATCTGTTCATTCGTTAGTATTCTGGGTCAAATAACAACGTGGTTAATGTGTTTCAAGTAAGACGATATTCCTTTAAGTGAGAAGTGAACAATGAGGAAGAGAGGGATGGAATAAATTTCCATCCCTCTCTCACTATATTATATAAGAATTACTCATTCAGATCATTAGAGATGTAAATTGCTTAAAGAGTGAGAGCATCATAAAAAGCATCGTTAATACAAGTCGCAATGCTTTGAATCTGGTTTCTTTTTTGGTGCTAATCTAAAGTATTGTATGAAAATATTAGATTTAAGCCGATATATGTAATTAAAGAATAAATTTAGAATATCCTTATACAATGCATCCCTTCTCTTTCTCTCCCTCTCAATAAGATCTTTAAGAATGAAGATAAAAATACCTACAGCAATGAAACAGGAATAAGAAAGGAACGTCACTTACACATTTTACATATATGCATGTATGCACACACACATAAACACACACACACATACATTTATATATATAGATGCGTCTGTTTCTATAGTCATGAAGACACATAATTCGCTTGATATCGAAGTCACTACTTTTAGGGAATAAATTACACTAAAAGGGACTTAAATTTATAGGTGCTTCCTCGGCTATCTATTGCTATTCCTAAGTCAAAGGCACAGGTTCGATTCCTGGCCGTTTCGGAAGTACTGAACAATTATAATTCCTTGGTTAGAATCCTAAGAAGGGTAGAAAGCACTTGTTATTTATAACACCTTTGGGTGCAGGTTATTCACAAGGTATAATGAAGTGATATTAAAAGGTATATATATATATATATATATATATATATATATATATATATATATATATATATATATATATATATATACATATATCTGTGTGCGTATAATATATTTATATATATTATACAAAACCATGCCCCTGTACCGTGTCCTATTACGACGGTCTGACGACTTCTACAGTACCAGCCTGCACGGTACTGAGGGTTTCGTGTATATCCAGGTGAGAATCCCGGTGCAGTTACCATCAACAATAGATTGGGCACAGGACCTGATAAATAAGTGCTTTCTGTTAACCAGTCAAATTACAGTCAGAAATAACCAAATAAAAAAAATAACTATTCTGGGTCAGTAAGAAGCTAATGTCAGCCACATTTAATCTTTTATATTGATGTTTTGTGATGATTTCTGATGCTTTGAATGGAATTTTTTATTCATCTCTACTGCACTCTGTAATAATTATTATTACTTTATAGTTTAATTCCTTTAAATAGTTTATTATTTTTTTATAAGCTCACTTTTTATCAAATGAGCCCAATTTTATGTAATAATTTTTATTTTATTAGAATTAGATATTTGTAATAAGTAACAGTTTGAAACGAAGTTGTTTTTTTCGTTTTATACACATTATTACACTTTTTCAAAAGAAAAAAGAGAAAAACATTCTGGCAAAATGGTTATTCATAAACGATGAAATCATCGTTAATATGGAACGTCAGGTTATGTACCTCTTTAATCTGTCAACAGTTTGTACTTGGTCTAGCGACTATTGTACAATTTGAAACGTAAAAGGTTCCATTATTTATGAAGGAAAAAAAATAATAATTCAAATCATTAATGGATCATGTTGGCTTAAAAGAGTATTTAATTAGTGTATTTTGAAGTTTACGTTAAATTATTTGCTAGTTGTTTAATTTCTTAAAATTAACGCAATTTTTATTGATGGCCTGCTAGAAGAACGAAATTATCATTATTGCATTAATTATTTAAATTTCGTTTGATCTGAAGTTGATAATGGAGCCACTGAAGTTTGAAATTTTACAATAGTCACTTGAATAAGGAAAAATAATATTCTCTCCTTTTAATTTCATTTTATGATTTTAAATAACCGTTCCCTTTTCACAACGAATCTGCCACTTCACTCATTGTTTCAAGGTTTCTTTATGATAATTGATGTGATACAACTACTATAATTGGTTAATAAAGGTTTAAAAGGCAAATGCAACACTGAAGTGGGCTACCACCAACAGTAACCACCATCTCGGCGCTGAACGCTACGCCACTGTGTAATAACTCTCCTTTATTAACTGATATGTTAGCCAAACTACACAAGCTCTCTTTTTTTCAAAAAAATTAATTCAAAATATATAACTCTTTAGCTACAACTTTGGCACTTTGGTGACGTCTCTGTCCTAAAAATAAAGACTTTCATTTAAGAGTAACCTTTTCAACTCATATAAATGTTTCAATTTTATTTCCTGTAAAATATATAGAGAAGCAGTTATTATTATGAATTCAGTATGAATTCGGTGGCTTTTTCCACTCAGTACAGCACCAGACCTCCCTTCTCTCTCTTTCTGAGAGTCTCCGATTCACAATAGACCCTCTCTGTTTTCTCTGCCGCTTTTTTCCTGCATTTACAGAGAACGTCTCATCATGCCTCTAATCCGTCGAGGTCATAAAAGCAGGCAACGGAAGATAAACGACTTCATTTTGTCAGTTTCCAGACTCGGGTCAATTGTTCCTCCCCATGGCCTGATTGGGCACTTCTTACACCTGTTGCCGGCATGGACATTGCCGAACGAAGTGACAAGGCCCCACTCCCATCTGTGTCTTAGAGAAGTGGGATCATACGAGCAATTGTAAGGTAAGTGCGGGATTCTAGCTGCAGTCCTTGTATCCACTTCTGTATTTCCCTCTTATTTTCCTGTGTCTGTGCTTGTGCGAACGTCCATAGTTATTCCAGGTTATTCCCCCGACAGCTTTGCCACCATATTATAAAAGATATTGTGAATTAAGAGCTGTGGTTCCCTTGTGTGTTGTGTAATAATGCTTACTACTTGATTGACCTCCTGATATTAGCAATTGCTAAGAGAGTTTACTGAAGGAGATAACGTAAGTGGTGTCTGTGTTCACAGTCCCTTCTTAATTAGTACAGTAACGTTTTGAGTAATAATTCATTTATTCCTTGCCCACTGAGGAAGTTCTGAGAACGTAAGATTTACCTTAAGCAAGTCAAAAGTGTTGGCGGCATCAATGCATGTGTTCAACCCTTTGTGTGTGTCGCACATATGGTTATAGAACATTCCTGTGTTACAGATACCCAGCCGTATTCATCATTGCTGTGTGAGGTGGACCTCTTCTTCCTTGTAAGAGCTCTGGCTTATATACATGCTGCAAATCTCTACACGTGTCCCCGAACACGTGTTCCAGTCCTCCAAGCAACGGATTCCAGTACTAGATCAGCCCTGGAGGGTCATTAACATCCTTTCTGGCACCTTGAATTAGAAGATTAACTAGAAGTGTAAATACATCCCCTGTAAATTTCACCCTTAGAGTTTTCCTTACACTTTTCCCTTGAATTTTTAATCTGGCCCCCAACCGACCATTTTCTGTTTACAAATCGATTTGGAAGGGGGCCCTACCAGAGTTAGAACAATTGTTATCCCTGTAAAAACCCCTTCTAGTCCCAGATTTATAAAATAATGTTTTGGATGATATTGGCAGCATTCATAACTAAAGTTTTTCACTTATGTGAAGTTTCAAAATTTTATCTTTTCCTAAGTAAGTTAGATCACAGAATATTTGATAAGAGCACACTAAAAATCTATACTACTCCAGGCCCGACTTGGTATTTCTATCCAACACCAAGATGGCGGTGATGGATTCATTTCCCGCAATGCCTGGTAGATGGCTATGCCGAGTCTGTTGTTCTTATGTGATAATTGATTAGCACTAATGTTAACAGTATTGCTCCTGCTCCAGTTGAGCTTTCTTGGAGAGAGGAACCTCATCCCGGACGAATATGTTATTATTCGTTAAACGAATACAAATCCTAACCTCCATAGACTTGTGGCATGGCAAAGGACTGTTCTAGTATGGTGACTACACTGGAACCCTATCCTCCAACATAGATCAAAAGGAATATTGACCAGAAATGTATGTGACATGGGACCAGGAGCATTTGAAACCTCTTATGATAAGAATTTGACCTTTCATCTGGATAAAGAAAAATTTAATTGTAATATTTTTAATGTATACAGAGACATTGTGAAGTGTTGTGGTCAAGAGCCAAAGACATCATCTGAAAGCCAAGGAAAACTGACCATAGAAATGGTCTCAGCAAAAGAGAGTAAAAAATAAAAAACATTATTGCATCTTGGAGGAGTTAAAGTATACTGTGCAGTACATGTTTTTTGGAATCAATCCACGGGAATGATATTTGCACCCCAACTGATGATTTATTCAGAAGAGAAACTTGAAAAAATTAAAGATCAAAGCACGGTTAGAACAGAAGGAAAGAACTTTAGTTCTCCCTTCAAATTCAATCATTACATTCAATTCAACCCACTTACCTAATGTATTAAAAGTGGCATGGTTACATTTTAAGGTTAAGCAATATATCCCATGACCAAGGTGTTTTTATCAAAATTATGGTCATATGTTAGAGTCTTACAGGCAGAAGTTACAAGGCAAGCCTGCCACATATGTTAAGTGTAGTGAACCAGAGCATGGTGAATGTTATAAAGAAGCAAAGTGTATACATTGTGGAGATAACCATACATCCTCTGCACAAAATTGTGATGTGTAAATCATTGAAAAAGAAATCCACATTAAGGTAAGTGAACACATAACATTTCCAGAGTCTAAAAAATTTTTAAGCCAGGATGTTAGACCAGGAACATCCTTATTACTATTGCGGCTAACTGAAGAAGAAATGTAAATGCTACCAGAGGTGCTTCCTTTGATAATGCAAAAGGAAGATCATTGGAGACCTGTACTCTTGCCTCTTTGGGGGCTGGGCCAGTAGCTTCTGGCACTACTGCGTCTTTGGAGGCTGCACCAAAACTTATGGGCACTCGTGCCTATTTATGAAGTTGCCTCAGCTGTCTCTGGCACTAACGCCTCTTTGGAGGCTGTTTCAGGTATGCCTGGCACTCCTGCCTCTCTGGAGGCAGCACTAGTTATGCATGGTGTATCAGCCTCTTTGGAGGTTGCACCAGCTGTGGCTGGCACTCCTGCCATTTTGGAGGGTTTATTATTTATATCCGGTAAATATCTCTCTGGAGCCTACACCAACTGTAACAGGTGCCCCTGATATCTTAGAGTATGGACCAGTTGTGTCTGACTCTTCCACCTCCCCTCAGGGAGCGCCAGCTTTATCTGGTGCACCTGAACTGGAAATTTCTGTAATGAAAATGCCTTCAAAGATGCCCAACACCCATGATACTAGGGAGGCATTGCCATCTGTGGCAGGTTCCTCCTCCATGGTAGCAGAAACATCATTGTCGACGTTTAAAATGGAAGTTAGCCATAAACAATTAGTCTCCTTACAGAAAAAACTTGGGCAAGGCAGTAAAGGGAAATTACTGAAAAGGGGCTCCAGTTTAACAACCTCAAAAACTAAGTAAAATTAATTGATTTTCTCCTGTGGAACTATCAGGATTAAGAGTCAAATGAGCAGGACTATGATGATCCTATCAGAAATGTTTCCTGTATGTGCATAGCTTTGCAGGAGATTGTGAATGATAATAATATGCATCCATGCATAAATATGGCCGGAGGTGTAGTTTTATATATTTGTAATGACGCCTCATAAAATCCTATCAGTATTCAGTCTACACAGCAAGTGAAAATCCATTTGCAAAGAAAAAATACAGTATGCTCTCTCTATCTTCCACCTAGTAAAGTCTTCCTTACTGATGAATTTAAATCCCTTTTCCAAAAACTACCTCGTCCTTTTGTTATTCTTGGAGATATGAATAGTAGAAACCTTCTTTGGGGTTATATCACTACCAATCAAAAATGAAATTGCCTGTGTTCCATCATCAGGCACATTGTCAGCAAGTGACTTACATACAGTGATGACTGCTTTATTGATTTCAATTGAACAGTGATAAATGATAGATTTAGCACCAATCATTTTCCAATAGTAATGAATGTAGCTTCAAATCCTTCATCTTCAAGGCCACCTAAATGGAACACTGGTAAAGCTGATTGGGCAATATTCCAGGAACACAGCTCAATAGATGACTCAGCTGATGACTTTCCATCAAAGATGATGCTCTTGATTATTTCAATGCATTAAATTTTTGGATGGTCTCCAATCAATACCTAGGACTTCAGGCATATTTATTCACCCACCAGCTCCCTGGCGGACTCATATATGTCACGAAACTCATAGAACTATGAGATCAGCTTTCACCAGATACTGCAGACCAAAATGTGAATGTGACTGTACTAAATTTAGAAAACCATGATCTCACTTATGCATGGAATTAATAAAGCATAAAAGGAATCTTGGGCAATTTTAATATCTTCACTAAATTCAAAAATACCCCTTGCTTTAGTCTGGAAGAGATCTAGAAAAATAAAAGGTAAATTTACTCCTTGTCAACCTTTATGAAGTAGCTGATCACCAGTTAGTAGCAAATGAGTTTGCTGATTACTTTGCTAGTGCTGCAAAGAAAAATGATGACAGGCCCTATTCAGCTTAAAGAAGGCTACTAAAACAGGTAAAAATTTGTTTTAATACATCAAGGAGCGAGCAATGCAATGTACCTTTTACTATAAGAGAATCTGAATCAGTCTAAAGTAAATGTAGTGAATCAGCTAGCTCCTGGAATGGATAATAAAACATATTCAATGATTAAGCATATACATGAAAATACCAAATTTTTCGTATTAAGCCTTAGTAACAAAATTTTCCAAGAACATGGCTTCCCAAAGCAATGGAAGATGTTAAAATTATTGCCATTTGTGAAGTGGGTGAGTCCTCTTTTGACGTAAGCACTCACTACTGACTTTTTGTAGGTGTCTGGGCATTTCCTCCAGGCTTTCAAGCAACTGCCAGTGTTCGCTTTTTGTGTGAATACCGCAGCTTTAATTAAATTATCCTTTCTGCTGTTCTGCTGTTTAATTAGGGTATCTGACTATATGAAGATTCTGGCAAAAAACTTATTGATGCCACAAAAGCAATTGCTTTCAATGAAAATTGTCCTATAGAAAAACTACATCCTAAAGGTAAAATAGTAGTATATATATATATATATATATATATTATATATATATATATATATATATATATATATATATATATATATATATATGAGGGTAAGTTTGTATGTAGTGTTTGTATACATGAGCCACATACACTTTGAAAAGCATTAAGCAATTTCAACTACACTTGGTAGACATATATGACTTCCCATCTGGAAAAGAATACTGTGGGGGTAAGGCATCAATAGCACCAAGGTGGGGAAGCAGGTGGGACAGCAGTGAAAAGTAAAAATAACTGAAAATGACACATATTAGTGACTAACCCCATAGTTTTCGAGATCAGTGGAATGAAGAGCGACATTCCCGATGCCCTTCAAGTCCAAGTTGAGCCCTGGTAGGGAGGTGGGTGGGTGAAAAGGGGTAGGAAGGGGGTGACATGTAAAAATAACAGAAAACAAAAAATGTTAGTGTCTAATCCACAGTTTTCCTGTTTGCTGAGATGAATAGTGACACTCCTGATGCCCTTCAAGTCCAAGTTCAGTCCCAATAAATTGTGGGGTTCAGAAGGGCTGGGAAGGGGGTGACATTTAAAAATAACTGTAAAGAATAGACATTAGTGTGTAATCCATAGTTTTGAGGTCGCTGAGATGAATAGTGGCACTGCCAATGCTCAAATTTGGAAGGGGTGAGAAGGTCGTGCCAAGTAAAAAATAACCGCAAACGACAGATATTAGCATCTAATCCATAGTTTTCAAGGTGGCTGAGATGAACAGTGACACTTTTAATGCCATTTAAGTCCAAGTTCAGCCACAACAGGAAGGGGGTGAGAAGAGGGGGAAAAGGGTGACATGTAAAAATAACCAAAAATGACAGAGATATTAGTGTTTCATCCATAGTTTTTGTGGCTGCTGTAATGAATAGTGATGCTCCTGATGCCCTTTAATTGCATGTCAGCCTCGACAGGAATGGGGTGGGGAGGGCGGGGTGTGAGAATGGGTGGGAAGGGGGTGACATGTAAAAGAAAACCCAAAATGACACATATTAATGGCTAATCCATTGCTTCAAGGTGGCTGAGATGAAGTCCAAGTTTTGCCCTAATAGGAAGGGGGGCTGAGAAGGGGTGACATGTAAATATAACTGAAAACGACTGATATTTGTGTACAATCCATAATTTTTGAGGTTGCTAAGATGAATAGTGACATTCCCAATGGCCTTCAGGTCCAAGTTCAGCCCAGCTAAGAAAGGGGGGCCGGGATGGAAGG
>NC_087213.1:82279309-82291809 GCF_015104395.2 Macrobrachium nipponense | reverse complement strand
GCCTCTATTTACCGTAGCATTAAATGTGGTGCCAAGTTTTCATTCTACAACAGCAGAGAAAGCAGAGAAGAGTGGGGAAAGAAAATAAAAAAAGTGCCATTTGGCGTTATATTTTCTAATGGACATGAGGAGTAGAGGATGAACAGGGTCTCGAGGAAATGCGTTAAGAAGAGCGCAGTTTCCAAAATAAATACTCAACAGCAACCTAGGAAAATAAATTGTGAAGAAGAGGGCTTCGTGCGGAATCGATGGAAGAACGTAGTAATGAATGAAAGGGTGAGGAAAGAAGTAACTTTAGGTATAAGTAAGCATCCCCTGTCTGAAGAGAAATAGAAAATAAATATAAATGGAAGTTTTATTGGGAGAGATAGGTGAAAAGGTGATCATATATGGAATTTAAACAACTGTCTAGGGATAGATTTCTGCAGGTACATATAACGACATACAAGCTAACTGACTGATAGCATTCAAGTGGTAAAAGCACTGATACTGATCGCGTTTGATAATTGATAGCTTTGTATATTTGCAATTATCAGTTGACTAGTAATGAAATAGGCAGTTTTTATTAGGACACTGTTGTATGTTATTTTCAGTTAATAGTGACGCCTTTTACTAAATCGCATATATAATCAGTGTAGAAAACGTACTTAATATATTTTGAAGTGATAATATTTTTTAGTTTAAGTTACATATTGTTTGATGCTTCGGAGACTCATAATAGAATATTAATAGTATTATTCAGTGCATTCTATGATTGAACTGATTATTTTGAGTTTTGATTCAGTAGAAAAGAATTGGAAACGGTAATGTAACTCATTTGCCTATCATAACGTAATATTGATTTCAATTACACATGCTAATCTCAAAACTCGTGCTATAGCACTGGTTATTAGCTACTGGAACAAAATTACACTGAAAACGAGTTATACTTTGACCGATCCTACATTTGCTGTTAATTACATATGCAACAATGTTCAACATCATAAACTGGTTCTGATTTCTGAATAAGACCACATCAACAACACTGTTGTCAAGATTTGTGAAGTAGTCAAAACACTTCAGTGTACATATATAATATGTAGATCTGCTGGGCAATATTCCTCTGTATAACTGGTGAGATGTGTTTCCTGTGAAATTATGTTATATTGATATACATCATTCGTGAGGATTATTCGTAAAAACCCTATTTACTGTTTTATAGTGTTCAGGATTTAAGCCAGAACCAAGGGAAAATAACTAATTTTAGAAGGAAATTCAGACATTTTTCAGTTGGGAAGAGAGAGCATAAGCAAGGTTATAAAAAGAGGAGATAACGAGCGATCGCCATTAGAACTTCTCCAGCTGCAGCCGCGTTCACTCCTCTCCCCCTTCGCTCTGGGAACACCCCCATGTTCATTTAAATAGTGCTTGTCCCTGATCAGCAATTTAGAAGAACATAAGACAACATATGTACAGGTAATGTAATAGAGTAATTTTGAGTGCAGTCAGTTACTGTTTTTCCCTCTTTCCTGTACTTCTGTTTCATTCTTCCAAAGGCAACTTTTCCCCTATTGGCTCACCATCAAAGTCCCTACTTTTGGTTCTTGTAATGCAGTTCTCCATTGCTACCATTGATGCTGTAAATAATTCCCATTGTGATGCTAGTAGTGGTATTAAGCATAATTGTGATATTCCCATCTAGACTAGTGTCTGCCACATCGGGAAATAAGGGTGTTGTCTCATGCTAAATATCCCCTAGTTAATTAAACAACACAGCATACCTTTCTGTATAAGCTCCCAGTCATTCTATGTCCCTGTGAGTGAACTTTATGAGAAAATCATGCTTAACGTTCCCCACGTGTCTATTACCTTAGTCCTGATCCTAGAATGCAATCTCTTTGCAGATGTGAATATTGTGCCTAGTTGTGAGAGGAAATTTGGAATCCCTTGGAAGTGGCACCCAGACTATTCAGCAACTCACAGTGCGCAAAATTTAATGGTTGATTGCAAGAAGCACATAGGTATTTAGAGAGTGGTATAAATACAAAGCGAAACCAGTGCCATATTTCATGATTTGCCAAGGTAACTTGTCGAATCTTGTGTGGTAAAGAGATTTTGTTAGTCAGGTGTTTAAAGGGAATCAGAGCAATCATTATTGTTTAAAGTGCAATCTCCCTCTCTCTCTCTCTCTCTCCTGTAGTAAAACCTGCGTCTTTAGTCTAGCTGGGAAGAAATTAAATAAAACCTTTGTATAAGGATTGTTCCATGAGAAATCACTGGCCACGTGTCTCTGATTGAATCCTATTGAATTGCCCCCTTTTTATGAACAAAATTTAACGATAATTAACATTAGTGTAAATTCATTCATATCTTGGAATAGCAACAAGAAAATAAACTGTCAACGCTTCCATTCTATGTTAAAGAGAAATAATAAGATCAGGTAAATAATTTCTTGACTTTCATGCACAAAGGGCAGCTAATAGGAATGTGTGTATGTGTTTCTTTTCTCAGTCTCTTTCTGTAAGTCCCTGCGGTTTAGTTTGTGGTCAGGTGTATTACTGATCCCCCAACTCCCTTCCCCAAACCTCCAACTGTCTTGCCTAAACATGTGCAAGACCAGATCTCCAGGAAATTAAATTTGCAAGAGTTAGGTTTGGTAGGCTTGAATTTCATGAGGGAGAAAGTACCAAAGAGTGTAACAGGGTTTGGGTTGAACTATGAGCATCTCAGGTAATTCTGTGAAGTTGTTGTAACGCATTCGTGCTGAGAATTTTTTTGTTTGGTTCTTTACTCCTTCCCTTAAGCATTATTGTTTCCAATGGTAGCTGTAACAAAACACAATAAAGTATTCTAAGCGTAAGTGTGGTGTTGGTAAAATTTGTTTTCCTTTTTGTCTCATCCTCAAGATGATACAATCACAAATACATTTTTATTTGACAACTAAAATTTACCATGTCAATTTGCATTGAGTTTTCCATGTTTATGTGACATTCATTTAGAATCCAGTTGCGCTGTTACTTGCAGAGATATAATTGCAATTTAACCCAGTATCGGCGTAGCATTTTCCATCCTAATATGGCATTCATTTACAACAAAGTTGAGCTGTTATTTACAGACGTCCAATTGCAATCTAAACCAGGAGTTAGATTGCCATATAAAGGAGTTTTATGCCTTTACATGGCATTCATTTACAGCTTAGTTGAGCTGTTATTTACCGGGATCCCACAGTCATTTACCACCCACTTTCATGAAATTCTGAACTATCGTGAGACCATTTAATGTTTGTTCAACTGGTATTCCCACGTCACCTGCGTGAGTTCTTCCACACTCAAGTGGCTTTCATTCAGTTTATTAGACTATCATTCCCATGTCACTTGCATGAGGCATTTACAATTTGTTTGACTGTTATTTTCATGTCAAATGCGTGAGGTTTCCACAATGCATGGAGGACATTTTCAGCATTTGCTGTCATCTCATTTGCATCAGTGTATATTCCAGCCATATGGATCCTTGTTATTTCCCTGGTATAGCGTTGAGTTATTCTGAATACCCATGGCGATATTTGAAGTTTTGTGGCTGTCATCCACCTTATTATTCCAAGGCTAATGCTACTTACGTACTACCCTGGAGAAATTGGCCAGCACGCAACACTGGAGGAGGTTAAGGCCTTCACTAAAGCCAGAAAAGCAATGGAGTTGGAGGGCACAAAACTGGTAATTGGTTGAATGATAAGATGAAGGAAGCATCCCAAGAGATAGCACAAAAGAAAAGAGAAGTAGCTATGAGAGAAGCACAAGAGAAAAGAGAAGCAGCTGAGAGAGGCACAAGAGAAAAGAGAAGTATTTCAGTCAGCCGAAAGGAGGAAAGAAAGAGAAGCCAAAGAGAGAAGAGAAGCTGCAGAGAGAGCACATCAGCTGGCTATGATAGCCCAGAGTGCCCCTCTGGCACCTGCAAAAATGATGCCCGCTGCATCACCTCCTTCACATTCTCACCTCCACAGCATGGGTACCCTCATTAGGACTTGGGACGATGGTGAGCCCGAAACTAGGCTCGATCATGCTGAGCAGGTGTTACGGAACTTCAATCCTACATATTAGGAAGTGGCTTTCCTACTTGGCAAACACCTCACTAGCAAAGGGTGTACTGCATTCAAGGCCCTCCCCCTCGATGAGTGACAAGACCTCACCCTCATATGAGAGGCAATCATTGGGGCTCACAAGCTGACCCCAGATCTGTGGAGGCAGAAGTAGAGGAGCATCCCCTAGGAAGCTAACCAAACATGGACAGAATGGGTAGCCATGAAGACTCTGGCACTCCAGAGGTGGACAAAGGCCTCTAACGCAACATCCTTTGAGGATGTCTTAGAAATCTTTCAATTGGAGGACTTCCTGTCCTACACTCCCCCTAACCTTGCCACCCACATGGTGGAGAAGGCTCCTAAAACCATTTTAGAGTGCTGTAGATGGGCAGATGTCTATGACACCCACCATCTGCTACAGAGTTCTTTAAAGAGGAAGAATTTGCCCCCCTCTCCCTCTCCCTCCTGCTGCCACCTCTCACCCTACCCACCACCTCAATAAGCCTCCATGGAAGTTTGTGTGTGGGCGTTGCAATAAACAGGGGCACTCCACAGAGCACTGGCTCTCTAAAGCGGGTCCCCCTCAGCAAGCTTCCACAACACCTCAGAATGGGACTCCCCAACACAATCAGAAAAACGGCCATTGGAGTCAGAACAGCAAGCCCAAGCATGATTTCAGCAAGAGTTTCTGCGACCCATGCAAAGTGCACGGGCATATCACTTCCTTGTTGGGATGCCCCAAGAAAGCCCCCTCAGACGTCTTCAACAGACTTGAGTCTTTCAAGCCAGCCTACGGCATCATCAAACCGATCTCAGAGAGGTCGAAGGAAGAAGGAAAATGGCGTCGAGGTTTTCAGAAACCCTTAAAGAGTCAATTGTCTCTCTCCACACTAGTGCCTAGCACAGCGCCACCTCTTTATAGAGAATTCTGGCCCTCTCCATCTTGAGGGGAGTGCCTGGTTCTGCTACTTTTACTTCCTTCTTATCTTTTTGTAAATGTTCCTATTTTTGTGTTTTCTGTACCTTTCATTTTATAGTTTCCTTTCCTCTTCATCATTGCCTTTAGGCATTTATTCCCATTGTAGTATGCTTTGCTTAGGCAGAGCCCTATGCGCCAGCAATTCTGGCCTTATAAGTTAGTACTTCCCTCAGAACTACTATAAAGGCATATATAATCTTCAAAGATGTGTCCCTTTAAGCGCATAGGCTTGTCATTACAGTGCGATAATTGGCACAATGCCTTATTCTAGGTACTCAGCATCCCATGACACTAGGAATATTTATAGCCAGACAAAGTGCTATACATTTGGCTTAGCCTACTAAAGCAATGTATTTTAAAGCATGGCTTGCTTATCCATTGTTTCTTTTGATTTAATAACTTGATTTAATATTCCTCCGCAGTCAATATATTTTGTGTAATTTTCCATGTTCTATGATGAGATCTATACTTGTGTAAGGTAGGTTCCTATCTAAGGAGAATTACTCTTTCTTGATTATATTCCTTTTAAGCGCCTCAGTGGGGTTGTTGGTATGGTGTTGGCGTCCCACGTCAGTGGTCGCGAGTTTGATGCTCGGCCAATCTATTGAGGAGTGAGAGATGTGTATTTCTGGTGATAGAAGTTCACTCTCGATGTGGTTCGGAAGTCATGTAAAGCCATTGGTCCCGTCGCTGAATAACCACTGGTTCCATGCAACATAAAAAAAAACACCATATATCCCTTTTAATTTACACCAATATTCTCTATGGAGAAATTCATATACTGTTTAGTGACTGAAATTATTTACCTGACAGGAAGATTGATCATATGTGTATCCCTAATGACATAAGGCAAATTTATTTAACGAGATCATAGGGCTATTAACACCCCTACGAACGGGTCATATCGCCCCATTAGGGAGAATAAATAGCATGTGTTGCCTTAACCATAAAACTTGTAGGTTAGATTAAGATTATCTGATTATTTTAAGAGTAATGAACTTTGTTTTTTTTCCTGCTACAACAAATGCTGTTATCAGTCACTTTAGTTATGTCAAACCTGTTCTTTAATTTCCTTGATCTAATCAATTTCCAAGAAGTGAATAATTTCAAATTCTCTGCATGTAGAGTATGCATTCAAATGTGAAGATTATTATCTCCAGAGTTTTATATTTTCATTTTATGTCACGAGTCCACTAAAGGGGATATGGAATGCATGGTTGTTAAATAGTCATTTGTCTTTGATTCTGGCTTGTCTTGGCAATTCCAACCCTTCTAGGTTTAGAATGTCCTCTAGAATGGGGAGGTGTTCAGGAGTTAAACCAAAACCATGGAAAAATCAGTAATTTAAGAAGGAAATTCAGACATTTTTCAGTTGCCCCTCTTCATCAGCCTCAGTTCTCTTTCAATCTCTCTTGTCCTTTCTAATTGGCTGTCTTTGAAATTAATCCCCTCAGGAATGCAGCAGGCCCCGTGATTCAGACTTTGGGTGGGGCTTATGGGAAAAAGGAGAAAATGGATGACCTTGAGCAGAGCATGTTGGGGAGAGAGCATAAGTGAAGTTATAAAACGAGGAGACAATGAACGATCCCTCTTAGAACTTCTCCTGCTGCAGCCGTGTTCACTCCTCTCCCCCCTTCGCTCTCCCTTTCCCTCTGGGGACCCCCACATGCTCATTTACATTGTGCTTGCCCCTGATCAGCAATGTGAAAGAAAACAAGACCACGGATGCCCAGGTACTGTAATGGAGTAATTTAGAGTGCAGTCATTTAACGCTTTTTCCTCTTGTCTGTACTTATGTTTCATTCTTCCAAAGGTGACTTTCTCCCTATTAGCTTACCATCATAGTCCGTATTTTTGGTTAGCATAACGCAGTTCACCATTGCTACCATTGCTGCTGTAAATAATTCCCCCTTGTGATGCTAGTAGTGATATTAAATCTAATTGTGACATTCCCACCTAGACTAGCGTCTGCCACACTAGGAGGTAACATTGTTGTTTCATGCTAAAATTCCCCTAGTTAATTAAACAATGCAACATATTTTTCTGTATAAGCTCCCAGTCCTTTTATGTCTCTGTGAGTCAACTTTGATGTGAAATTATTAGAGAGAATCATGTTTAACATTCCCCACTTGCCTGTTGCCTTAGTACTGATCTTAGAATGCAATCTCTTTGCAGACACAAATACCGTGCCTAGTTGTGAGAGGAAATTTGGAATACCTTGGAAGTGGTGCCAGGACTATTCAGCAACTTGTTGTGCACAAATTTTACTGGTTGACCTTCAGTCAACCACCTTCCACTGAATTTCTTGACACATTGGAGTTCCTGTCACCCTTAAGGTGTAAATTGCTTATTCATGTAAGTTAATGTAAATACAGTTCAGTTAAACTAAATCTATAGATTTCTATGTAAATTTTTCCCTTCATTGATACCGGCCTTCAGCCATATATTGTTTGTTATGGTTCCATTCTCTTGCAACGCCTTTCAGGAGTGCCAGAAAGTCCCTTCCATAGTTTTCAGAGTCCGAGAACGAAAAATTTATAACAATAGGCATTTTGACAGCAGTTCTAATCAAGTTGTTCAGTATGCTGAATGGTTCTTTTGTGAGTAGTTGACTACTCTGTATTCTCTTACCATAATCTGAAGAACTGGCAGATAAGAATACATTGAATGAAATTTGCATAGGTAAAGACACTTGAGATGGAAGTTCAGATATGCTAAATTCAAGGATGAAGTCACACAGTTGCCCGGGTATATGGGAGATCTGGCATTAAATAAGTAATCCTAGGACAATTCGGAAGGCTAGTAAAAGGAAAATGGGCATAGTTTGTAGTGCATTTACAATACAAGGCAGAGAATTAGTAAACCAAGGACACATGACTGAACAATAGGTAAAGCAAGCCAAATGTGTAAGTCCCAGCACATACTTTGGAGAGAATAGGGAAGCACACTCATCGAATGGTTTATCATAAAAATTCTTGAATAAAAAATGAAAGTTGCCTTCGAGGGGAATGGAGCCCAATCTTGATGGAGTGAGTATTTCAAAGAGTTGTGGAATGAGGAGCATCGAACAAAAGTAAACATATGTGATGAAAGCATGCAAGAAGGTCATCTAAAATTGAGAAATCTTGTTGAAGTAGAGGTTGAATAATATGGAGGACAAGGATTTACGAGGTGAAAATCCCCAATAAAGAGGTGGAAGTGTGATAGAGTAACTAACCAGGTTGTTTAAGGTAATGCTAAGAGAAGGGAAAGGTTCCATAGGAATGTAATGAAAATTAAAATTTGTTTGTAAGATTGCAAACATGGCAAAGGTGATTACAAAAATTACAGGGCACAGCATTACTTGCAATAAATGTACTACATATGGAGAGCATAATATTTAATGATACAGGGCAAACAGAATAATTCATAGGGAAAAGCAATGAATGTTTCAATAAGAAAATGGGTGTGTGGATCACGTGGTTTTGTTTAGAGGCACTTTTTTGAAAAGTTTGAGAGTACAGGAGGAAATGTTTGCTGTGATATGCATAGATCTAGAAAAAACCTATAATTGAATTGTAGGTTACACAATCAAGTGGACTCAAAGATTGCATGTGAAATAAGTTATTTTTTTAGATTAGTTTTCATAACAAAGGATAAGCCCATGTTACAAAACTGAGATGGGAGAATGGCTGACTTATAGTAAAAGCCAAGGCTCATAAATACCCCTATGGATACTGTAAATACAAGCCAGGGTAAAGTAGATGAAGTGCAATGTTGTGGGATGAGAAGTGGGGTCTTGCATGGAGTGTGACATGACTTATGTTTGCAGAAGGCATGAGTCTGAAATTTTGAAAAAGAACTAGTTAGTGACTGTGAGCCTTACCTTACAAACCTTACATCTTGTTTGGGTTGTTCCACGTCCCTCAGTGTGAGGCACCTCTAATGTCCACCAGAGAATTGCTCATGCATCTTCCGGTATATTTTGCATCTTCCAATCTTGGATTGTCTGGGATACACCTTAGATATTTGCCGAGCTTATTTATTCTGAAACACATCTACGCTCACTCCTGATATATTCCTCAGATGAGCTGGCAACACATTGAAAAGACGCTGCATTGTTGATGCTGGTGCGTAGTGGATTAATGTCCTGTGTGCTTTCCTTAGTTTTCCTAGTATAGTTTTGGGCACTATCAATCTACCTCTGTTTGCTCTTTCTGATATTTTTAGCTCCATGATGTTTTTGGCAATTCCTTCTATCTGTTTCCATGCCTGTAATATCATGTAGCATTCTCTTCTCCTTTCTAGACTATATAATTTTAAAAATTGTAGTCTTTCCCAGTAGTCAAGATCCTTAACTTCTTCTATTCTAGCTGTAAAGTACCTTTGTACACTCTCTATTTGTGCAATATCCTTTTGATAGTGTGGGTACCATATCATATTGCAATATTCAAGTGGACTACGAAAATACATTTTATAAAGCATAATCATGTGTTCAGCTTTTCTTGTTTTGAAGTGCCGTAACAACATTCCCATTTTTGCTTTGCATTTTGCCAATAGAATTGCTATTTGATCATTGCATAACATGTTCCTATTCAACATCACACCAAGGTCTTTAACTGCTTCTTTATTAGTGATTGTCTCGTCATTAGGTCCCCTATATGCATATAGCTTTCCTTCTCTATCTCCATAGTTTTTTTATTCAAATTTATTAGCGATAAATATAATCCTATTTACCTCTGCCCATTCATATACTTTGTTAAGGTCTCTTTGTAGCTCATTCCTGTCTTCATCACAAGTAATTTCTCTACTTATTCTTGTGTCATCGGCAAAACTACTAACTACCGAGTCCTTAACATTACTGTCTACGTCTGCAGTCATAATGACAAACAGCAATGCAACTAGCATCGTACCTTGTGGCACACCAGATATTACCTTAGCTTCATTTGATTTCTCATCACTTGCAATAACTATCTGTTTTCTATTGTGTAAAAATTCTTTTAATTATCTTCCTACTTTGTCCACATTTTCTAATTTTCTTTGCTAGTATATTATGGTCTACCTTGTCAAAAGCTTTTGCAACGTCTAGATAAACCACATCTGTTTCTTTTCCGTTTATCATATTTTTATATATGATCTCACGGTTGACTAACAGTTGGGTTTGTGTACTTTTTCTGGGTGCAAAACCATGTTGTCCTATATTAAACAAATTATTTTTTATTAAATGTTTCATAATATTTTTCTTCATTACCCTTTAATACACTTTCATAATACGTGATGTTAGACTCATAGGCCTATAATTACATGCCTCTAGTTTTGATCCACTTTTGAAGGTAGGGGTAATATATGCTAATTTGTGCTCATCATAAATCTTGCCTGTATCTACACTTTGTCTCAATAATATTGCAAGGGGCTTTGCAATAGAATGAACTATTTTCTTTAACAAAATAGCAGGGACACCATCAGGCCCTGCTGCAGCTCCATTTTTAATTTCATTAAAAGCCTGCACAATATTGGGTTCATTAATATCTGTCTGATAAATATTCACTATTTTCATCCCATATTTCTGTATCATTATCTGCATCATCAATTCTAGGGGTAAATTCTCTCTTATATCTTTTTCCTAATATGTTGCATATTTAATTCTTTTCATTCGTTAATCTCCCTTCATTTCTCAGAGGGACTATTCCTATTTTTCTTTTATTCATCTTTTTCGCATATGAGTACAATAGTTTGGGGTTTTGCTTGATATTTACTAGGGTTTTTCCTTCCAAGTCCCGTTTTTCATTTTCCTTTGATTGTATAATCTTTTGTTCTGCATTTTCTATCTTACCTTTTAGTTCCATCACTTTCCATGCATTCTTTTCTTTTGCAAGACCTTTTTTCCACTTTCTGATTTCTGGAACAAGATCTCTCTGTCTCTTGGTATGCATGACTGATGTTTACTTTTCTTCTCCAGTATATATTTATCCACTATTTTCTCTAATATTTTATATAATATATCCCTATTTACCTGTATATCATCACCTACTAATATGTTGTCCCAATCTTTGCTTAATTCTTCAATTATTTCCGACCATTTTATATTTTTACTGTAGAAATTGTATTTTCCATATCCTTCCCACTTTTTCATCTCTGGATTATTTCTGTTTTCACTTGCTTTGGAATGGACTGTTAATTCTATGACATTATGGTCTGAAATACGCGCATTATAAACTATTAATTCTTTAACATAATTCACCTCATTCACAAATACTAGGTCTAAAGTATTTTCCTTTCTTGTTGGCAGGTGATTTATTTGTTGAATGTTGCATTCTAGTAGCATATCTAATAGCTTTTTTGAATTGCCTCTTATCTTCTGCACTAGTATTACTTTCTTTTTTATATGTATAAATACAACCACAATCTCCTATTCGTTCTTTCCAATCTACAAAAGAAATGATAAAGTCTCCAGATAGGAGAATAGTCCAGTCTTTGTGATTTCTACATATTATATCATCCAATTCTTCTATTATTGTGTCAAACTCTTTAGTATTAGGGGGTCTATATATTACTATGTTCATTAATTTTTCAGATTCAAATTCTACCGCTATTAGTTCACATTCTGAGTTACTATATTTCTCATATATTTTTCCTTGTTTTATGTCTTTCCCATATATCACGGTTCCCCCTTGATTCCCATTTTTTCTATCTGATCTATAAGTTTGGAATCCCTTTATCTGATCATTACCAGTCTCTTTATTATATCTATTTTCTTTTCAATTTGGGTTAGTTTTTCTAAGAACTCTATTTTTTCTTTTTCTTTTTGAGTTACTTGTAACTAAACCCTGCACATTCATCACTATGATGATTTGCATGTTAGCCCCTTCATTTAATATGGGTAATAATAAGGATTTTCCCATGTCTATTTTCTGTTCTGGTATGTTGTTCTTTTCTTCCTTTCCAGAAATTCTGACATTAAAAAATCCATTTTTCCAATATATTTAATCTTCCTTCATCATAATTATTCATTTTGTGTATGAATCTGCAATGTTCTATGCATGTGCACCATCCCCTGGCATTATATATACAGTTCTTGATTCTTGCACTGTATCTTGGAGCTGATGCTTGCATTCTGGATGCTGACATTCCATAGTGCGGTGATGGCTTGTTTTCTTCCTTCACCCCAAGTTCTTTGTTCCTTTCTTTATTTTTCTTTTTTATTTTGGATTTTATTATTTAATTTATTATGAATACATGGTCACAAGGATAAATAGGTTACCATGATCAAATGATTAATAAATACTAATATGGATTACTTATTCATTTTTATGAAATTTATGCTGCCAAGACAACTTGAGCAATTTCAGCCATTCAGAGTTTAAGACAGTTAAAAGAGGGAGTCAGTGTGGTTGGACAGAAAGAAAAAGAGCCCCTAAAAATAAATGAGATGAAGTTCAAGGATCTGAAGATGGAATTAGGAGGAAGCCCTACATCTGCACTCTG
>NC_087213.1:82261809-82271809 GCF_015104395.2 Macrobrachium nipponense | reverse complement strand
ACCATTCATTAATTGATACCTCACAAAAGCCAGACACCTGAACCCTCATCACAGGTACTAAACGATTGAATACTCTAAAGGCAACAGTAATCCCTTAAACAACTTATCAGTATTGCAGAAGATCAGACTAAGTTCATCAAAACAGGTGTGAAGTAATCTTGTAAGTAATTGAATTAAAAGGGCATCACTCCATCAACAAATTTAAGTCTAAGTATTTCCCTGATTTCAGAAGTCTAAGTACTTCCCTGGTTCTAAGTCACTTCAAGTTAATTGAAGGAAAACAGATCAATCACCACTCTATGTTTCTACCTAATATCAACATAATCAAATGCAAATATACTGGTTAGAAATGAAAACATTTGTACAAATTTTAAATACAAAAATTTATTATTAAATTCAAAATATATAAGTGAAATTCACAATATCAGGGAAAATTACTGTTATTTGAAAACAAAGTAAAGTTTAATTCATTTTTGAATCAATCAAATAAAATTAAATCAAAATTAATTTATCACAAAATGCAAGAAAATTAATTCAATCAAAATTCAAAAGTGTTGGGCAATAATTGAATTTGGAAATTAATTCACACGTGCTAAACAATAACAAAACTTGAAAAGAATTCTAAGTAAATGCAAATTAATTCACAAGTGTTAAATTTAATTAATTGTGCAACGATTAATTAATGAATATAGCTAAGTTAATTAAATTGTGAATGCAAATGAAAATACAGAAAAATGTGGACAATACCAAAAATTGCAAAAAGTATCAATCACACAGAATATAAAATAAAAAGGCACACTTCAATAAGAAAATGGACAAATGCACAAAACATAAAAATCACTTCAAATGAATAAACACAAAACACAAAAATCTGCAATGTGTAAAGATGTAAATCTTTTCACTCAAAACCATCATAACCATCAGATATTAGTTTTTACCAAACCTTTGTAACCATCTGTTATTAGTTATTAGTTATTAGTTATTACCTAGCCACTGTTCCTATCAGTTATTAGTTGCAACTAATAAAAATATAACACACTTTACCTTTTTGGTATACCAATTTCTTTCTTTCTTGCTGCAGCTTGTTTCACACTTTCACAAAACCAGGTGCCGTTACAACAACAATGTTTGTTCAGATTCCACAAAAAACACTAAATAACACTGAATAAATTCTAAGAAATATCAAATCTGAAATTCTCAAGCTACGAGTTACTATTCAATAAGTACAAAATCGTTACGTTACTTTAAAATCAAAAGTGCTATGCGATGGAGAGAGACGGAGAGAGAGAGAGAGAGAGAGAGAGAGAGAGAGAGATGTGATCGCTTTGAGAATCTACGCCTGAATGAAAAACTTCTCCCTTACGGAAGCTGGACAGGGGAGATGACACAAAACGTTTTGGGCAATAATTCTTTCAGAAACTTCCATTATGACGCAACTTTACACACAGACTGTGAAACTTGCACATGGCTTTGATCAAAGACATACGCATACAAGACGATTCTGCTCAACAGACACGTACCCACGAAACGGAGGTTCAACGATAATTAAGATTGACATGTTTTGACAACAACACGAAGGCTCGAGCTCACTTAATCTCGAGGAGATGAAAAGTAATGAAACTATTCTAGCTTTGAATGGATAAAGAAAAATCTCTCTCTTTCCACATTCTACGTTATATATTCTTTTTACATATGTAATGCAGAAATCTGAACACACATTTAAAACATCCTATCTCTAAGCTAGCTAGGAATCTGAAAAAATGTTGCACAATTCTACATAACATTTTATACAGTCAAAGAGGGGATATATGCATTTTGAAAGTAGCAATATATATGTATATATCTATATATATATATATATATATATATATATATATATATATATATATATATATATATATTGCATCATCCACCTAACCCATAATACATCAATCGAACTAAACCTTATTCAGCCAAGGCCTCGTCCTGCACCCCAAGATAACAAATAATGCCTTCAAGCGAAATAAATCATTAACGTAATTATAATATGAATTTTACCAGTCATACATTATAACATTGCTAGATGTAATGATATAACGTGGTGGAGCTAGAGAGAACTATGGGTGGTTGTTTTCAAGATAAAGGCTTGTTTAGTGCAAGATTAGCAATACCTCAGACGTTACGAGGTACTGATGCTTAACTGTTGTCAGTTTGCCGAATAATGGCATAACATTTATTTCAATAATTATAACAATTTCCATCTTATTCCAAGTACATTTCGTCCTACGATTGACAATTGTTTATCATCAGCATTTAATACAGAAAATAAGTTAAAACAAATGAACCCAAAATAAAACCTCTGCGCCAAAAAATTAAACAATTAAAAAAACAGCACAAAAGGCAGAGCAAAATAAACGAATTTCCATCCTGCAGATCAATGTTACAAACACTGTAATCATCTCTTTGAAAACTTTTCCTTTTTTGCAACGGAAACAATACCTGTACGAAAACGAACCGAACGCTCTTTTGAAAATATATGGTCTGCATGCAAATTACCAACGTATTTTTCAAATCACTTTCTTCGCTAGTAAATTGGATGCCGTCTCACTCAGTTCATACGAGCAACATACATACGCCGAATGGTGTGCTTTACTTAGCCATTCTAAGACAAGGTTTGCTAATGGCTGCTTTAAAAAATATGGTTTACATGAAAATATCTTTTTTTTATTCAAATGTACATGAAACTGATAATCAAGTACAATTCTGCTATACTCGGAAAATCAACAAGAATTTTCCCCGTTACTTTATGTCATTAGCAATTTTTTCCCCATTAACAGTGACAACAACATATTCAGGTTGTCGTCATCCTGAACACCCCCATGAGTGTATTCCCTTTGAAATACGATGGCATTTCCAGATCTCCCAGTCAATAAAAGAGCGTCATCAACATTTTTCATGCTACATGATCAACATATTTCTAAAAATAAATTTAAGACTCTCATCCATAGTTTATTACCACCGAATTGAGATGGTTCTAAGCAGACATGTCCTTAAATTACAAAGGCTAACAATAATTTTTTTTAATAATTCAAGAATGGTATCATCTAAAAAATGCACCGTTATATTACGAAAAGCCTTAACAGCTTTTCTAATAAATATTTTGTCATCACTATTTTTTTCCAGCGACACTCTTATGAACTGCTTTGCCCATCATACTAAGATATCATTAGCAGTTTACTCCCATTGAAAAATATCAAGAGGCTCACTGATAGTTTATTCCATTTCATCAAGAGTATTATCAAGAACTTATTCACATCATTTGGATAGTATCTTCTGCATTTCTTCCCTTTAGATTAAACTTTAATGTTAGACAACAATTTTTCCTAAGTAAACAAAGTGCATCTCATCAGTAAATTGTCATTAATTTCAAAAGACATCGACAGTTTTCCAAAGTAAATTGAGAATACCACTAATAGTGTATTTTTATTCAAGTAAAAAATCCTGAAGTTTTTCAAATGAATGTCTAGTAAAATTTTCCCACTAGAATTACTGAAATCATCAACAGCTTTATCCCATTATTATTAGAATAATAATATATATATTATTATTCTAATAATAATAATTTCTTATAGACTAAAAAATTTCCCTTCGGTTAAACATATATGAAAGTATATTAATTCCGAAGTAGAGCGAATTAGATATTAAAGGACATTTTGTAGCTCGATGTATGTATATGAATCACGGTAATGTGATATATATATATATATATATATATATATATATGATATATATATAATATATTATATATATATATATATATAATATATATATAATATAATATGTTGACATCTCATATAGAACAATAAGTAGATAATATATGAAGCACTGTAATGTATGCCATACGATTCCTGATGGAATTTTCGACAGTATTGGTGTGTTTAATAAATCCCAGGGGAAGATGAACACTTGCCGGCGCATACCAGGTAGTTTTGTAAACTGTAGTTCTCGGAAGGTATTTGGGTCTTGGAAATCGGGGTGGCTCACTTAGCTGCGAGCGTTCTAGAACAATGAGTATGTTCATGAGTGTGGCTCGAAAGGAGGTCATTAGGGGATCATATATTGAATCCCGAGTAAAGAGGGATTACTCTGGCAACAACTTAAATTGGGGAACGTTTTGCCTTGTGGAGGGCGCTAGACTTTGTCAGTAAAGATGAGCGAGTGATCTTTTCATTTTAAAATGCCCGATTGGGCACTGATGGAATAGTGTACCCTGTTAGTTTTATTTGACATTTTATTATTGAATATTTTTCGCTGTGTACTGTTTTTGCTATTTACCATACTTGGGATGTGTTGGGTGATTTTGGTAACATGGGAGTTCTCCCATTTATGCATTATGTCTTTATGTCTTTATACTCTCTACTTTTTTTTTCCAAAAAGTTACCTTTGTTTTTTCCTCAGATGGATTTGTTATAAGTCACATGATAAAGGAATGCTAGCAAATAACTGTCTTTGGGTCATGACAGACTTATGACATTATTTTGGGGATTACTTAAAATGAGTAGTGACACAATATATCTCCCAGTCTGAGAGATTGACTTTTCATTTACGCATTTGCTAGAAGTTAAGGACAGTCCTTGGGCTTCTCTTCTTCAATTCTTTTTTATTTTCTTAACTTTGGAAATAAACTTGTATTTTGGTAAAACATGAATTTCGGCTAGCATTGTTTATATTTAAATTTGATATGAGAATAGGAGACTTCGATGAACAGGGGTACGACGGTGATTTTAAAGATAGGTCGTTTCTTGTGCTTTCAGGTTATGATTTTGATCATGGCAGAAATCGGGAGAAGGTAAGATATATTTGCTATTTACTGCAATATAAAAATCGACAACTCTACTCGTATATATGACTGTCTCTAGGAAAGAATTAGTATGGCTCAGTCACAAGATCCAAAAGCTTCATTCGTTATAGGAGAAGACTGCAATGCAAAGCACAGTGTAGCTAAATTAAAATTACACTCATCAAAATGGCGATCTGCTCTTGAGTTTTGCGTATTATCAGATTTTGTCCAGCTAACTGAAGAACCCAAGTATAATTCTGGTAATCACTAGCGGATCCGGGGGCGGGGGGACCTGGGCACGTGGCCCCTATGGAAAATAATGACAAAATAATAATATTGAAGACTTAGTTAATACATAACACAAATGAGAAATATAAAAATGAGAAAAAATAAAAAATCTATATTAGAAATAATAAAAGGGAGAAAATATTAACAACAATAATAATAATAACAATAATATTAATGATAATAATAATGGATTCGGTAATTCCTAATAGAACAAACGATTGATGTCAATTTCATAATTACTACTTAAATTCTGAATATGCTGAAGAAAACAAATTATATTATGACACAAAAGAAATACTTCATGTAAAGCTGACATTTTCTAGTAGCTTTTGCAAAAATCACCTATCATCTATCTCTTTTATAGCCAAACCAGTATTAATATTATGTAACAGTATAGTAATCTACATCCCAAAATGTTTATATATTATCAATCATAGCCTCTAATATTCTAAAGGTGAGTAAATACTGCAGATATCAACTACTGAATTCTAAATAAAATGCATGCATTATCTTTATCTCTCTTTTTATATATTTTTATAATATATATATATATATATATATTATATATATATAAAAAAATATATATATAATATATATATAAATATATATATACTATATACTGGGTGTTTCGAAATCAGAGACCCGTCCATCCACAGAACAAATGGAAAGTTATGAAGTTTTTTGGTATAGCCTATCTCCAAGTACATAATCTTGAGTTTCTATTAAGCTATTTTTCATTTTACATTTCTTGTATTTTCAGACTGAGTGACGGAGTTAGATACAACCACGGCTAAAGACTCAGAGGAAATCAGATGGATTGACCGAATCCGGGCTATAACCTTCAGAGAGGGCAGGGATGCTGGCGCATCCTTCATTTCACGTTCCTGGATAGCTAAATACATTAAAAGAGATTGAATCCTTTGTTAAAAGAGACTGGAACAAAAATCCATGACTGTCATCGCCAAAAGAGTGAGAATCTTGGAAGGCCTGAAGTCCTTTCTCAGGAGCTAAATGACATCATAGCTGAGGCAGTGGGTAGACCAAGAAAGCCTTTACGTAAATTGGCGCTTGAACTAGAAACAAAAATGGGAAAGAGGAGAAGTTATAGTGCTGTATATCGTGAGTTGAAAAAATCTGGTATCAAGCCATTTCATGTTTTCAGCAAGCCCAACATCACTCAGCAATAGAGAGAAGACTGTGCATGTTGCCGCATCAGATGAATCCTTCATTTACACAGTCAGGAAGCGAAATCATATAAAGGACATCATATGGGCTGCAAAGTTGAATGATATTAGCAATGACGTGTGCTATCATCAAGTTGTGAAATTTCTTGAATGTTTGGGAATTTTTTGCTGTTTCACAGCCAAACAGTTAATGTGGATCATCAAACAGAAAGGACAGTGATGGAATGGTGAATACTTTAGCGAGCACTTTAGAGAAACTGTGGTTACTGGAGGTGTATTTCCCTTCCTCAAAGATCCTGAAAATGTGTTATCTGCTGAAAAAGTCAAATTTTTTCATGATAAGGCCCCATGTTTCAAGGCTCTTCAGACACAGGAGCTGCTTCGAAACAGTGGTATAAATTTTTTCTCGTCAAGTGAATTTCCAGGTAGCTCCCCTGACCTTAATGTGTGTGAAAATATTGGTAATATCTTAAAGGATCGTGTTGAAATGCGCACAGTGAACCATGAAGGTATACCAAGCTTTGATGACCTGCAAAGAGAGGTGACCGCAGCGCTCAGGGAAACGGAGCTTGAGTCTCAGATTTTTTGCGATTTGCTGAAATCATACCCCTCAACAATGCAGGCTGTGGTACAAGCAGATGGAGGCCACACCAAATATTAAATACTCAGAGAGAAACTTAAATAAATACCTATTCTGAATTACTTTTATTTTTGTCCATATCAATTTTAGTTTATGCTGTAGAGGAGGGGGCCCCTCTAAATTCGAAACAGCCTTTATATATATATATATATATATCTCATATATATATATATATATATATATATATATATATATATATATATGTGCATTATATATATACACACACACACACACATATATATATATATAGATATATATATATATATATATATATATATATATATATATATATATATATATACATATATATATATATATATATATATATATATATATATATATATATATATATATACATATATATATATATATATATATATATATATATATATATATATATATATATATATATATATATATATATATATATATATCACAAAATCCACGTAAGAGGTGAGTGAAAACCGGGACTTTGAAGAGGTATTTTCGTAGTTAATTCTACATTTTCATGTTCATACTGAATATAAGAGAAGTTGACAGAGCTTTATATACAAAAACAGAAGCGGGGGCAGGGTTACAGTTTGTTAATTTGGGCAGCATGTTCTTTAAGCAAAAGAGAAAAAGAAAAAAGATCAAAGGGCAATGGACTCCACCAGATTCCTTTCGTGGCGATCACTGACCGTGTAGATTATCAAGGAATTATCCCAGTTAATAGCATGGCCTGTCTTAAGCCAATGATCCACAATGCCATTGTTTGTTAAGTCTCTTGAAATGGCATATTTGTGCTAAGAGCAACTCATTTTCAGTGCTGTAGATGTTTGACTAATGTAAATCTTATTACATTCTTTGCATGAATTACTTTGTACAATATTGTTTGAATTTGGTGGGCTATTCTTAATTAGTTTATTTCTCAAAATGTTATTATATTTAATTACTAAGTTATTATCAACAGTTTTTAAAGTGGTTGGAGTGTAATATGTCTTTTTTTGCTTTATTTCTACAAAGTTCCAAAATATATGGAGGGTAACATAATGAATCAACTATCTTATCAATAATTTTAAACTCATCTTCTAAAAATTCAGGACTGCAAATTCTAAGACATACTGGAAAAGGTTTGCACCTTGATTTGTTTAGCATGGTTAGAGTAAAATTAAATATATGATAAATTATTCTTGGGTTCCCTATATACTTTAAAGCAAACACTGTTATTTCTAATAACTATGACATCCAAAAACGGTATATAATTATTTTCTTCATATTATAATGTGAATTCTATGGAAATTATAAGATTATTAATTGTATGCACCATATCGGTAATATTTACATTTCCTTTTACAATACAAAAGCAATCGTCTACAGATGTAACCCAAAACACCTTAGATTGTTTTTGTATTGTAAAAGATAATATGAATATTCCTGATTTCTTGCATATACGTAAAATTAATAATCTTGTACCATCCATGATTCACAATAGAATATGAAGAAAACAATTGTAGACCATTTTTGGATGCCTTATGTATTAGTAATAAAACCAATTTTTGTTTTAATGTATACAGGAAACCCACAAATACTTCATCCTATATTCATTTTTACTCTACCCACGTTAAACCAATTGAAGTGTCAACATTTGCCAGCATCTTATAGCTATTAGAATTTGAAGTCCTTAATTTATGGAAGATGAGTTTAAAATTATTGATAAAAAAGCAGATTCATTATGTTACCCTCCATATTTTTGGCAGGTTTTAAAAATAAAGCCAAAACAAAAAAATTACAATCGAACCAGTGTTAACAAAGAACTTAAGAATATCCTACATTTAACATTTCGTCCTAATTTCATTCTTGCTGTACCCATTTTAAAAACTATTGATATTAACTTTAAATATAGTAATATTTTGACAAATAATATTTTGACAAATAATATTTTGACAAATAAACTAACTGAAAGTAGCCTGCCCTGTCAAGTTCTCGTGTTCAGTGTTAACCTGAAAATGTAGAATTAACTACTAAAGTTGAAAGTTCCAGTTTCCATTCACCTTCTTACGTGGATTTTTTTATATTCTCGAGATCATGTTCCTTCTTGCTACATTGATATATATACATATACATATTTATATATATATATATATATATATATATATATATATTATATATATTATAATATATATATATATATATATATATATATATATATATATTATATATATATATATATATATATAATATATATAATATATATTACGATCTCGACTCTCGAGATCGACAGGTTCTTAAAAATAATAAGCAATTGGGCTGTAATGAAACTGATGACAGGTGACAAACAAAGGAGGGAGGAGCATAACAAAATCAAAAAGTTACCTTAAAATTAATTTTATTTACAAGAGTTAAATACAATTATGTACAGCGAGTCAAGGTTTCTGGGTGGCAAAATCAGAAAAATTATCAACTAATAATAATTATTATGTAAAAACCAGTCTAAGAATCAATAAAATCCACCGTTCAATAACAAAGCCAAAATAATGACAAAATAGGCTGTATAAGGGCAATAACAATCTGTAAATATAATTAATAGAAATAGGCAGCATAATAAATAATTAAAATAACACTGAAGCGGCAGAATGATAGTCAGAGCAAAACGGGAACACTTCTTCAAACGATGAGGACAACAGTCCAATGCCGGACGATCAAGATAGAGCCGATACGACAACCACCTCGTCCTTGGAGACAATATGGACATCCTCCTCGAATGCTGGACGATCAAGACAGAGTTGATGCAACAACCATCTCGTCCTCAGATACAGTATGGAGGTCCTCCTCGACCACTGGACGATCACACGTCACTGCTGCTGCCCCGGAGGTCGCTCTCGACACGTCGTCCTCTTGACGACGAAAACACGCCATTGTTGCTTCTCAGTGAGGACGCTCTCGACACGTAGTCTTCTCGACGACGATAACACGCCAATGCTGTCCAAAGGCTGTCGACCTCCAACTCGACTTCTACTCCATACGACGACTTCAACCAAATAACCAGGTATCCAGTACCTGGCGCTGCCTCATGCTGGTCCACAGGTA